>NC_072807.1:32780703-33084218 GCF_028583425.1 Eublepharis macularius | reverse complement strand
GGAAGGGTTACACAGGTTTTGCACAAATCAAAACCGCAAAAAAATACATTTTGAAAAGAAAACATAAAACAGTCACCAACCCTTTTAAGAAGACTGTAGGCACATTGGCACGGGTGAAGAAGAGGGCAACAAAGATGGTTGTGGGGGTGGTCTATAGAAAACAAGCTGAGATACAGTGGAATCTTTTTTGATACATAGATCCAGAGGAGTTAGCCGTGTTAGTCTGTAGTAGCAAAATCAAAAAGAGTCCAGTAGCACCTTTAAGACTAACCAACTTCATTGTAGCATAAGCTTTCGAGAATCACAGTTCTCTTCGTCAGATGCATGGAGGGCAAGAAGAAACGGATCAGATATATAGGCGGAGAGGGGAGGGAGGAGTAGATGCAAACAGTAGCTTTTGATATGGAGATCAGTTTGCTTCTGTTAAGGAAGTCAGTTACTTCTGATAATGAGATAACCATTCAAACCATGTTTTGAAAGGGTTCATGTGCCAACAACATCCATCTGCTCTGTACATTGGACAAACCAGCCAACCTCTGCACAAAAGAATAAATGGACACAAATCTGACATTAGAAATGGCAACATCCAGAAACCGGTGAGAGAACACTTCAATCTACCAGGACATTCCATCAAGGACTTAAAGGTCACTGTAGTTCAACAGAAACCTTTCAAAAACAAAATCCAACGGGAAGCTGCTGAATTGGAATTCATATGTAAATTTGACTCAATCAGGCTGGGATTGAATAGAGACTATGAATGGTTATCTCATTATCAGAAGTAACTGACTTCCTTAACAGAAGCAAACTAATCTCCAATCAGAAGCTACTGTTTGCATCTACTCCTCCCTCCCCTCTCCACCTATATATCTGACGAGTTTCTTCTTGCCCTCCATGCACCTGACGAAGAGAACTGTGATTCTCGAAAGCTTATGCTACAATAAAGTTGGTTAGTCTTAAAGGTGCTACTGGACTCTTTTTTGATACACTCATTGGTCTTGAAAAGGTTTCACCTGACTGGCGCAAATGTTAGGATGGAAAATTAACTCCTAGCCTATAAACGTAGGAAGTAGAGGGCTTGGAGGACACCCTACAAAGGGTTGTATTTAGCTACGAAAGGTCATTTCAGAGATCTTGTTAATTGTGTGATTCAGCAAAGGTTGCCAACTCTGCTTAGGAATATTCCTGGAGATTTGGCGATGGATCCTGGAGAGGAGAGGGTTTGGAGAGGGGGGAACTTCAGGGGGTATAATGCCATACTGTCCACCCTCCAAAGCAGCCATTTTCTCCAGAGGAATGGATCTCTGTTGTCTGGAGGTCAGTTGTAATTCCGGGAGATCTACAGCTACTACCTGGAGGCTGGCAACCCTAGCAGGAGTTCAGGGAAAGTCAGAACTTTTGTGGTTGGAAGAATTCTTTTGTAATGCAATATCCAAAGCTGCTGACCTACCCCCAATATTTCTTTTGTTCGGGATCTTGGAAACTGCATAATCCTACAGGCTGAGTCACAGGGCTTTTAAAAAAATTATTCATGATGGTTACAGGGAGGAAATGATTTGTGATTTTGACATGCTTTTTTTTTTTTTACATAAGAGAGCATCCACAAAGCGGTTCCCATACCAAGAAAAGTCAATTCTCCTTGCGGTTGCCCCATCTAATCAGCAAACTGTTGGTTAAAAAAAAATTGATGTGTCACGTGAGCTTTAAGCAGAGTCTTTTTTCTGGAAGAAATCTCCAGTTCTTGAGCTGCCAAAAACGAGATGCTCACCATCAGAAAGATAAGATATAACCAATTATGGAATTTTGGGCTAAAACTGGGTGTTTGGGGCTCTTTTTGTTAAGCAACGTTCCAGGAAATTGGCACAAAAACAGTTGACTTTGGACACGAGCAGAGAGAAGGTGATTTATCAGAAGACAACTAGACCTTGGCAACTGGGAAGCCATAATAAACTTAATAAACATAATAAACTGATTCTTTCCAGGACAAAGGCAATCTCCCAAGGACAATTTGGACAAGCTGGCTATGTTTCAGAACAGAGTTTTGCAAACGGAATGCAAGGATTGGAACCAGCCCCGGAGCAGGGGATTGGCTAAAAAGCAGTGAGGGTTACTGACCCCTCCACCCTGGACTGGCTGGGGTGGGGGAGCGGTCTACCCAGACTGACTATCCTATTGAATATCAAAACCACCAGGGAACAAGCCTGGTGTGGTCATGTGAAATCAGAGCTGAGACTAACTCTGGTTAATAAGCCAATCTAAAACCATGGATTTAGATTCTGGTCGGGCAGATCCTCCCAACTTGATGGTTTTCAAGCTTTCCATACGCGGGACCACCTTGCCGCATTGTCCAAATGCCAGTCTCTTTACAAACTGAGGTGTGTTTCTTTTCTGGTAACGGAGATTCCAAACCAGGCTTAAACCCTGGTTTAGAATCCTGGCTGCCAGAAGAGAAACAAACAGCCGTTTGTCAAGGTGCCTGCTTTGGAATATCATGGCAAATTACTATTACGCTGAAGACTTCTTAAACCATGAAGTCTCAAGGGATTGGTAAGAGGGGGCAGGAAAGGGTGGGACAGAAGAGCTGGTTCGTGGCGGCCCTGAACAAACTCTGGTTTTGTGTGTGCCGTCTGAATGCAACCATACTGGGCAAGGGTGAAAGGGACCTTGGAGAGCTGCCAATCAAAACAGCCAGGAAACTCTCACAGGTGATTCCCCCCTCCACCCTCACCACGGTCTCCTGCAATCCTGGCCTCTGGTTACATCATGGCCTTCATTAGACACAGAGTCCCTCCGGGCCCTTTCCTTGTTGATCCTTATTTGTCAAGAGAAGGATATGGAGCCTTGTAAAAGACCCTCCCTTGGGGATGCTCTGGGAGCTGTTTTCATTATTGTTTTTTTTTTACCCTCCAGCCTCTGGCGCCTGCTTCTAACCCAGCCTTGCGCCGAATTAATTTCTTTGGTGGCTGTTAGCACCCAAGAAACGTGTGCTCTTTGCTTGTGGGGTGCAAAGCAGAAAGAGAACGCACGTGTGGTCCAGACACAGTTGCGACCTCTCGGTCAGATGAGTATCGAGGAGTCTGTGTGGATTTGCAGAGGGGAGCGTCAGACCCAATTTTGGTTTGGGTTTTAAACGCAGACTGTGTAGGCTGGGTGGGTAACATGCAAATTGAGTATTTTGTTTTCCCTGCAATTAAAACGTGTACAGTCAAACAACTTAAGATTTCTTCCATTGAATGACAGCCCAGGATATACCACTGTTCATACTCTCCTTTCCAAAGCACTGAGCAGCTCAGGGCAATCTGAGGATTGTTTAGAGAAGAAAGCATTGGAAGATGCATGGTGCCATTCTAATAATCTGTGGGCAGCAAGCACACAGATTATTCTCTTGCCCAAAGCAACCTCAGTGCCTTAGGGTAAAAACTTCCTTTGCTCTCTCCTAAAGACCCGCACTTTCCAACAAAAGCAGTTTGCGTTTTCACCCTGGCAAATGATCCAAGCCTTGTAAGATGTTCCTACAAGGTTGATCCCACAATGGCTGGGACCTTAAGGGAAGAAGGCCGTTTGCTATAGTTTGCCTTAGAATAAAACTGGATATTTAAAGCTTTTGAAAGCCTTCCACAGTTTCCGGTTTATGCTGTAACATGCTTTAAAGAAGGAGGAGGTATCAAAGGAAGGGAGCAACTCCCAAGGACGCCACACTGCCTGCTTTTATTATTTTCCTAGAAGGTCCCACACAGCCTGAACTGGAAAGCTACCCTAACCTTTCTAGGTTTTGACATCTCTGTGGGGAAAACCCTCTCCCTGGGTAGAAAACCAGTTTAATTTTCATGCAAATAAAGACCACCTGCTTAAGATGTTTGCAGCCAATCTCTGAGATCCCAAGAGGCCATGGTGGAAGAGTTCATCTCTTAGTTATATTGTCTCAGGAATGTAAGGCATAAGTCCGTTTTCGAATTCACAAGGCGGCCTTGGCCCTCTGAACTGGCTTAGCTAAACAGACTAGACCTGAGAAACATGCTGTAATCATTCACTTATTCATCTTTCAATGTTATATATGCCATCAAGTGTCAGCAATGCCCTGCAGCTCTCTATATTGGACAAACAGCAAAAGAATGAATGGACATAAATCCGATATCAAAAATCACAACACTCAAAAACATGTGGGAGAACATTTTAATCTTCCAGGATATTTCGTCACTGACCGAAGAGTAGTAGTTCATAAGAAGAGAAACTTCAAAGGAAAATTACAACATGAGATTGCTGAAATTGAGTTTACTTGCAAATTTGAGGGGAAGAAAACCAGGTTGAATCAAGTCATAAGATTTTCTCGCATTAAAGGTAAAGGTAGTCCCCTTTGCAAGCACCGAGTCATTACTGACCCATGGGAGGACATCGCATCACATTTTCTTGGCTGACTTTTTAGAGGGTAGTTTGCCATTGCCTTCCCCAGCATTACAGATGCTAATTTTCTGCACTTCACACCCATGTTCTATCAAGCTAATTGCAACATATATTATAGCTAGCTTCCTGACACTCTCTTTTGGTGCTACACCTCTGAAGATGCCAGTCACAGCTGCTGGCAAAATGTCAGGAACTACAATGCCAAGACCACGGCAATACAGCCCGGAAAATCCACAACAACCTTCCTGACTCTCTAATTTGCAATACTCCTCCCACTCTCTGCCTGGATTATAAAGACTCCTAACTTTTTCCACTCCTTGTATTTGATGAAGGCTCTTGAAAGTTCACACCCTGGAACTCTGGTTAGTCTTTAAGGTGCTACTGAATCCAGATCTTGCTCCAGGGGAGGCCTGGACGTTTACTGGGATCCATGTTTTCATCATTGTGTCTTCAGTTACGGTTGCCAAGTCCCCTTACACTCCCAGTGGGAGGGGAGACCTGGCACTCACACTCCCGCGCATGCGTGCTCCTGGTAGTGACATCATTGTGCAGGCGCAGGAGCATGTGCGCTTTGTACCAGACTGATTTGGGCCCCAAACGGGCCTCATTCAGCCTGTTTGGGGCCCAAATCGGCTTGCAGCAAAGCATGGGAGAGCTCTTGGGGCAGCACAATTAACGTCACTCCCGGATGTGACGTCGTTGCACCACCCCAGGAGTGTGCCTGCGAGGCCTGCCCCCACCTTTCTGCCCTGCCAGCCAGGTGAGTGTTGGCAGGGGGCAGAGGATGGGAGAGGGGGATCCCTCATCCCCAAGGGGCGAACGGCAACCCAATAAGAGCCAAGCTACAAGTGACACCTGACACAGGTTGGACACTTGTCAGCTTCCCTCAAGTTTTGATGGGAAATGTAGGCGTCCTGGTTTTAGAGCTTGGCTCTCCATTACAGCTGCAAGACCAGGATGCCTACATTTCCCATCAAAACTTGAGGGAAGCTGACAAGTGTCCAACCTGTGTCAGGCGTCACTTGTAGCTTGGCTCTGAGTCTTCTCAAATTGGATCTAAGGAGGTTTAAGACTGGCTTGCAGTAAAGCAGAGCCCTGCACGTGGGGGCTTGGAGGAGCATCGTTCTTGGCTCCTTCCTCAAGGAGGAAGGGTATGTGTATGAGATGGATTGGCAAGCTTAGCAGGAGACCTTTTAGGGTTGCCAGCTCCAGCTTGTGAATGTACAATTTGAGCAGGTCTTGTGTGGAGCAGCGAGGGCATGGTGTGTGTTGTGTGCGCAAGCTTCTAAGCCACAATTGTTCAGTGTGCAAGCACAACAAAACCCAGACATTGCTTTATAATCCCAAATGGTTTCTCTCCAAATCTCTCTTAATTTTGCACTCCCAAATCCTACAGGACAAATCTTGTCAAGCATCACCTGCCAAACCTAGATGTGGTTTCCAGGCATGCTTCAGGAAGCCGGAGGGAATTTAAGAAATCTGAATATGTCCGCGTTCATCTGAGGGCGATACCCAGGGGACGCCCTCAGAGCGATTACATCATTAAGGCATTAATACGTTCATTCATTTGCTGCATAGAGACAATTCAGGCACTCAAGGGCCGCGTTAAGGGTGTGACCACAAAAAAAAAGGGGGGGTATCATCTGCATTCTGAGAGCCAAATTCATGCCAGAGACTGAATTTTGGTATGCAAATTCCAGTTTTAAAACAAATTGGATCATAGAATTTGGATGCTTCTAATCTTGTATTTGCACTATGTTTCAAAGAAAATCTAAATTTTTGTTCTTGCCAAAGTTTGCAAAACAGAGCTGGCGTACTTGATGGATTTCAATGGGATTTATCTGCCTGCCAAAAACAGGGTAGCCGAACCTCCAGGTGGTGTGTGGAGGTCGCCCAAAATCACAGTAGACCACCAGACAACAGAGTTCAGTTTCTGTGGAGAAAATGGTTGCTCTAAGAGGCAAGCTATATGACATTATATTCCTTTGAGATCTCTTCCCCTCCCCAACCCCACCATCCCAAAACTTCATCCCCAAATCTCCTGGAATTTCCCAAACCCGAGTTGACAATTAGGGTTGCCAGCCTCCAGGTAATGGCTGGAGATCTCCCGGAATTACAACTGGTCTTCAGGCCACAGAGGTCAGTTCACCTGGAGAAAATGGCTACTTTGGGGGGTGGACTCTATGGAATTATGCCATGCCGAGGTCTTTTCCCTCCCCAAACCCCACTTTCTCCAGGTTTCACCCCCCAGATCTCCAGGAATTTCCCAACATGGAACTGGCAACCCTATTGACAATCCTAGCTGAAAATGAAACAGAAACTCAGGCAAATGCCAAGAGGGGTCCTAAATGATTAACCAACTGCAAGGAAACAAGAAGCGTCATATTCAGATTACAATCTCACCATAATGAAACACCGACTGTTTCAGATAGAACGTTCAAGGTTTAAAGTTTTACTCAGTGATGACATGTTACACAAATACAGATTTGAAAAACATTAATGCTCAACATTTTGTAAAGATAAAAACAAGATAATTACACTCTTCACTGCGCAGAGAAAAAAAGACTTTAAAACTGGCCAGCATTTAAAATGGAATTTTATTAGGCTGCAGACATGGAAGTAAGCCCTATCGTGGCTTACTCCTGAGCAGGCCTGCTAAGAATCGGTCCCTTAATAACATTACATAACATTAGATTTATATAACACCCTTCAGGACAGCTTAACACCCACTCAGAGCGGTTTACAAAGTATGTGATTATCCCCACAACAATCACCCTGTAAGGTGGGTGGGGCTGAGAGAGCTCCGAGAGAGCTGTGACTGACCCAAGATCACCCAGCTGGCTTCAAGCAGAGGAGTCGGGAATCAAACCCGTTTCTTCAGATTAGAGTCCCACTGCTCTTAACCACTACACCAAACTGGTTCTCCAGAACCAGGCACCTAAAAAGGAAGATATTGTGAATGCTAGCACTTGCTCTCATGAAAATACAGCCATAAATTCATAAGCTTGTAGGATATAATCTAAAAATGTAGGTACCAAAAATCTATCTATCAAGAGAAGAATGAAAAGGGATCCTTATAGTATTATTTATATATAGGCTGTTTTCACACGGCCACGGAAGATCACGTGACACTCACGGCATAAAAGTATCTTCCTAGCACGATTTTCTGGCATGATCCCATTTAATTGGCCCTTTTTCTGATGTCATCGGGCCATTAAAGGGGATCATGCCGGGAGATCATGCTAGGAAGAGGTTTCATGCTGTGAGTTTGTGCGATCTCCCGGGGCGCGTGTGAAAACGGCCATATTAAAATGAATCCCTATTGCTAATCATCAAATTGTATTATGGCAGATTAAAAATTAAGAATTCCATGGAATTAATTTTAAGAGAGTCTTCTTATTGCTAAAGGTTTTGGTGAAAGCAAAGCTACCACTCTAAAGTTCTAACCGCTGCCAGCAAGATACTCATCGGCCTTGCTGGGCAAAATCCAATCACAATGAAGTTAGTTTACAAAAACTTCAGTAATAAATGAAACCCTGCTGGATCGACCAACGGTCCATCTAGTCCAGCACCCTCTTTCTCCACAATTGACAACGAGATGCCCCCGGGATTCTTCCAAGCAGGGCATTCAGCAAACAGCTCTTTATTTTCTCCTGGCAGCTGGTAGTCCAAGGTATACTACCTCTGAATATGGCGGTTCCATTTAGCCATCAAGGCTAACAGGGGCCATCTATGTGTATCAATCATTTATGGAGTGGTTTTTAGAGGTGGGCATGAACTAAAATACGGCCCAAAATTCATCACAAACTGGGCCAGTTTGTGGTTCACAAACTGGCAGTTCATCAGAGCCCGTTACTGACGAACCATCACAAACTTTTAGGCCGGTTCGTTTGGTTCGTTTTTTGGTTCATAACTGCAGACAGCCTGGCGCTGATCAATCAGTTTCCTCTGCAATGGGGGGGATGGGTTTTCTGCAGCCCCAGAAGTGACCTTCTGCTGCCCCGGAAGTAATGTTTTCACGAACCAAATGAACTGGTTTGCAAACTGGGGCAAGTTCATAAAAGTTCGTGGTTCATGAAACGCAAGGAACCACAAACGGTACAGTTCTTTTTTTCCTGGTTCATGCCCATCTCTAGTAGTTATCATCTGAGGAGTATGTCTAAATTGACACACACAGGATTGGGGTTTTCTGCCCCCGCACTCATGCAAAAGAGACCAGCCTCCTTGAATGTGATTGGAAAGTCCTGGCATCAGGTGCCTCAAGCAAACACAGTCCGGGGCTGGCCTTGTGTGTTTGCACTAATTTTTCCTAGAGTGACAATCGCCAATCTCTAAGCAAACAAGCCAGGTGCACTGAGTGTACAGAAGGGCACATAAAGAATGCCTTCAAGCCAAGCGACATGACGTGCCCTCCCAAAGGGAGAGAGAAAAGGTATCCGGTGTCAGTTCCCCCAGGCCAGCAATGCAGGTGGGAGAACTCAGCAACAAACCTGTTTGTCTCCTTCCTGGCACTCCGTGAGAGATTCATGGAGTTTTCTCGATTAGGCGGAGAGTGGAGCAAAGAAGGATATAATCTAAAAACAGATATAATCTGTTCAATGACTGATTCTAGTGACAGGCAAAAGAGGCAGCTTGTCCCTTTTCCTGGAGAAGATGCCTCAACTATTTGCAAAGGGAGAAATATCAGAATTCCACACAGGGCACTCGACGAAACTCACCAAATCCCTATTGTTGCACATGTGTTCTTTGGATCAGACAGATTCCCCCCCCCCGAGGCCTTTGGGTAGCTTTTGGGGAAGGGCCTTTGGTGGCCCTTGACTCAGGCAAGTACCCCACCTGCTTGGGTAGCAATTTGAGTCTCGCCTGCAAAAGAAAAAGAAATCAGTTTGGTTTTGAGTTGGCAAGAAGGAAGCTTTGATGGTGGCAGTGAGGTAGATGGGCACGATGCATGGGGAATGAATGCTGTTTGCTTTTCTAGGAATGGATGGTGCTTTCCAAAATGGTGTGTGGTCTTTTGTACAGATTCTTCATATTTGACTTGAATAACAGCAAGTAAAGAGCACAGAACCGGAATGAGTCACCGGTTCTTGCTCCTTACACAGTAACTGGCTCTGTGGAAAGCAGTCCTGGAACTTCTTATAGCTTATGGAATAGTGGAACATGACCTGGAACTATTTCCCCTTTTCCCCTTACTCCAGCATGTGTGACTGGCAAGTAGTTTGTATTTCCTGTTAATAAGCAGGGACGCTGATGCAGTTTGCAAATAACAGACTCAGAATATGAATTTTCATGGCTTGTAGCGCTCTTTTTTAAAATGAGTCAGGCACCCTTTCCCTGAAACTGTCTCTTTGTTTGTAATTAATAAAGAGGCTTAGTTCGAACTCGAGACTTTGCTTTTGCACTTTTGTGGTTGATATTTACCAGCTGTGGTGGTGGGTGTGTGCTTGGAGCTTGTCAGGGCTTGCAATTCCCCTGTGTTTGGGTAAGATATTACCCTTCTGGAAAGAGGAGTGGAAACCTCCACAGACCCCAGTACATCTGGGACCAGGAGAACTTGAGGATTACAGCATGGCAGCTACGGAGGATATCTTGACTGTGGTCCCTTCCAGGGACTATGATATATACACCCTCCTCAAGGTTGGGTTCTCAAAAACCCCACAATCACCCCTTGGAGCTCCTGGAACAGAAATGACAGCATCCCCTTAGAAGAGGGACCGGAAAGATGATGGACTTAGCTGAGATGGTCAAACTTACAGCATTAATTAGAGACAAAACATTCTTTGTATTCATGGCAAAATGTTTGGTCTGACTATATTATTGTTTTTTTTAGCAGAAATAGAATGATCCCAGGTTTTTATAAACCAACTGTTTAGTGTTGGTGGATTATGTGATTTCCAATGTGTAGCAATTGTGCTTTTAGCAGTGACTAATAGATTATAAATAAGATCACGGCTAATCTGAGGAATTAAAACATAGCTGGTCCCGTCTTAAGCATTCCTGGATATACTTGGAAAAGTGGAGAAGCAAATTCTGCTCTAAAAATTGCCACCCAGAAACTGCTGGTGCAAACCTCTATGCCACCTAGCTTTGAGAGGCCTTCCGGGTAACTCCCCTGTGGTTTTAGCAACCTCGTTCTAGAACTGAGCTTCAGTTTGCTTCGCCAAACAGCTCCGTGGCCTCCCTGGCTGTCCCACACACCCTTCTCTTCTGATGGCTGGAGCTGTCATGAGGACTTGGAAACGGCCGCTGTAATCTTCTGCATTTATTTTTAAACCCCCCCACTATGTTGGCTCGAAATCTACAGAACAACAATCTGGTTCCATCTCGGCACTGATACCATCACCTTACAAGTTTCTTTGGGGCTGTGATACAATAGTGTGTCGTTTGGGGACCTCTCCTTGGTGGTAGCACTCCATTCTGTAGGAGTCCAGTGGAGAAATTCTGGCTTCCCTCAATAAGGCCATTAGCAGCTATGGATGCTGTCATTGTCCCTGGATCCAGCTCTGGCCAAGAGCTCCTCTGGCTTCTACCTACCATCGCCGAGGCCCTCAGATGGCAAGAAGCACCATCGAGCCTGGATCCACCTCCAGTTGAGGGCCAAATATACAACATGCCCAAGTAGGGTTGCCAGCTCCAAGTTGGGAAATTACTGGAGATCTGGAGGGTGAAACCTGGAGAAAGAGGGGTTTGGGGAGGAAAAGGACCTTGGCATGGCATAATTCCATAGAGTCCACCCCCCCCCCCAAAGTAGCCATTTTCTCCAGGTGAACTGATCTCTGTGGCCCGGAGACCAGTTGGTGACTTTGAGGGGTGGACTCTATGGAATTATGCCATGCCAAGGTCCTTTCCCTCCCCAAATGCCCAACCCTATGCCTTTCCAACCCTATGTCCAACACAGCATGCTGGAGCACAGGTGCGCTACCCCCACTTGCAGCCAGATGTATATCAGGGCAACTCGCCTTTAAAAGTGCTCATTCGTTTAAAGCTGAGATGGAACAGATGGGGTCAGGAGAGCCCCCATGCTCCTGGCTTTCCGCAAACAATGCAAAACCGAATGATTCAAAAAGGCCTTTTTCTCAGCTAAGAGGGCGATATTGTAGGAAAGGAGTCCCAGATGTGTCACTAATGAGTTAGAAACCATAGCTTTCACCATTATTTTGCCTTACGTATTATCTGTTGCTTTAAATATGTACTCCTATATACTACCTGTGCTTATCGTAAATCCTAGAATTTATTATGTTCTGTTTCAGCAATTCCTCAACCCCATATTGGATCCTTGTTAATACTATGTCTTTGTAAACTTATATTCATTTACCCTTTGACATTGTTTATGGAAATGTCCTCAACACTGTATGGAAATGCCTGCCCTTGCCCTTGCCACTGATTGTACTAATCTCACACTATGTGATCCGCCTTGAGTCTCAGTGAGAAAGGCGGAATATAAATGACATAAAAATACATACATACATACATACATACATACATACATACATACATAAACTTCCAGTTTCCCTCCCACCCTGCTTTCACCAGCAGAGACAGCAGCAGGGGGGCTTTTAACCCCCTTTCTCTGGCTCCACCTATCCTTTCTAGGGCATGTAGAGCCAGGGCAAAGAGTGAAAAGCCCACCTACCATTTCTGCAGTCAAAAGCAGGATGGGAGGGAAACTTAAAGCTCCCCCCTCCTCAGTGCTCCTTCCAAGCACCGAGTGAGCAAATGCTGTTTAAGGTGAGTTCCCCAGATGTATGTCTGACTTAGGGTTGCCAGCCTCCATGTAGTGGCTGGAGATCTCCCGGAATTACAACTGGTCTCCAGGCCACAGAGATCAGTTCACCTGGAGAAAACGGCTACTTTGAGGGGGGGGTGGACTCTATGGAATTATGCCATGCCAAGGTCCTTTCCCTCCTCAAACCCCACTTTCTCCGGGTTTCTCCAGGTTTCACCCTCGAGATCTCCAGGAATTTCCCAACTTGGAGCTGGCAACCCTAGTCTGACTGTGAGCTGGGTAGTGCACCTGAGAACCAGCATATCAGGCGTCCTGTGCATTTAGGTCTCAAGATTCCTTTCCCCGAAGAACATTTATGTGTCCTTTTAGTTGACCTTTGTATCAGTTTCATATTCTCCATGCTTTGTTCTCGGTGCCAATCTTAGCTGAAAAATGGGGTAAAAATATAATGAACAAATTCGAAGCATGAGGGGTGTGTGTCGGGGAGACCTCTCTGTAACCCCTGTCCCTCTTGGTAATGATTGCAAAAGGGAGTTCATTAGAAACAGTCATTTGCCCACAACACCAGCAGAAAAATTAATTGCCCCCCATGTGGTTCCGTGAAGCATTGCTCAGAAGATGGGCCTTTTAAAAAAAACTGCGGCAGTAGGATCCTCAGACGGGCCTGTCAAGGAAGGAGCGGCAGTTTCTTCGACTGCAGTGGAGGTGCAACCATCCACCGTGCTGTTTGACCTCCATTAATTGGACTGTGCACGGCTACCCATGTTAGATCAAGGACTGCACCTTGTTTGCGATTTTCTGCAGTACCCCCGGCAAATCTTCCGCACATATTTCCATTTGACAAATTGGGGCTGCCGATTTTCTGTGCTATAACAGTCAAGAATTGGTCAGGTTTTCACCATTTTCCATCACTGCATGCCAGGCAGAGCTCAGGCAGCTGAATTTTACCCTTTTCACAGCTGTCAGAGGAGCCAGCTATGCGGTGGCGGCGGCTGTTTTCATTTGAACCTGTCTCATGTCGGTGTGGTTGAGGGATAGAGTAGGATACAGTTCCCGTTCTTATTCTAAAGCTCTCTGGATAACCTTGGCCAATCATTCTCTCTGAGTCTTGCCTACCTCACAAGACTGTTGTGAGGATGAAATGAGAGTGGGAGACCCAAGTATGAGGAGAGGGTGAGATTTTTTTAAAAAATGGTAAAATATAACCGCTGCAGTTGTCTGAAATTTTCAAAAATAAGGTAACTAAGCAAATGTCTCTGAAATTTTCAAAAATAAGATGACTATCTTTGGAAAGCGTAGTAAAGTTCACAGGAGGGGACAGGAAGGGAAACGAGAGTACAGCTTCTCCATGAAGTCAGTTTCAGGCAACCCACAAGTCCCGAGAATCCCAATTTACAATTTGTTGTTTTCAAAAAGTGGCTAGTCCTCATTGGTTGCAGACACAGAAGTATACCATCAGGTGTTCATTCAATGTTTCAAAATGCTTCAATTGGACTCCTTCGGTTCCCTTAACAGGGCTCAGCTGCAGAAATCAGTAACTGATGCTTTTCGCCATGTGGAGCAAAGAAAGACCTCATGTCCTAACGGCTGCCGGTCGAACCACTGCTCCAAAGAACATTGACGGACAACGGTTGGTTCCAAAGCAGGAAACCCGAGCAGCCACCTACGTCCAGCAGACACAAGGATATCTGCTTTTGTGCAGAACTCTGGCTATGAGACAAGCTGTAAACATGCTAAAAACCTGATCAGCAAGGTCTTCCTGCCAATCTCTACTTTTCATTAACAGGGCTCTTCTCTCCCATTTCTGGCACTCACATTTTTCTTTTGTGCCATCCAGGTTTGTGGAGGAGTTGGTGAGTCCTTATCGGAGCCGCTGTGGCCAATTAAGCCAAACCCTTTGAGAAAACAGGGCTGGCCAAACGTTACCCTCTTCTCCTATTCATTTGACTGATTTTATTGATCACTTTTTACCGCATCTGTTTACTGTGCATTTTAATTTTTTAAAATCAGTTTTGCTTTGTTTTATTGGCTTTTAACATTATTTTTATTGATTCCAAGGGGATATTATAATGCGTTCTTTCTGTTTTATTGAAACATTATCAAACGCCTGTTTCAGCATTAGACAAGTTCATGGAGGATAAGTCCACCAAGGCTAAATGGAGCCTCCAGAGGCAGGTGACCCAGCGAGCTATGAGGCAGAGGAGAGATTTGAACCTGGGGCTCTAACCACACTGGCTTTGGAACTTGGCACTATGAACTTCATATCCTGCATTCTGTGCCATTCTCGACTAACCCCACTGGATTTCTTCAAAGAGCCATCTAACCCATCTCTGTGTTTGCCACAGTGGCTGGACTCATGCTGCTGGGAAGGCCAAAAAGCAAAATGTGAAAGCGATTGTCCTCTCCACTATTTATCCTTCCCCATCCTCAGCTACTGGCACTCAGAAGTAGACTGCTTTAGAATATGGAGGTTTCATTTAGCTGTTGGTTGATGCATCCACAACTTTATCTAATCCACTTCCTCAGACATTTAAACCAGTAGCCTGTCTTGTGGCAGTGAATTCCATAGTTAATTATGTGTTGTCTGGGGAAGAAACCACACCGAGCATAACAACATTCCCCAAGGAAACTCTCAAACAGTGTTATGCAAGGCCTCTTCTGAACTGGAAATTCCTAGCAGGGTCAAAGTAATAATAGTTTTATTTATGTTTTTATTTTATTTGAAGTGTTGTTTTAAACCCCACCTTCCCACATGGTTCAAAGCAGCTTAGAAGAATGAAATAGACAGTTTATCGAAATTAACCACACAAGAATGATCAAGCGTGCAAACCAAACCAAACAGAACTGTAGTTGTAGGATCAAGTTAGATGGATCTGAAAATAGATCTGCATTTTGTTTAAAGTGGAAATAGCAACTGTGTGTGTGTGCATGGGTTGCGTGTATGTAATCTGGATTGTGTTGCAATGGGGGGAGTTAATCATATAGATTTCAATTGCCTCTGTCTCCCTCCCCCTCACATGATAAATAGCGATTTGCCTTGTAGAAGGAACTCCATAGGATGCCCGAGTGAGGAGGGTAGGGGGCACATTGAGGTCAGGAAAATAGTTTTGTGTCTGTCAATACCCCCCCCCCCACACACACACTGTGGCTCAGATCCCAAAAGGGTCCCTTCATGTATACTATTTCCACTGTGGAAGAAAGAGGGTAATTTTTTAAAAAAAATTGAATGGGGGCATCCGTAAAATAATATGCTTCCAAGGGAGGAACCCTGGGTGAAGCAGTTAGTTTGGAATTCATGTGCAACTTTCAATCGATCCAACATAGCCTCAGTTTATTTACTTCATTTATACTCCACTTTTCTCCCCAATAGGGACCCTAAGTGGCCTATAAACAGTCTCCTTTTCTGCATTCTGTCCTCACAACAAACAACTCTGTGAGGCAGGTTAGGATGATATAAAGCAACTGGTCCAAGGTCACCCAGCAAGCTTCCGTGGCAGAGTGGGGATTCAAACCCGAGTCTCCCAGATCCTACTCTGATGCTCTAACCACTACACGATGCTGTCAGGGGGAGGCTAGCTCAGTACATAAAGAAATGCATCTGACGAAGAGAGCTGTGGTTCTCGAAAGCTTATGCTACAATAAAGTTGGTTAGTCTTAAAGGTGCTACTGGAAATTGTCCATCGTTAGAGGTTTAAGTGCATGATTCAACAGGCTTTGCCAGTTCATCATCCACTGGAAGTGATCCACACCTACTCTGACTGGATCATTGGTGCTTTTAGGACCTATACAGTATCTTTGGGGCTTGATCTTCTTTTCATATGAGCTCTCCATAGAAACATGATGTCATGGATATAGCTAGAACCAGGGCTTTTTTTCAGCAGGAATGCAGTGGAAAATGGTCACATGGCTGGTGGCCCCACCCCCTGAACTCCAGACAGAGGGGAGTTTAGATTGCCCTCCGTGCCACTCCAGCGGCGCGGAGGGCAATCCAAACTGTCTGGAGATCAGGGGGTGGGGCCACTGGTCATGTGACCATTTTCGCCACGGGCGATTTAAACTTTTAAAAACTCCCCCCCTTGTTCCAGCTGACCCAAAGTGACATCATTGTGCGGTCCTGAGTTCCACCACTGAGTTCCAGTACCTCTTTTCCCAGAAAAAAAGCCCTGGCTAGAACTATAGGAGAACAGTTGCTGGATATGACCAAGAAAGTTATTCAAGATGCCTTTGCACACAGAAAGAGGCTAGCCTGGCCCCATAATTAGATAGGCCACAAAGGGAGTCTAGAGGCCTAGAATAGAACAACCTTGGAGAGAGGCATAAAATAGCTGTATTGCCATGTGTAGATTAGAAGAGGCATTTAGCTTGTATCAGTCTATACGATGTACTAAGGCTTGGGTGCAGGGAGTAGCTGAGAATGGCGGGAATGTCTTAACTTCATAGAAGCTGGAAATATTATTCAAGGATAGATGTATTGGTGGAGGGCCAAACGATATTCAGGTGTATGAGAAACTTGTAATCACTAATTTTACATAGACGAAGATAAGAAATAGCAAGAATATACTATTGTTGTATGTTTTAGGAAGATGTTTCAAATATGGATAACCTTGTTTGGGGTATGAAGTCATAAGATAATAAGTTAGTCAAGAATTTGAGTCTTTGAAGCAGGATAAACAGCTATTGATAAGAGAAGGTTCTGAAACCCTGTGAAAAGCTAAACTGATGACTGTCTTATTTCTGGGTAAGATACTTTCGGGACTCATGTATTTGCTCTCCTTAATGTTTTCTGTGGTTGTTATAAGGGATGGTATGATTTTTGTTAATTGAATTGTTATTAAGAATATTAAATAAACATGGTGTAATAATAAAGGCTTAGAAGAGAAGCCAAGACTCCATCATTGTATTATTTGTGTACTATACCCAGTAATGAACCTAAAATATTATTTGTGGTGTACCTCTAGCCAGGAGTGAGATGATTTGATCATATAGGAAAGCTAATTGGATGCTCAAGGCTTCTTAAGTACAGGGCCGGCGCGTCCATTGAGGCAGTGCCGGCAGCCGCCTGAGCGCTGATGGGGGGCGGGGGCGTGCGCCATGGGGCTGGCAGCGGCAGTGCTGGCGGCTGAGGGCTGGGAAGCTGCTCCCATGTGTCGCCCTGGCCACTTGCCATGCCTGGCCCGCAGGTGCCCGGCCAGGAGTGCGTGCTGGTGGTGGCAGCGTGGGGCAATTGAGCAGGCAGCCTCCCAGTCCTCCCACTCAGTTGCCCCGTGCTGCTGCCGCCGCCACCACCGGCACACAGCTGCAGGCCAGCCAGGCGTGGCAGGTGGCCGGGGCAGTGCGGGGCAACTGAGCAGGAGGGTGGGAGGCCACCTGCGTGCCGTCCCAGCTGCCTGGCTCACCAATGGGGCGGCTGGCTTGCAGCGGCACGCCCTGCATGATATCACACGCAGTGATGTCATCATGCAGCGCACACGTGTGGCAGCAGTACTTCTGAAACTGCCCCCGGGTGCAGGTATCTGGCCTCAAGCGCCAGAAAACCTGGCACCGGCCCTGCTTAAGTACATGCCTATATCTGAATCCGGCTGCACTGAAGCCATTCAGAACAAAATGTGGTGAGATGCTGCCTGCAATATGGCTATGGAGTCCATACATCTGATGAAGTGAGGTTCTCTGGCTCAGGCAAGCTGAGGCAGCAATAGAACTGATTAGCGGGGTAGAGTGTCAAAGTAGGATATGGGAGACCCATGTTTGAATCCCCACTCTGCCATGATGGAAGCTTGCTAGTCACACACCCTCAGCCTAACCCACCTCACAGGGTGGTGGTTGTGAGCAAAAACGGAGGAGAATGGTGTAAGCTGCTATGGTCCCTCACTGGAGAGAAAAATGGTGTATAAGCAAAGCAAATACAGAAAAACATGTAAAGTGCCGTGAGACTCCTGTTTTTTTTTTTCTTGCAAGAGCCTAAAAGGGCTATGCCCAAGTTGCATTTCCTGTGGTTAAATTTTGTTGTTTCCCTTTAGCATTAGGGTGATTGGAAGGAGTAGTACTGTATGCATCCTTGTTTAACAATGATTTTCTGTGGAAGGCAGCAACTGTGTAAATAAGGAAAAGGAATTAAGTGCAGGTAAATTATTTGGCATGTCTGTCTCGAGTTGCAATGATTCAGTTGTCATGCAAAAGGAAATCATGAACTCCTGTCCTAAGTTGGTTGGAAGGGCCACAGAACGTGCAAGCCAAGCTGGGAAATACGAGTGACGATCGCCACTAGAGATGGGCACCGACAGAAAAAACAAACAAACGTGATGTTCGTTGTTCGTTGCCATCCACGAACAGGGGCTCACGAACAACCACGAACATGGCCCTGTTCACGAACATGTTCGTGGTCGGCTGTTCATGGGGGCCAGCAGGCTCTCCTCCAGCCATCATTTTTTGCCTAACCCTGTATAGGATCTGTTGGGCTGTTAGGCAGGGGTGTTTGTTATCATGAGACAGACTAACCACACTTGCTTCTTTCTAGACAACTAGGAAAAGCAGAAGAGTTGTGATCTCCATTGCATCTTTGGGTGGAGGTTACCAAATGACCCGATTAAAAAAAATGCTAACTGGCATTTCAGAAGGGCCCCGGGAATCATCTCCATCTCATCTTCAGGTAGGGTTGCCAGCCTCCAGGTGGTAGCTGGAGATCTCCCGGAATTGCAACTGATCTCCAGGTAACAAAGATCAGTTCTCCTGGAGAAAATGGCTGCTCTGAAGGGTGAACTCTATGGCATTATACCCCACTGAGGCCCCTCCACTCCCAAACCCTACCCTCTCCAGACTCCACCCCCCCCCCCCCAATCACCAGGAATTTTCCAACCTGGATGTGACAACCCTATCTGCAGGAATGCCTGTTTGGGAAATGGCTGCCTCTGCCATAGGAGGAGGTTTGCCTGTAGAACTTCCCAATGGTTTATGATGGATCTCTCCCACTCCCAAGGGCAGCTGTTTTGCCGAAGCACCTGCTACCAGCTCTCAGAATTCCAGAAGCATCCATACGCTCGACAAAACCAGGACCCTCCGATGTAATTGCGTGAAGTCTCTCAACATCTCTCATACTCCATTTTAAGGCTGTTCTGAAGGCTGGAGGGGGGGCCTCTCTCTTATTTTTTGTCCCTATTTCCTCTCCCTTATTTTTTGTACATCTTGCCTGAAGAAGAGCCCTGCAACATTCAAAAGCTGCCTCTCATAGCTTTGTGATGTTTTGCCTGGTTTTAATCATCAGCCTGCTGATTTTCTGAGGGTCAGATTGCTTTTCAAGGGACAGCTATGGAGGTTTTCTGATGGCTGGCAATTTTAATTGCATCTAGTCACCTTAGCCTAGATGACACAGAGATGTTTTGCTTGCTTGGAAGCCTCCCTCCCCCTCGGAGCAGGTCTGAAGCTTTCTCTCTACCCATGGGACTTGTTAGAAGAAACTTTCCAGCAGGGTTGGCAGCTCATCAAAAGCCTGACATATCTTGCATCATTTTCTCTCGTCTCCCTTGTTGGGAAAAGGTTGGCAAGGCAGAAGGAGGAGGAGGAGATAGGAGAAAAGATTTGTGCGTCCAGTGGAGAGTTAAGTGCCAGTTTCTCTTGTTGGCTGGTTTTGGAATCCAGCGGCAGCTGAAACATCAAACCACCTAGCAGCACCTTTCAAGACTGGCACAAGCTGGTGGGAGTTCTGCCCCACTTCAGCCAGATGCGTGAAGCGTTACGCCATAATCATATAGGCACACACAAGGGTACAAACAGGTGGGAGGGGAATTACTTTGCAAAAAGAAGCATGCTGCATTTTTTCTTTAAAAGGATGTAGGGCAGATAAATGTTTATTTTAGAAAATATTTATGCTGCCTTTCTGTTTCACGCTCGGAGGAGTTTGCAATAAACCTGACGGTGTCTTAGGCTGTGACTCAAAGCAACAATAAAATACAGTCAGGAAAACACAAACCATTAACCCCGCCAGGTTAATCAAACACCAGCAGGCCTGTAATAATAAAGCCCATTGTGCTTCTTGTGGGAAGGAGCTCCCTAGATATTTATTTATATACAAAACAGTTTACATTGGTTCCTGCTCCCCCATTTTATCTTCACGACAATTCTGTGAGGTGGGCCCCAGCTCACTTCCATTGCAGAGTAAGGGTTTGAACCTGAGTCTCCCAGATCCTTAGCCTGATACTGTAACCACTACACCATACTATTCAGGAAGGCGGCCACAAACGCCTCCCACAAAGCCCCCCATAACTGAACCTCTGAAAGAGCTGATCCCTACAACAGGCCTCCAGGAAGATCTCAGAACTTGTGCTGGATCATAAGATTGGAGATGGTGCTTTCCTAGAGTTCCTAAGCAATACCAGCCTGAAGCCACTCTGTGTGTATGTGTGTGTGTGGTGAATTTCCTGCATTGTGCAGGGGGTGGGACTAGATGACCCTAGAGGTCCCTTCCAACCCTATGATTCTAAACTGGTGATTAGGGTTAGATTTGCCAAATGTGAAGAAAGGTGGTTATTAAAGCCCTATCCGAGCCAGTCAGTGGCATTTCTCTTATCCAGATAAAGGCAGAGGAGCTTATGAGGGAGAAAAGTTGGCCACTTTAACCCACAGGGTTTAGTGTATCGCCTGAGGCCCGGCTTTGTTATAATGGGAGCACTGCTAAAGGGCTGTTTCCCTCCTTTTTTATTTAAAGTGGGCTACATTTGTTATTTAAATATTTAAAAGAAGGGGGGGGGATCTCCCCAAACTGGGAAGGAAAACATGGTTGTAGAAGGCCGGATTTCCTGCTGTTTATAATCCCCCTCCCCCCCCATCATCCTTTGCATTTATATCACTGTTTCAACATTCAAAAAGCTGGAAGGCAAGCATCTTGCAAAACAGGCCTATAATATTTCAGATTTGGGACCAGGAGGGTGAAAGTAGCTTGCTTAAAGATCCCTAAGAATTTGTGGCTGAGGTAAAATTTGAATTCAGGTCCTTCCGAACTAGAAGCCTTTCTCTCGGCCCTTTTGCAACACCAGCCCCTGCTATGAGGTTGCTGCTTTTTTCAAAGAAAAATAAAATTGTACAGGTGTGCAGGGGAGACGTAATTCATCATTCTTAGTTCTGTCCTCTACCCTTCATGTAGAACACCGTAATGCAATTTTGAGGAAAACTTCTGCCCGTCGAGTAGCTCTGAGAAGCACAGGACTGCATTCTGTAGAAAGACTTTAAATGGAGATTTTTGAAAACATACACTGGATCAATGGCAATTAGACATGATAGGAAAATAGAACTTCCATGTCCAGAGGCAATATATCTCAGAATACCAGTTCCTAGGAAGAAAATTGCAGAGGGCATAGCTTTTATGCCATGTAGTTTTCCGGCAGTCAGTTACCTGGAAACAGGATGAGGACCTAGCTGAATTTCGTTCCAGTCCAGCAGGGTTCTTTTTACCTTTTTTTGTAAAACAGAGGGATAGACTAGCGTCCTGAGAAATTTTACTAAGGACCTGATATAAGTCAAATGTGGAGCCATAAGTTCAAAGTAAGCAGGGCTCATACACAAGGCCCAAGGGTAAAATGGCAACATTAAGACAGCTGTCAGTCTTCCCAGATATACCAGGCCTAAGGGTAAATTAGCAACATTGGGTTAACTGTTTAGTCGTCCATATTAGGAGGCAGTTGTGTTGCAACGTTGCTATTGGTTCCTGCTCTTTTTGTTGCAAAAAGATATTAAGAGTTATGCTGTGATTTGCTCTGTGGCAGGAGACTCCCAGAGCCTGTGCATGTTCAATAAAGCTTTCTGGTTTCAAGGAACGGAGTGGCTGTTTCTACTTTCAGTCCACCAGGGATAGCCTGACTTGCCTCCAAGAAGAGTTTCTCAGAACACTGGCTGGAGGGATAATGGCTTTAAAAGAGGATCACACCGAGCCTGGATTGTGTGCGCCACCTCTTTCATGACTTTTGCAACTGATTTGCATTTACGTGGCCCTCACTCCCTGCACCCTCTCCTTCTTCCCCTCCCCACCTATATATCTCTGGCCAGTTTCTTCATACCTTCCATGCATCTGACGAAGAGAGCTGTGGTTCTCGAAAGCTTATGCTACAAGGAAGTTGGTTAGTCTTAAAGGTGTGACTGGACTCTTTGCTATTTTGCAACTACAGACTAGCACGGCTCTGGATTTAAAAGGGGATGAGACAGGTTCACGGGTGATTTGCCCTGAGAGCAAAGCAGAACCTCCACCCATCAGAGGCAGTCTATCTCTAAATATCAGTTAGTGGACAGAACTGACATCAATTTGACCTTTTGAGGAAAAAGCCTAGACTAAATGGTGTAATCCTGCAAGGCTCTTATAAGAGTAGAAATGAACATTCAGAGGGCTAAACTGATAAGGCCGATGGAGGAATTTCTTTCTGACTTTATCTCCATGCAAGCTTGGGGAAGTGGGAGTTTTCACTAAAGGAATTTGAGGGAGTCTTTTAGCTTGTCAGGTGGTTGATAAATGGTGCGATCCCGTGTGCATCTCCAGCCTGAGAAGTCCTGTAGCTTGAGTGCTTGAATGTTTCATTTCAGTGGTTCAGGAGGGCTTTTTTTTTTTTTTTTAAGGAAACAGGGTTGCAGTTTTTGTGTGTGACATTTTAGGCTGTTTTCTTTGTATTGCTCATCTGCCTCCCCCTGCAGACTGTTGCCCTGCATCTGATCAGACAGTATAAGCCTGTGCACATTTAGGTTAAAAAAAAAAAGGTGCATACCTTTTTATGCATATTTACTCAGAAGTAAATTCCACTTTAGTCAGTGGGGCTTAAAACGTACAGGGAATTGCAGTTCAAAGTCTATCAGCCTGTGAACCCAGAGGTCCCACTGGGTCAGAGACTAACCTTCCACAACTCCCCCACCCCAAACTCATGTATTATTATATATTTATTTACTATTTACATTATTTAGAGACAGCCTTTCTCACTGTGCAATCCAGGCAGATTGCCTTGTGCAATCAAGGCACATTGCACAATGGGAGCTAGAACAGTCCATTTCAAGGACATTTCAATAAACCCTGTAATTGGGTACATAAATGAAAATTTGCAAAGATTTAAAACCAGGATGAATCTAATACAGAGTTGAAGCAATGCTGAAACAGAGCAAAAGCAATTCTAAGCCTGACATATTAAACAACACAGAAACTACCAAGTAGGTAATTCTATCTGAAGAAGAGAGCTTTGACTCTGGACAGCTCATACCCTTAAAACTTTGTTGGTCTCTAAGATGCCACTGGATTCAAATCCTGCTGTTCTAGGATCATACTTCCAGTAACCGACAATACATAGCAGTAGTTTATAGTCCCTATTCAAAACAATGGATTCCCCCAGGGCTGAACAGAAATCGAGGATTGTTATCTCACTAGAGATAATAATTTCTGCTCTAATCAAGGTGCCCTCCCTTATAACATCCCACTGACGGTTAACTGGGATATAAAGGTTTGGGGATTTCCCTTAATTGTGTCTGAAGAAGGGAGCTCTGGCAAGCTTACACCCTGAAAGTCTTGTTGCAATCTAAGGTGCCCCTGGACTCAAATCCTGCTGTTCTACAGCAGACCAACACAGCCACCCACCTAAAACCAATCCCTCTGTATCGAAATCCCTTCCTCGTGGCACAGAGTTCCACAGGTCAACCACCCCGCTTTATGCATTGCAGTTACTTCCTGCTTCACCCAGGCTCCAACCCCGGGGGCGGGGAATCCCTTTCCCTTCCCGGCACCTGGACTTGCTTCCGAGTAAACGTGTTACAGCCCGGGGCAGAGAAGCACGTGGTTGGATTGCATTCAAAAGGGGAGGGAAAAATGCTACTGGAAAAGTTCTTTTTCTTCCTCCCCTCCTCCCCCTTTCTGCTTCTCGAGGCCAAACCCTCCGCCGGCTGAGCCGATTGGCTGCGGGGCGTCCCCGAAGCCGTTCGCCGGCGCCTCGCACACCCCCGGCTCCTCCTCCCCTCTCCACCCACCCACCCAGCCGGCTCCCTCGTGCGCCTCTGGGCACCCTCCGCCGCCTCCCACCGCTTTCCTCCTCCTTTGATGCGGAGGGGGCCGGGAGAGAGCCGGGATCGCGAGCCCAGCAGCAGCCGCCGCCGCAGCAACTCCGGATCGGGCTGCAACCGGACTCGGCGCGTGCACACGGGCTTCGCCAAAGGAGAATCCGGATCACGCTCCAGATTGCACAGAAGCAGGGACCGGCTCTGGGAACTCTCGACTTTCTTTTTGGAAGAGCCTCGCGTGAGGTTCCACCTTCTGCCAACGGGAGCTTTTGCGTCCACACGGGAAAGCGGGTTCGAGCCTGCCCGGCCGCCCGGAGTGATCCCGAACAGCCCCGGGGAGGAAGATGCGCTTGCCAGGGGCGCCTTTAGCTGCGCGGAAGGACGGATCCGGACACCGGCAGCCGCAGGTGAGGACAGCCTTTGTGCGCAAAAATTCCTCCTCTTTGGAAATCTTAACTTTTCCCACTTGTATCTGATGAAGGCTCTTGAAAGCTCCGACCCTGGGAATCTAGCTGGTCTTTAAGGTGCTCCTGGACTCGAATCTTGCTCTTCTGCTACAGACCCTCCCGGTTCCCCCACCTGAAACCGTCTCTGTTCTCAGGGGATCGAGCCCCCCTGGCTTGCAGCGCAAAGAATCTGACCCGGTGGGGTCCAAACGGGGCAGGAGAAAATGGAATTTCTCCCCCTCCCTCCAGTGATGCAAACGGATGGAAGGGCAGCCCGCTATTGCATCAGGTCGCGGGGTGGCGAGGCAGGCGAGGGCAGCCGTGCGCCCGAGCGCAATCCCGAGCACAGCTGGATTTACTTCCGAGGAAACGAATACAGCTGCATGAGGGAGGGGGCAGATGTTCCGTTTTGGGGAGGGAGGGAGTGTTTGGGTGGTTGTAGGCAGCCTCCTTCAAGATCAGCGGAGCCTTTAAAAAATTTGTTTAGTCTGTTTGAGATGGATTTGGAAAGGGGCCCAAACGCGGCGCTTCCCGGGAATCGTTTTGAGTTGCCAACCTCCAGGTGGTGGCTGGAGATCTTCCGGAATCACATCTGATCTCCAGACAACAGAGATCGGTTCCTCTGGAGAAAATGCCTACTTTGGAGGGTGGGTTCTATGGCATTATACCATGCTGGGGTCCCTCTCCAAACCCTGTCCTCTCCATGCTCCACCCCCCCCCCCCCAAATCTCCAGCAATTTCCCAACCTGGAGCTGGCAACCCTACAAATCGATTCTAAAAAGAAGCTGTGAATATTAAGCACAAACTTTTTAAAAAAAAGATGGTATTTAGGGTTCTTGAAATAATAGGAATCACTCCGAGTGAGAACAACCCAGTTGAAAAGGAAGAACCCCAAAGACAGGCATAGCTTTAAAAAATGCTTTATAAAAACAGGTAATTGGCCGGGCTCAAACTTCCATGAAAGCCCTGGCAGGAATTCCAACCAAGGAAGATGGATGAGAAGCGCTCTGCACTTGCTCAGGGTCATGCTTGCCCCTGGCCTGCTTTTTTTTCCTGGGCGCTTTGCGTTTCCATCTTCTGGCTCCTTAAATGTGGAAACAAATGAAGCAAGGTTTGCTCTTCCAAGAACGGGTAATCTAATCCCTCCACCCCAGAGTAGGGCTGGTTTTCATCTCCCTCTGACGTGTTTTTTTTTTTAAAAAAAAATATTATGAAAGTCCTTCCTCCTCTTCCAGAGTTGGCTGTGGGAGATTTTTCTTTTTTCACTCCGTTCCCACAAGATCATCTGTTTTTTGTTGCATGGGTTTCGCAAATGTAAGCAGCCTTTAGCCTCTGGTTTCAACTTTCGGAGCCATTTATGGTTTGCCAAAGTTGTGCCTGCAGCTTGCGTTGGGGGAGCGCATGTGCGTGCATGCTCCAAGGGCTGAGAATGGTGCGAGCTTCAGTGGCAAGCAACCACATTGCACCAGTTCATCAGCGGGCAGCGCCTGGCCTGTGCAGCTTAATTCCCCCCCCCCCTCCCCTGTAACTATAGCACTAGCGTACACATAGGCCTTCAGTGGGCAGAGCCTAGGAAATGCCATTAGGGTGAGAATGTAATGATTGGGCTCTCGTGGCACCAGGGAAACATCAGGCAGAAATCGAGAACCATGCAAGTCCCAGAAGAAAGAAAGAGATGGCCTTAGGCCCTTTTGGGTATTCATTTGAGCACACTGGGGCTTGTGCCACCAAACTCACTATGTATTTGTTTATACCCAAATGAAAACCCAAATGGTCTTCCATTGTTACACTAGGCCAAATAACTCTGGCGTTCCCCCCCACCCCCATGTTTATATATCCAGAGTAATACATTTTAAAATGCTATAATGTTCTCCCCAAGCCACAGGAAGTTTATCACCAATGATAGAAACCGGAAGCACTGGTTATGGATATGTTCTTAAAAAGGACACAGCCCGGCTTTTCCATTGACAGCATTCTGTATGCTGAGAGACAGCATGGTATAGTGGTTAGAATGTTGGACTCGGAATGGGGAGATTTGGGTTCAGATCCCCACATTGCTGTGAAAGCTTGCTGAGTGGCCTTGGGCTGGCTAAGATCTACCAACTTCTCCTACCTTGCAGGGTTGTTGTGAGGATAAAATGGGCATTGGGAGAATTCTGTATGCAGCCCTGGAGCTCCTTGGCAGAATAGTGGGATAAAAATGCACGGAAGGAGAGATGACCACTATGGTTTGATTATGGGTACTGCAAGGAATTAATATCTGATGTGGTTTAATGCCAGGCCACCATGGCTGGACGTGATGTACGGTACTGTTACCCTACCAGTATCTGTTGCACCCTTATATGTTACTCAGTAATACTAACTGTGGTTGTGTGTGGCTATGCATGTTTGGGGAAACTAGAATTAAACGGCTGTCATACAAGGAGGAGTTGTGCATTCGAGCGGCTTGAAAGGATTTGCGTGTTGAACAAACTTCTGGAGTTTGTTGCCTGGTGCATCTGTTTGGAATGGCATAAAATGAAATCGGTTACATGCAGAATCAACCTTGGCAGCTTGCCGTATGGTCACTTTGCCACAAAGGTTTTTCTCAGTTAATGGGATTGCCAGCTGGTAATGTTTCCCTTGCCCAGCCAAGAGTCTTGAGTGTTTTTTATGAACCATATGTTGCATAGCAAACAGAACGATGAGCAATTCAGGTTTGGATTCGGGTCGGGTAAGAATGAGTTGTGAGATGGGCACGGCAGAGCGGGCATTGTTATGGTGGACTGCGTTCTGTTATCGCTAGTGGAGAGCAGAGACTGGGAATTACCAAATTTTTTTATTTTGCACTACTCAGATATAAAGCCAGAGCTGAGGAAATGAATTGTACCCAGTTGGGGTGTGATGCTAATCCCCAGTGTTAATCAAGCAATTGTATTCTGCAAAACTGGGCCTACCCTATGATTGCAGGTCAGCCTGAAATAGAAGTTTTCTGGAACGAGTCTGTCTTTACGACCTTGGCCTTTATCAGTTAATTGTAGCCTCGTTCTGCCATAACTTACTTTTCCTAGACAGCAGTGTTGGTATTTTTAGCCATTCCTTGCAACACCTGGTTTAAGAAGAAAAACGGATCACCTTTCTTGACTCATTTTTTCCCCTTCCAATTAAAGGTATCTGAAAAGTTTGGAGCTTTTATATATTTGATTTATAATCCACTCTTCCTGCAAGCAGGCAGTTAGCCGACAGCAGTTGGCTAATGGTGATTAGTTTTTTAGATCATTGGCTAAAGAATCTTAGTATGTGTAATCTCGGAAAGGGTATGTGCGTGTACAGTGCGGAGAGCAAACCATCAGCCTCAAGCAGGTGGCGCCATTCTTGGTAAGGGGGGGGAAATTGTGAATGCATATGCATAACCAAAGCATATTTTCCTCTCCTCGTACCATACAGGTCCACATGTTAGGCAGTGGGGTTGGCCACAGATTCACCCCTGCAAGGACACGTGTGGGTGAATGCAACATACGACCAGTGCAGCAGTGTTTCATGTAATACATTGAAAAGATCTTGGATCATTTGTGTACTTGGGAATGTGCCGTTTGCCTTGTGTTTGAAGGATGTGCTAAGCTCCACTGGTACATGAGAGGTGCCTGCATGCTTTTCTACCCACTCTGCTAACATAACATTAGAAAGAGGACGCTGCTGAAGTGCGCAGCTGTGCCCTTGAGAAAAGCAAGCCTAGAGCATCTCACAGAGTCAAATAAAGGTGCTAATATGGATGGTACATCTTTCTTAGGAGGACATCAATCAGGCCAGATGATAAATTCAAGTGGAATAAGAATTAGCGGCTGATTCCGCACACGTTGGATAATGCACTTTCAATGCACTTTATCAATCGTTTGAGGTGGATTTTTTGTTCTGCACATGAAAAAATCCATTCCAAATGATCTATGAAGAGGATTGGAAGTGCATTATCCAACGTGTGTGGAATCAGGTAGCGTTTACCTATCAGCTGCAAGCACTGTTTCTGGAGTGTCAACCTAGAGCCAAGCTACAAGTGACTCCTGACACAGGTTGGACACTTGTCAGCTTCCCTCAAGTTTTGATGGGAAATGTAGGCATCCTGGTCTTGCAGCTGTAATGGAGAGCCAAGCTGTAAAACCAGGACGCCTACATTTCCCATCAAAACTTGAGGGAAGCTGACAAGTGTCCAACCTGTGTCAGGCGTCACTTGTAGCTTGGCTCTAAGAGGCATGCTTGTGTGAGTCTGCACGACTGGTGGTCAAGAATCATACCATTTAAAGACTGCCGGAGTTTGCTTGTTTGACTGGATCTTATTTTCATTTGTGCATTGTGATATTGTGTACCTGGACTTGAGAAACTGGATCTCTCTTCCTCCTCCTCCTGGCCCTTCTGCTTATTCGAGCATTGGACATAAATGTCTCTGCCAGCTGAAGGGAACACTTCGTGCCCTAGAAGGTGACGTCAGATCTCCAGATGTTGATGCTGCAATAAATTCAGGAGCCGCAGGGCTGTTCGTTATTAAAATTGAGGATCTTGCTCATGCTCCTCTGTGTTTTCAGGAACAGCAGGGATTTTTTGCCGTCGGGTCGGCAGGGAACAACACGAACTGATCACAAAGAAAGCAGCAATGTTACATACTTTGCTGGCTTTTTGAATTTCGATAGTCCAAACCAGTTGCTTGTAAAATTACTGGTTGCTTTTCTCCTTTATCTGAGATGCTCAACTTCACCCTCACCCCAGTGGGCAAGCTTTTGAATTCTCCAGGCTGAATGTTGCAGTGATTCATATTTCCCCCCCCTAAGGAATTCTACAAATGAACTTCTAAGTAAACGTGCTTGATGGTTCATCATCATCATCATTATTATTTTAAAAGGTGAACTGCTTCGAATTGAGAGAAAAGATTCTAATCTGGTGGTAATGTTTACTATGCAGCTATTTTCATTGTGTATTTTTGTAAAGATACGGAAGAAGGGGAAAAGATCAATAGCTGTGTTTATTTTCAAAGATGGCATTTGCTGCCTATCTCTCTCCATCTGTGATCCAATAATCTTTAGCACTCTGTTTCATGTTATTTCCAAAGGACTACTAACAGCAGCGAGGATTGGGGAAATGGAAGAAAAGAACTGTGCGGGCCAGAGCAAACCTCTTGGAGCACGAGTCAGTAAAACCAGAGACAATCCATCCAGAGAAGTCCCTAAATTATGACTTGTGCAAAAGATTTTCTTTATGCATTAAGAGTCGGACAGGTTTTCTTCTACCACCGATTAAGAGATGGCTGCCTCGCTTTGGCTCCTGTTGGAATTGGCTCTGCTCATCTTTGAATGTGTGATGGATGCCTAAGCTTTAGCTCTGTTCTGACTGCTTTAGCATCTTCAGCCCAGTGACTGGTGGAAAGCTTGGGACCAGAGAGCTTGCAGGCCAACGACCTGTTGGCATTTCTCAGTGGGCTGCCAGTCGGCAATTTCGAGACGCAAAGCGTGGGCAGAGAGGCACTGTAAAGGGGCCGGGCCTGCCCTGCTATCTTTTCGGCATCTGGGTGGTGTGGAGGAAGTGAAGATGTTCTGTGCCTTGTGATTTGCCAGGCCTCCCGAGGGCTGGAGTGATAAGATACAGTAAGTCTTTGACAATCTTCCACAGAGAGATAATACAGCTACAAAAGAGCCCGTTCATTCACTGTTTCTGGCACAGGGCCCAGTTTATGGTTTTTGTGTCATTCGTTTATACTTCTCCCTTCACGAGCTGGGGTGGGTGAGTAAGAAGGGGGTGGGAAAAAACCCTCCTCCCCAGCGTCCTTTCGATGCACTAGATAACACAGGCTTCTGCCATTCGCAAATATTTATCTTTTGCGATTCGGCCCTGCACGAAGCACTGTCTTCGGTTCTGCCAACAGCTGCCCTACGCCCTCCCTTGGGTACTTCTGGGAAAATCCCTTCTGAAAACAGGAACAAGCTTATTTGTTGGAGCTGCCCACCTCTTTCCTAACCGAGAGGTTTCAGAATTGCTCACCGAGGACTTTGCACGTGTTGACATTCTGGCAGGCGTTTCTCTCCTGTTTTTAAATCACTGTTTTCTCTCTCGTTTCATGGGGCAGCCTTGGTCGTCTGGCTAAAGGCGGGCTTGTCAAATGGGTAGGAAGGCAGCAGGGGTGCCTTTAGGGGCAAGGGAGGTCCTAGCCCCATTCCAGTGTCCCCACATCAGCTCCTTTACCCTGTTTCTCTATCCCCAGCGCTCTGCTTGTGACCCTAACCAACTTCTTCTAGGACAGTGATCTTCACACAACCAAAGCTGGCCTGCTGAGTTATGAGTCCCTATAGAGCTGCCATTTTGGGGTTCCTTTAGAAGGGACCTGTTGATAGTGTGCACACCTAGCCAGGAAAAGCATCATGCTTCTTGCATCTTTTGCAAGCACTCAGAAAGAAGACCTGGGATAGTGAGTCTATGAATGCAATCCTAAACAGACTTACTCCAGTCTAAGCCCACTGATATCAATGAGCTTAGAGTAACTCTGCTTAGGATTGCACTGAGCATCGTTCGGTGGCTGAGAGAATTCCTCTGTAGCTCTAGCCCTTGGCTTGTTTCTTACCCCTTATCCAATGCTCTAACCACTACATTGTACCGCCTCTCAGCTGTTACTATTTCTTTAGTTTATTGGAGACATTTCTTTAAGACCTTTCCCTGCCTGCCTTTCTCCAACAAAGGGCACCAAAGTGGCTTGACGTTTATCAACATTCTCCAACGAACCTGAAACTATAATTCGATGGGGCAGCTTTCTGTTTTTAGTAGGTGGGTTTTTATTGGTATTTTTAAATAGTGCTCTGCTTCCGATTTATAAGTCCCCTACTAGCACTAACCCATATATATTTCAAGACACCAAACACAACAATTACAGAGGAAAAATGGGTTTGTTTCTTACATGGAATAACCCGAGACATATCTCTCCATTAGGGGGAGACATGTGTAAAGACCAGTAGCATTGGAGGGCCTTATATACCCTTCAGTACTGATATGGTTGATGCTCTGGGCCTCCTTGCCAGCCACCTAGAGAAAGGGATATCTACCACCTAGCCTTTGCCATATATTTCGGTGGTTGGGTAGTGGTTGCCTGTGAAATCTGCTGCCATATGTTTTTCAAAACTTGCTGCTGTGTTGCTTGTTGTGTGTGTTCTTTTTTAAATATTTAAGATGTTTTATTGGTTTTAAAGATACTGTATTTTATTATATTCTATTAATTGGAATCCGCCTTGAACCTGCTGGTGCAGGGAGGGCGGAATACAAAATCGAATAAAATAAATAAATTAAAATAAATAATTGCTATTTGTTTGCAGAATAAAAGATCAGAGGTTAGGATGAAACCCTGTCAAAATGACGCATTTTCCCAAAGAACATGACATCTGACAAGTTTGAATGATAAATGAATTATACAAATATTTGAGAAGCTAGAGCCATGCATGTATCTGATATTTTCCTTGGGAAGGAATTCATTCAAGGTTGAAATCTATCCTAATTAGAATAGCCAAAACAAAAAATGTTTACAAATTGCTCCAGTGACCAGTCTCCACTAGAGGAGACATGTAACAAGCATGATACCTCAGAAGAAGGAATGTGACACTTCGAGCAAGGCTTTATTACTTGTTTACAGATTTCTGTGTGCTGGTAGCTAGAATGTATGCTCAGAATAAGATTTTATGAAATGGTATAGCTTTCGATCAGATCTGAGTTGCCTTGAGAACTTTGGTTACAAGGTGGGCATATGCCCGTGCGATGATAGCAGGACAAGTGCTTAAATGTGATCTAGGATATTGCTTCAGCCGCATAAATACATGCAGAAGCTGGGTATAATCGTGTACACTCAAGGAAGAAAAGTAGTGTCTGGTGTCTTCAATAGGCTTAGCGCTAAGCTTCTCACTATGTATGTCTAATATGAGAGGTTAGGTGTTCGGTCAGAGTGACTGGAATTCCTTAAAGTCGCGGGCTGCCATGTTGCCCGACTGGACGATGATGCAATTTGTGCTATTGTAACAGACAATCTAAGAAACAGAGGATCAAAAGGTTAGAACAGCAGGTGATGTCATTTTAATAAAGAATTTGCATTTCAATACTTGCTGGACTTCTGCACAAAGTTAAGCAGGAACTGTAAATAAAAAGGCACCTGTTGGGCAAGACCAGCCAAGAAAGGGGCATTCCACTGGAAATGGGCTGAGATCTAGGCTACCAATCTGGGGTTGTCTATTAACTGTGGTTTAGTTTTTCAAAAAGGAAAAACTCTCTCTACCCACTCCCAACTGCCCTGTATGTTGCGACATTCCTGGCACAGGGGTTGGAGCTGAGATGGTGCTCTGATTTCACCATCTGTCTAGCTTGCTTTGAATACCCTGAATTTTGATTTCATTTCTCCTTTGTGAGAAAGGAACCTGCTATTTATTTTGGAATTAGTTTCTGTTTCCTTGGGCCAAACCTTTTCGTGTTTAATGCTGTGGCGGGGGGGGGGGGAGGGCGGGGAGGGCAGGGCCAAATCCTCCTCCAATCCAGGCAAATTTGACCTAAAAATCTTTTAGTTGCCAATCTTCAGATGGTACCTGGAGATCTCTTGGAATTACAACTCATCTTCAAACTACAGAGATCAGCTCCCCTGGAGAAAATGGCTGCTTTGGAGGGTGGAGTCAGGCCTCATACTCTGCTGAGGTCCCTCCTTTCCCCAAATTTTGTCTTCCTCAAGCTCCCACCCCCAAATCTCCAGGAATTTTCTCACCCAGAGTTGGCAAGCCTACATCTCGGTCAGCAATATACTCTTCTTGACAGTGGATTTGGTTTATTGCATTTTCTTCATGTAGATCCAACCCATGAAGACATGTTCTTTAGTCCATTGATTAAGATTTCCATCTGCTAGGGTGTGAGCCCCTGTAAAGCTGCCATTATTCTGGAAGAACCTGTTGCTAGTGTGCATGGGTGGTGGTCAAGAGTGCCATATTTCCTGCCTCTTTTAGAATACATGGGGAGAGCGGGACAGGAGATGGAGGTTGCTCAACATCTGGAGAGGATTTTTCCTTCTTATGCTACACTTCGTGGAGCTCAGCTGGGTTTTCTGTCCCTAGAGAACAGAGATTCTTTTGGTACTTGCAGTTTTAGCTTTGAGACCATAACTCTGGACCCCCTTCTATCGTGCGACCGTGATTTCCAGTCATATTCTCGCAGCTTAGAGGGTCTGGGTCTGGAAAGGTTGAAGCTTAGTGCTCTTACAGAGCATTCATTAAAACTGAGTGGTGCATATATGCTCAAAAATGGAAGTGCAAGATCTACTTTCCTTGGAAGATTGGACAGGAAAGATGATGGACTTAGCTGAGATGTCCAAACTTACATCATTAATTAGAGACAAAACACTCTATATTCATGGAAAATTGGAAACCCTTTATGGACTATCTGTGAGAGATGAAGACGAATGAATGATTTGTAGTTTTGATTTTTAAGAATTAGGATCTAGGATATCAAGAAGATGAGACAGAAAAAAATATTAATTATACTACAAGCTGATTGGTAATAAAGGAGGAAGTGTTCTAGTGAAAAACTAATAATATACTTACTGTAATGGATTAATAATATGCTTATTATTGCTTTTTATTGTTTTTTTAACTTTGTAGACCTATAGCTATTGTTGGCTCTTTGTAGTTGTGTTTTTGTTATGTTTTACTTTCCTTCGTTTGTTCTCTCTTTTAACTTTTTCACAATAATAAAAAATAATTTTAAAAAACTGAGTGGTGCAAAGAAAGAACAATTGCCCTTTGCAAATCTAAGCGTCCACAGAAGGGGATGCATACAGGGTAAAGATTTAAGTCAAAATGGGAGGGCCTGCGAGAAGGCGGGAACAGTGCCGAGGGACCAGTTTATACGTTTGGCAGAATTAAATCTTGGAGCTTTAGCACTGGACATGGGCTGCAGATGAACAGTTTCCTGCATGTGGGGAAGTTTGTGCATTTCTTAGGGCCAAGCTACACATGACAAATGACACTTGAACGGCAAGTGTATTTCTCCCTGTTCACTTGCCCTCCACTCAATCCACTTGCCGTTCAAGTGTCATTCGTCACGTGTAGCTTGGCCCTTAGATATGTGCTAAAGTTCCTGCGTTCCAAACAAATAGGGTAGGTTTTGTAATGTCTGTGGTTGCTGTTGCTCCGCCCCTCGTCACCAACCTGTTAGCATTTAGTGAAGCCGCCTCTCCCACCATGCACCGATACAGTGTTTTGGCGACACTTTTTGGTTTTTGGAGGAGAGCCAAAACTGATAATATCTGTGCCCGCTCAACGCCATCTCCTTGTGTTTATGCCTAATTTCAGTGATATTGGGGGTACATTTTCTCAGCAAAAAAAAATTGAAAGCAGCAAATTTTAACAAGAACAACAACACTCTTACAAACCTGTACATTTTGTCATAATTTCCGGGTTCCTTGTTTACAGATGTCAGTGCACAGGAGATTAAAACAAACTGCTGCAGTATTCTTTTGAAACAATTCCTGTTTCGCCTCTGAGTGTATTTTCTATTTAAGTGGGTGTTTGCTTCGTTTTCATTTAATGCAATGTCTCAGTTTTGTGCATTTCCCCCCCTTTAGCGAGGAAAAAGGTTCTACCCAAAAATTCGCTCTACACGTCAGCAAGAGTCCAGTAGCACCTTAGACTAACCAACTTTATTGTAGCATAAGCTTTCGAGAGCCACAGCTCTCTTCGTCATCTGACGAAGACTGCTGTGGTTCTCGAAAGCTTATGCTACAATAAAGTTGATTAGTCTTAAAGGTGCTTCTGAAATCTTTACTATTTTGCTACTACAGACTACCACGGCTAACTCCTGGATCCACACATCAGAAATCAGATTTTCCTCACCTGACCTGTACAAGATGCAAACAAACAAGATATGCTTGCAAGAATAGCTTTTAAAATCTGATCTGATGCTGGTTTGGGGTCTTGGATCCATCGAGGTCCTCGTGGAGTTTGCAGAGCCAGGACTTCACCGAATTCCCCTTAAGTTATGCCCCTGCAGTTCTCTTCCTCTGTGTTAGGGAACTTTCATGAACATAATTTTATTTACTTATCTTCATTTATACCCCAATTTCCCCCTCAACAGGGACCCTATTCTCCCCTCCCCATTTAATCTGCACAACAGTCCTGTGAGGTAGGTTAGGTTGAAGGTGTATGGCTGGCCCAAGACCAACCAGCAGGTTTTTGTGGCAGAGTTGGGGTTCGACCAGACCCTGGTCTCCCAGGCCGTGGTCTGACACTCTAACCACCACTCCATGCTGATTTTCCCCTGGGAAAAATGAGGTTTTGCTGGGAGAATCTGTACAAATACACTTCTTCCTCTGACCCAAGTGCCCTCTCCTTGTTGGAAATGGAGTGCAGAATCCGTGCCATAAAGAACATTTGGTATTATGACCGAAATCCATGCAGAAGAAATTAAGGAGCACCAAACATTGCATTTCGCTGTTCTCATTACCTCTTGGCAAAGACCTCCAAATTAAGTCAGCTCAAGCCAAATTTAGAAAATGGGTATCACCATTATCAATAAGGCTTCGAACAGGACTGGTGAAGCAAGCTGTGCGACTGCTTAACAGAGGTTTGATGCCTGGAAATGGGCAGGTGAAGCTTTTCATGGTAAGGAGGTAAATCACAGCACCTGGAATATAACTTCCATTTAAACCTCTATTAAAGGGACAGAACGTTTATTCTCCTAGCCAGGTGGGTGCATTCATTGTTGATTAAAAACAAATTAAGGCCAAAAGTTGGTTGGCTTGTAGGGTTCAAGATCTTTTTAAGAAGATGCATACCAAACACTGGTGTGCGTCAAAGTTGCTGTGGCTGAATTGAAGGCGCCCAGTTTCTTCAGGTGAAAAGCAGGCAACCGGGTTAGTAGTCGACTTGAGAATTCTGAAAAAGATAATTTCTCTTTCTCTATTAAAACAAGCTGGTAGGGAACATGAAAGGGAATAACCCTGACCCATTTGTGAGGGCAGTGCATTTTTTGAGAAGGTTGACACTGAAAATATCTAGATATAAGATATTTTTGTGCTTTGCCAAGGAGTCACGCAGGGGTAGGGTTGCCAGCCTCCAGGTAGTGGCTGGAGATCTCCTGGAATTACAACTGGTCTCCAGGCCACAGAGATCAGTTCACCTGGAGAAAATGGCTACTTTGGGGGGTGGACTCTATGGAATTATGCCATGCCAAGGTTCTTTCCCTCCCCAAACCCCTCTTCTGGTTTCTCCCCCCCAAATCTCCAGGAATTTCCCAACTTGGAGCTGGCAACCCTACGCAGGGGCTGACTACAGTCACAATGGGTTGTGCTTCGTTTTTGCTGACTCCTTTTACTGAAGACGTGAATTGCACAAAGCAAAAAGATCTTGTGGCAGCAAAATTAGCACATTTAATAGTGGTAGTGCGATAAAGTGGCTAGAGTGTCATATTAGGGTAAAGGGAGACCTTGGCTCAAATCTCTGCTTGCCAGAGAAGTTTACAGGATACCCTAGAGCCAGTTGCTTTCTGTTTGCTTAACCTTCCTCGCAGGGTTGTTGTGGATAACACGGAGGCGGGGAGAATCATGTTCACCGCCCTGAGCTTCTTGGAGGAGGGATAAAAATGCGCTGGAGAAATAAATAGAAAATAAATATTATAACCTTTTGTGAAAAAGAGCTGGTGCGTTACGCAGTAGCTTTGTTGTCATGGGCTCGTCAGTGTGGACACGTTTCACTCGCTTTAAAACAACTTCACGGCCCGCATTTTGTTACACCATTTCATTCAAATTCCTGGTGATTCCGTCTCAAGCCCTGCACGACCAAGGACCCTCAAATCCGAAGGATAGTTTCACCCTGTACCCTCCCATGTCCCCATTGCAGTTCTTGAGTCGGTTCTTTCCTCCAGCTGAGAGCGCTTCCTTGTTATGCCTGTGCTAGAACCCAGTCCTTTTCAGTGGTGGCTCCCAGAAGAAAGGCAAACCTCTTAACCATCTCAGTTTTAGAAAATGTTGTACGGTAGTATGGTTTGTGAAGGCTTTTAGTGTGGGTGTAAACTTTGCGGAGCAAGTATGAATCAAACCCGGCTCTCCAGATTAGAGTCCTGCTGCTCTTAACCACTACACCAAACTGGCTCTTTTAATGTAGTTTTGTTTGTTGTATGACTTTTAATGTAGTTTGTTAGCTTGTTGGGTAAAACTCAGATGTTCCCTTTCTCTTTTGACAACCAATTAAAAGTAGTTGGGGAGAGTTGGATTAATGGTGCTTTAACTGCTAGAATGGACCACTTATAACCTGTTCGCCTAACTTTTTGACAAATTTTAAAGATTTATGGAGTTTATCACGCAGGTGCACAATGATCTCATACTTGCCTTTAGCATGATTATCACATGATTGGAACGAAGAATCAGCTAAACCTACGACCAATTATATTTTATGTTATCGTCACATGTAAAGATCTTAGACATAGATGTCTTTATAGATAGCACGTGTCATTTGGTATAAACATATATCCCCAGATATCACCACCATCGAAATTTAGATTGTGGTTGGGGGTTTTGGTTTGAAAAATTAATAAAAAAAATATGTCCCTGGATAAGAAACTAGGGTTTCGACAGAGGAAATCTCATGCAGAATATTTGGGTGAGAAACGTGTCTGTGTGCTTATGAAGTTCCGATGCATTTCATAGCAGATCAAGTATGATCTGACTTTAAATCTTTATTAGCTTTAATTGAGAAATGTTTACAGTGCAATCCTGAGAAGATGAACTTCAGTCTAAGCCCATTGAAGTTGGTGGGCTTACGCTGCAGTAATGCTTTTTAGGATTGCACTGTTACTTTTTATTGCATGCATATGTTTACCACTAGTTGAATTCATTTTAACATGCCTTTATATTTTAGTGTCTTGCCGCTTTTAAAATATTAGAGTTTATTTCAATAAAGAACAAAGATTAAACTCTAAAGAAAGTCTTGTGTGCCTTGATGGAAAGAGTTAAATAGGAAGAACTCACACAAAATAAATTGTACTGATAAGTAGGCTCTCTAAAGAAAAATTTCTGCTATTAGACCTTATCTGAAGCTTTCTGAGCTTACTCAGAATTTGAGATATAAATCTCAAAAGTGGACGAGCTGTAATGACATGTGGATGAATCGGTCTGTTACAGAAGGGCAGGATAAAACTACTAAATAAATACATATATGCAAGCTACAAGCCTCTTCTCTTATATTGCTTTGGCGCAAATGGTTGGTTGTTACTGTTTTTGGTCAGGACCTGTGTTGCATTTGAAAGTCCCAGGTTTGGTCTTCGGTACTTCTGTAGAAAGGATTTCCAAGTAGCAAGGGGTGGGGAAAGATTTTTCTCTGTCCAAGGACCCTAGAAATCTACTGTCAATCAGAGTAGACAGAGCTGAGCTTGGAAGGGCAGTGGCTTGTCTTAATATAAGACAGCATCCTACGCTCAGCAACCCACAAAAGAGATAAACAGTGAGACTAGACTTGCTCAGTGAATGTCCTAGCTGTTGATAATGTTGTATTCACTTGTCGTGTGTCATCTGCTTTGGGTCTCAGTGAGACAGACAGACTAATAACAATGATACATTAATTTAAGAAGAAATAATCTCCCCCAAATCTTAATCTTGGGGGAGAAATAATCTCCCCCAAATCTTAATCTTCTTTCCTGCAATATCCGTTTTAAAACTGTCCAGAATTTAGAACTGTTCCAACACCTTTTTTAATATGTACCCGCTGCTGTTGCACAGACGAAAATAGTGCTACCCATGCGACACCCCTTTTAATCACAGCAAATGTATGCCAGGGTAAACAAAGCCGAGTGGCTCAGCAGATCAAGAAGGCTGTTTCCCAGCGGTATAGTAATAACAGTGCGGAAATAAAAAAGCAGTGTCGTATCTTTAGCCAGGGGCAACCCAAAGATCAAAGGCAGTCTGCATCGCAAAGTAGTTTGCAAGCTTTTGAGTTCTGCAGAAAGCTTCGTCAGGCTGAATATTAAGTGTTTTTTTAAAAAAAAAAAACAAATAAAGGGGAAAGGAAAACGAGTCTTTTCAAGGCCTACGGCAAAGCCCAAAGTCTACAGTTGTTGTGTTAAAATGGAAAATGAGTTGTGCTGCTACCTAAATGGGATTACTTTAAATGGGATTACTTTAGTTGGTGCTGAATGCAGAGCAGTTCCCCCCCCCGCCCCAGTTGAACCGAGTCACTAGGAACAATATGGTAATTCTCTCTTAAATGAATCTGAGCCAGCATGGGCTCAGATTAGAGTGTCAGACTAGAGTTTGGGAAATCCAGGTTTGAATTCCCTCTCGGCCGTGGAAGCTTGTGGGGCAACCTTGAGCCTGACACTCTCTCTCAACCTGAGCTACCTCGCAGGGTTGTTGTGAGGGTAAAATGGAGGAAGGGAAGATAAGTTTGCAAGCTGCTTTGGGTGAGACAGATCTTTTCGAAGGCACCAGCACATCAAGAAAACAGGTTCCTCCTAATATTAACATAGTTTGAGATTAATGTAAAAGTATTGCACTAGGTAAACAGAATCCAAATTGGACAACATTACGTAGAAGGGGTGGCAGGGAATCTGCCCCAGTAAGCAAAGTCCTGTATGGAGATAAGTCGCGTTGTTGAGCTCAGTTTGCCAAGGAAGGAACACTTTTACAACATACTTTGTGCGCCACCTGTGGGAAGCAAGATTTGGTTGCAAGACCTTTGGGAAAATGCTGTTTTTTTTTTTTTTTTTTAGTTTAAGGGGAAAAGATGGCTTGGAAAGGGTGGGAAAATATGATACAGGTTCAGGGCTTTTTTTCAGCTGGAACGCGGTGGAAAGGAGTGGGTTGCCCTCGGAGAAAATGGTCACATGGCTGGTGGCCCCGCCCCCTGATCTCCAGACAGAGGGGAGTTTAGAGTGTCCTCCGTGTGGCGGAGCGGAGACCTGGAGGTGCAGCTACAACCCACTGACTTCCACCACCTCTTTTCCCAGAAAAAAAGCCCTGTACAGGTTTATGCAATTATACACTGAATTGAAAATACAGATGCAGAGTCTGCCTGAACTTCTTCAAGGAAAGATGAGATTAAAAACCTGATGGGTAAAAAGATACTGTTCCTCGCAGTCCACGTGCCCTCTACATTTCTAATTGAATCTTCCATAATTCTTTTTAGTTCACTCAAGAAGGTTAGGAACCTATCGCAGAAACAAAATAAACTCGGGATTTTTAAGTCAAATAGTGGTGTTTCAACGCCCTTGGTTATAATTCTCGTGCATAAAGTGTGTGGGGAGCGGGAAAGAAATCTTCTGCCCTTTAATCACCCTGATTGTCAGAAAGAAATTCAATTCATATGCGTGAAATGATATTTGCTTGTGGTAAATCTTTCCCTGAAACAATAACTTTTTCTGTATTTTTCAGTGATGGGCTTAGATTGTTCTGATCTTTGTTTCTTCTCTTTTTTTTTCCAGAGAGTCTCTCCTTCTGCATTTCCAAGACAGGAGACAGAGAGGGCTGTATAATGGCAGAGAAGCGGCATGTGGAAGCCGCGGGAGCCGTGGTTTACAGCAAGCTATCTCGGTTGGAGACAGATCCAGGCCATGTTCTTGCGGCAAGCCTGTGCAGATCCAGTGTGCTGCCTGGACATGCCTCTGATAGCCATTATAGCTACAAAGGAACCTATTTCAGCTACCCGCTGCAATGCCACGAAACACCCGAGCCGTCAACACACTGGAGTCATGCCGAGTCCTACATGCGTTGTGCGGATGGGGCAATAAACCATCAACTCAGGCCAGAGAAAGCACACTGCATGTTTCACAGGCATGAATTAGAGGGCCTTGGGACCTGGATACAGAACCCCAGCTATGATAAGAATAGGGACTGCATGGTTGGAGATACACTAGCTACTCAGGAGAAATGGGCTAATTATACGGGCCACGCGGACTACATTCAGCAGGGCTGGATCCAGGGGTACTCAATGCCACATTCTGCTCGAGCGCCAACAGGATGCCCTCCTTTGGCAGTGCCCAAACCGGTGTACCGAAATCACACTTACTGCGCAGATGCCAGCTGCAGCCCCAAAGGTTCCGTGGTGTCGGGAACGCTGGCGGGAAGCCCATCGAAACGGTCGGCGGACACAGAATGGGCTGTCCCATCGTCGGGGCATCCAGTTCATGCGAGCTGTGGAACTGCTGTGCCCAAAAAGGCCCCAGCTGCAGAATCGGGTTTCCTGCCGTTACACCAAACCTGGAAAGATGCGGTTGCCAGTTTTTCACCTTACCATAAAGCGTTTGAAAATCTCCAGGTAGCACCAAGTGCCTCGTTGGTGGGCCCAAACTATCCTGCTGGATGTAACAGTCAGAAAAGCGTCCCCGTGGAATATGCCCGGAGCCCTTGCAAAAAGGCCTGGTCTAAGCTACCTCCTCCTGCCAGCCCACTGGCAGCCCCCCAGGCCCTTATCTATCAAGAGGGGTCATCGTCATGCTACCCGCTGCCGCCCTACCAGCTCACCTCCCATGAGCAGATACTGCTTTATCAACAAAGCGTAGCCGAGGCTGAGAACCAGAAACCTCTCTTTGCCTCACCAGCTTGCAAAAGCTTTAACTTCCCAGCTAGCGAGGACCCCAAGCTTCTATCTAGGTCTTACTTCCCATCAGCACCGAGGAATTACTATCCTGGTCATCTGGACGGCTACTACTACAGGGCGCTTGGCTCCCCTTCAGTGGCCTCTCCTGGTCTTAAAACTTCAAGGGAGCTTGAGTCGCAACAGAATTCCCAGCCCAAGGCCGCCTTTGAGCAGAGGAACCCTGTCCCGTCATGCTCCTTGACTGAAAAAGCATCACGTTGTGGCTCCTTACCCAGCCACAAGGGTGCGCAAGATTGGCACGGGGCTGACGGTGCTGTGAAGCCAGCGAGCGATAGTTTTCAGTGTCAGCAGGCAGCTCCCCAAAACCACGCCTTTCCATTGCCTCATCCTGTTGAAAGGTTACCTGGCTGCCTCAATGGCTATGGGCAAACACAAGAGACCATCTACGGGTCGGGCCTTTGTCAGATGGAAAAGGGCCACACGAGGGAGGGGGGGCCTTCATATGCAGAGAAGCAGTCCGGTGTGAGTTCTGAAGACAAGAAAGGGGATATAAACATTCACAAAACTCCTCCGTCGGGAACATGCATCGTTGTTCCAGACAGTCCTGTCGCATCACAGGACTCCTGCTTCAAAGGAGATTTCCTGAGGGCTCGAATTCCCGAGGGCTCTGGCCAGCGCCTGCAGCCGTCCCCGGAGGAAGAACGGAGGGACGTAAAAAGAGCCGATGACCCCCCACCTCCTTCCCCGCCCATGCCAGTGATCCACAATGTTTTCAGCCTAGCACCTTACCGTGAATACCTAGAAGGTTCGGTGGGATCCGTGCAACTTCTGCCCTCTAAAGAGAAGTCATGCAAAAGTGCAGAAGGGAAGTCATCCCCTCGGCCTCCCTCGGCAGGATTATCAAAAATGACCGAGGTGCTGCTAGATAGGGGGAGAGAAACATCTGGCAGAAAGGATCAGAGTGGCAGCTGTACCACGACAGAGAAAGAAAGCAGCGATTATGCGAAGCCCAGCAAGCATTACCCGGCATGTCAACATGCGCCGGTATCTAGCCAGCTGGGTGCAACAGGCTGTGCGAGTGAACCCTCCAAAGACGACCATGTCTTAGACCTCAGCTTGAAAACAGAAGGATCGGTGGATGTGCCCCATGTTCAGAGGCTGGCTGAAAAGACTGAGGCTCTTGAAAGGGAAAATGGCAAGAGAAATGGAAAAGATGTAAAAGAGGGCCCAGCGAAGGGGCAGGAAGCTATACGGGATACAAACTTGACGGCGTTACAGCCACCGCTTAGAAGCAGCTCTGGGAAAAACAGTAATTTCCAGAGTTCTGCAGCATTCTTGTACAAAAAATTCAAGATCCTGAAATCTCATGCCGCAGGGTCAGGCTCTGCTGTGCAACAGAATTTCTTTTTGTTTCAGTCAAGTTCTCAAATAGCTATTTTGCCTAACAACTCTCTGCAACAAGGGTCTGAGCAGGCAGTGACTCAGCAAAATAGCCCGCCTGTTTGGCAAAGCTGCCAACAGGTGGCGACTCAGCAAAACAGTCTGCCTGTTCAGCAAAGCTGCCAACAGATGGCGACTCAGCAAAACAGCCTGCCAGTTCAGCAAAGCTTCCGGCAAATGGTGACTCGGCAAAACAGCCTGCCTGCTCCTCAAGTTGCCCAAAAAAAGTCAGCCCAGCCCTTGCAGCGTAAGTGCCTTAATATAAAACAAACAGATACTTCGAAACTCCTGCCTCCTACTGCCCCAGCTAGCTCTCCCGCTTTGGGAGAGGTCAGCACCTCGCTTCCTCCCAGCTGTGAATCTCTTACCCTCCAAAAGTCACCCAAGCAGTATTTCACCGCACTGCATGCCTCCGTCTGCTCTATCATTTCAGATTCAGTATCTACCTCCTCTCCAGAGCTGCTCAAGGAATGGCTTGAAAGAGCAGAGTCCGAGCGAGAGCCAAAGCAGAAGGCAATGGGCTCGGCCAAGGCCAAGAACGGATCGAAGGCCTCCGCAGCTCCGAAGCCCTCCAAGAGCAAGGAGGTCTGGCTGGCCTTCAAGGACATGGCTGTGCTCCTCAACCAGCTGTTGTCTCAGCTGGAGACCTTCTTGTTCACCCGCAATTGCCCCTTCCCACACGTGGTGAGAGCGGGAACCATCTTTATCCCGATTCACGTGGTGAAGGAGAAACTCTTCGGCAACCTCTCGGGCCCCTCGGTCGACCACGTGCTCCAGGACCACAAGGTGGAGCTGCGCCCCACCACCTTGTCAGAGGAGAAGCTCTTGAGGGAGCTGGAACTGAAAAGCTGTACCTCCCGGATGCTGAAGCTGCTAGCCTTGAAACAGCTGCCTGATATCTACCCCGACCTCCTGGATCTCTACTGGCATCACTGCATCAAGGAACAGCTTGGTAAGTGCAATGGGTCGACAACTATCTTCTGAAACAAGGTAGTTTATTTATTTTTTAAAAACTCAATGCACTCTTGGGCTTTCAGTCTTCTCCTTGTTTAGTCCTCAGACACCCATTCTGGCTTGGTTGTCTCTTCTCACTGGAAACTAGAAACCCGATTTAGTGAAACCTTCACTAAAGCTCTTATTTAGCATATATTTATTCCGCCCTTCTTCTATGGATCTTAAGGTGGTGTATGTGTTTCTTCTCCACTTTTACCTGCACAACAACCCTATGGGGTGTGACTGTGCCGGCCCAAGGTTATCTGGTGACCTTCAGGGTCAAAGCTCTCAAATCTTAGTCCAACATCTCCAGCATGCTGGCTCTCTAAATCCACACGGGATTTAGTACAAACTCTAGTGGCATGTATGGAATCGGAGGAGATATGGAAACACGCTGACATTGGTCTCTTTTAATTTGGAGGCTGTGAGTTTAGATGATCTAGCTATCGTCCTATAGTGTTTCCCCTCTCCTGTTGGTATTCATAAGAACCCTGTGATGTAGGCTAATTGGAAAGAAGGTGACTCTCTCAAGATTGTCCAGTAAGTTTCATAGTCTGGATGGGAATTTGAATGTGGATTTGTCAAGACCAATATGTATCATATATGAGTGTAAGGTGCCGTCAAGTTGCAGCCAATGTATGGTGACCCTATAAGGTTGTCGAGGCAAATGCTGAACAGAGATGGTTTGCCATTGCCTGCCTTTGTGTAATGACCTTGGATTTCCTTGGTGGTACCCCATCCAAGTACTAACCAGGACCAGCCTGGCTTACAGTGAATTCCTAAGCAGAGTTATTCCAGTCTAAGCCCATTGAGGATTTCACTGTTAGTGTTCCCAAGATCTGATGAGATTGAGTTAGCCTGGACCAACGAGGTGAGGGTAGTATGTATCATATTGGTTGACAGGGGTCATTTCATAGAAAAAGAGCTGCAGGAACTCATTAGCATAACTCATTAGAATTTGCCACGCCCCTTGACATCACCAGAAGTGTGTCATTGGCATGACTGATTTGCGTGTGCCACACCCCCTGACATCACCAGAAGTGATTAGAGCATCACATCAGAAAGTCAGCAGAGATTTTTACATTTATAAATAAAAAATTCCAGTCCACATGGAGGGGGGGCCTTGCAGTGACAGTCAAGAACAAAACACAGTCAGATGCTTTTCTATCTAGATTAGAGCATCCCTTCCGGCTTTGGAGGGCACTGCGGGCGGCCTCGACCAGCTTGCAAGCTGGGAGGCTGCCCAGCACAGGCCTGAACGCCCCGGCTGGCCACGGGGCCGGCTTCAGACGGCGCCGCTTCCCCCTAACTACCCACCAGGTGCTCTCTCTGCTCCTGCTCCCGCTGCTGCCACTACTGTAGTGGCTGCTGCAGCAAGGAGGTGAATCATGTGGGCGGGGCCACCACCCACGTGGTGGCCACCACCCACGTGACTTCTTTTCATAGCGTTCCGCCCCCAAATGAGCCCTGTTGGTTAAAGATTAGGGGAGAAAAATGAATCCTAAGTGCTTGTAGTATATTTTGCACAATCTGAGTTTTCTTTTTAAAAAATCAGGTTTTTGTCTTTAGCTTGCTCCAGGAAGCTGAATTCTGTTGCCAGCATAGAGGTGTGCGCATTGGCTTCCACACACGTTGGATAATCCACTTTCAATACTCTTTAGTGAACATTTGAAACTGATTTTCCATGTGTAGAACAAAAAATCCACTTCTAAAGGATTGTGAACGTGCATTGAAAGTGCATTATTCAACGCGTGTGGAAATGGCCTTTGTAGTTGTGGGGAAATGGAAGTGTCATAAACCCAATGCTTTGACTAATGAAAACCTTACTTGGACCCTTTCCTGAGATTTTGCCACCCTTTTAATCCTTTCTTAGCCAGCATCAAAGCACACAACTCAACTAATGTTCTTGGATGCTCAGCAACGCTACATTCGGTAGCAGATTCCGCGCATGTGCAAAAAAATGCCCTGTCCTGCTCATGCGTGTCAGAGTGGAGCTGTCCCCCTTTTTGTGCCATCTTAAGCAGAATTAACACACTTCTAAGCCCGTTTGACTTCGGCAGATGAGTGGAAGGACCGGCTGTGTTTAGAGGCTGTTCACCTGTCACAGCTGGCATCCGCTAGGAAGAGGCATGTTCCTTTCATGTGAGAAGGAATGCCTCTTCTTAAGATGGTGCCTTGTGATGGACAGTTTGTGCATTCAGAAATCATGCCTTTAAGAAGTCTGCCATATTAATCGAGGGGTGATCAAAATATCCCTGATGGAACTTCTTGAAGAAAAGTTGCCATTTCAGTGGACGCTGGAAATACAAGCAGGCTCTAGTTCATGAAATGTCTGCTGGAATAAGATTTTGTTAGCCTTTATGTTGCCACGGGAGACCCCCATTTATTTTTGCGTCTAGATACAAATGCAGCTGCCCTCTTGGGAAACACAGTCAAAATACAGTCAGCTCTGTCCACCGGCCCATGCTATCTATTTTATCTAGCACGTTTGTATTCCGTGCTCCTTGCAAGGTGCTCAGGTTGCTTACGTGCTTTTCTCTCTCTGTTTTATCCTTACAACAACCCTGTGAGAAAGGTTAGGCTGAGAGATAAGAGCCTGGAAAAAGAATACTCAGCAAGTTTTATGATTGAATAGGAATTTGAACCCAGAGCCTAGTTTGATACTCTACCATTGATCCCTGCTGGATTTCTAATTTTATTGACTTCTGAATGTTGACATTTGCCTAAGGTAGCTCTGTAATTTTAGACTTTCACTAAATGTATGTGGTTATGAATAATCTTGGCATCTTTTATGTCCATCTTGAGAAACCTTAACAGAACAACAAACTGCCTTATGGCAGCATTTAATTCCCTTTTTTGGAAAGAAGTGGTTTTAGTAGTTTACATTTGGTGACGTCCTATAAATGTGGAGAGCAATGAGCAGTTAATGGAAATGTTTAACACAGAAGGACGGACGAATCTTTGGTCTGCATACAGACTTTCCCCTGGCAACATAAGCTGGTTTGATGCCAGTCCACAAAACATGGAGGAAGGGGAAATGTGTCCTTGGTTCCATTTCTTAGGTGCCACTCTTTGCCAGTGGGTGTTGCGTGTTACAGAAACCACAGAGACCATAAAGGGGCTTGATCCCCCAATACAGGGGAACTCAACCCTTTTGCGCCTGTGAACACCTTTGGAATTCTGACACAGGGTGATGGGCGCAACAGTTACAAAATGTCTGCTGCAGGAGGTGCAGCTAATCACAAAATGGCTGCCACAGAGGTAGAATCACACATGCGGAAGCTAGGGCCAGTTCTCCCGGAATTACAACTGATCTCCAGCTGACAGACATCAATTCCCCTGGAGAAAACAGCTGCCTTGGAGGGGAGACTGGGTGGCATTATACCCTGCTAAGCTCCCTCCCATCCCTAAACCCCACCCTTTCCAGGCTCCACCCCCCAAATCTCCAGGAATTTCCCAGCCTGGAGCTGGCAACTCTAGCAGAAGCCCAAGCACAGGAGAGAAGTAATTTTTTAAAATAAACAAGGAAGGAGGAGAGAGAGAGAGAGAGAGAATAAAATCAATTCTTGGAAAAAGCTGCCACTAAAATGTTATTTTAATCTGCACAGCCCATCAGAAGTCCTGCATTGCCCCACCCACTATCTAAAAACACTCAGTGGGTGCCCTAATAAATAAAACAGTGGCATTAGGAGTATTTTTAGCCATCTCTTACCAGACTCTTTCCTCACTTGTTCCATACTGCGACCTGCAGTTTACTCCTCTGAGACTTTTAAGTTTTCAGGCAGAGAAAAAGTACTGTGTGATCCTTTTGCTGGCTTGAAATCTTGGCTCTTCCCATTAGATTATGGCTGATTCCGCACACGTTGGATAATGCACTTTCAATGCACTTTATCAATCATTTGAGGTGGATTTTTTGTTCCACACACGAAAAAAATCAGTTCCAAATGATCTATAAAGAGGATTGGAAGTGCATTATCCAACATGTGCGGAATCAGCCTATGTATGCCCCCGCTCCCCAGTTACAAATGGTTCAAGACACCATATGCGTTGTGTGCATGCGTTGTTACTTATTTCACTGGACCGTTCCACCCAGTTTTGTGCTCACTTTACTATGTGATGTGAAGAAGGGGCTTTGGTCTCCGCTTTGCACACAAAAGGATCCAGGTTCGACAGTTGGCCTCTCTGGTTAAATAAGGATCTGGCAGCTTGTGCTGGGAGAGCTGAGACCTGGACAGCTGCTGCCAGTCTGAGTAGACAATACTGACCTAGATAGAACAAGGGTCTGACTCAGCAAGCAGCAGCTGCATGTGTGTTCATCCACAAACAAGGCACTCGCTACATAAATTTACAAAACCATTATTACAAATTCATTATATATTTTTCAAAGTTATTTTCAAAGTGCTCCGTGCAAACAAAATAATAAACTCAATCAATGAATGAATATCCAATATTTGCATACACACGGAGAAAACTGAACAACTGTATCTCTTTAAGAGAGTCCCACAATGAAAATCCAAGCTTGTTAGCGTTTCTTTGTTGGTTTTCTTTACAAAATAGGAGACTCATATTGTTCAGTTTTCTCCTTGTGTATGTAAATATTGGATATTCATTCATTGATTGAGTTTATTATTTTGTTTGCACTGAGCACTTTGGAAATAACTTTGAAAAATATATAATGAATTTGTAATAATGGTTTTGTAAATTTATGTAGTAAGTGCCTTGTTTGTGGATTTCTGTTTGCACTTCGGTTTGCCTCTAATTGTGGTTACAGCATGTGTGTTCGTGGCATAAGTTCTGGAGGCCTCTGAGGCATTCACTCAAGTTTCCTCCATTACAAAATTGGATATTTCTAGAACTCATGATTTTCAGGGGAAAGGCTGCCATGTTTGAGGACAGTAGATCCCGGTATCTGCTTGTACAGACTGGCTGATTCCGCACACGTTGGATAATGCACTTTCAATGCACTTTATCAATAGTTTGAGGTGGATTTTTTGTTCCGCACACAAAAAAATCCATTTCAAATGATCTATAAAGAGGATTGGAAGTGCATTATCCAATGTGTGTGGAATCACTCACTGTCACCCTTGAATTCTAGAACTGAGTGTGTACGAAGGAAATCTGGAAGGAGGGATCAAGTATCCTTCACATTTCCTTGGTCTTAGGTTCCCAGACCTTTTCTTCCGAATATTAGCGTCTTGTACATTCCTTCAGCTACACCACTCTCATTTTAACTTTTCAGTTTACTTTAACATTTATTTTACTTCATTTATTTTACTTGCCTTTCTCCTCAACGGGGGTGCAGAGCAGCTTGCATTATTCTCTTCTCCTCCATTTTATCCTCAAAATAAACCTGTGAGTAGGTTAAGTGGAGGCCCTGGCCTGGAAAGCCCAGGTGAGCCTGATCTCGTCAGATCTTAGAAGCGAAGCAGGGTCGGCCTTGGTTAGTAATTGGATGGGAGGGCTCCAACGAAGATTAGGGTTGCAGAGGCAGGCAATGGCAAACCACCTCTGTTAGTCTCTTGCCATGAAAACCCCGAGAGGGGTTGCCATAAGCCAGCTGTGACTTGAGGGCACTCTCCACCTCCAGGTTAGGGGGAGAGCTTCCAGGATAGAGTGGGGGATTCAAATCCCAGTCCTCTTAACCACTGCACAATACTGGCTCTCTGTGGTTACCTGGGCCAATCAACGCACTCCTAAGTGGAGTTACACTCTTTTAATCCCATTGACTTCAATGGATTTAGAAGATTGTAACTCTGCTTAGAATTGTACTGAGAATCTTGTGGAACTGGCTTGGACTTCAGAGCCAGCGTGGTGTAGTGGTTACAGTGTTGGACTAGGATCTGGGACACCCACGTTTGAATTTGCGATCTCTGGGTGATCTGGGGCCAGCCACTCACTCACTCTCAGCCTTACCTACCTCATAGGATGATGATGATAATAACAACAACAATAGGATAATAATAACCATAGGATAATAATAATAACTGTGCTTATATACCATATACCGCTCTTCTAGACAGATTAGTCCCTCACCCAGAGCAGTGAACAAGTTAGAGTTATTATCCCCCCAATCCAGCTGGGGAGCTGGGGCTGAGAGGAGTGGCTTACCCAAGGCTGCCTGCTGAGCTCATGGCAGTAGTGGGAGTCGAACCAGCAGAACGCTGATTCACAGCCCAACCACTCACTATGCTATAATAACTGTGCTTATATACCGCTCTTCTAGACAGATTAGTGCCTCACCCAGAATCCCCACAATCCAGCTGGGGAGCTGGGGCTGAGAGGAGTGGCTTACCCAAGGCCACCTGCTGAGTTCATGGCAGTAGCAGGAATCGAACCAGGAGAGTGCTTAACCACTATGCTACAGCAGCTTTCTATGGTTGTGAGGATGAAATGGTGGAGAGGGGAGCGATGTTTAGCTGCTTTGGGGTCTCCATTGGGGAGAAAAATGGGATATAAATGAAGTACATAAATAATAAAATAAATTAGGCTGCAAGTTGGTTTCTTTGCGGAACATATTCTAAATGGTGGGTCCTGGGCATCCTACAGTGGGAATCCTTAGCAAAGTTACACCTTTCTAAGATGATTCAAGGCGACAGTCTTAGAAAGGTGTATCTTAGCTTCGAGTTGTGCTGCAACTTCAGAGACCAAAACCGTCAAGACGCTTTTTTTTAGAACCGTCGAGACACTCCTCTCTGTAGAGAAGGAGGTCACTCCTGGAATTAACTAGCCCTGCCCATTCTCCCCTCACCCCCAGTTAATTTGATGACCATGTCTTCTGCTTTCACTTCCGATGATTGTCCATAACTTTATTTTTTCTAGGTCCAAGTTCTCAGGCTGGCCTGCATGCCTCCAAGTAGGTATCTGTTCTTCGTGTGGATGTGTTTATGTACCTCTGCTTTAGAAAGAAAGAGGCCAGATGCTATCACAAAAGGCTGATGGAAGGGAGGGGGAAGATAGGTACCCAAAGTGAAATGCTCACTGGTGGTTTTGGGGGTCACTTTACGAGAGGGAAGGGGAGAGCGAGTTTGATAATGAACAAGTATATGCCGCAAACAATTTTATAAGGTTGTGTTATCCATGGCCTTTTAAATGCAGGATCCTACGCTCCATACTGACTTCTGCATTTTGTTGGAGTGGTATTGACTGGTGTAGTCGGTAAAATGAGTACCCAGTTTCCTGGGGGTAAAGTGTAGATGACTGGGGAAGGCAATGGCAAACCACCCTTAATCAAAGTCTGCCAAGAAAACGTGATGTGACGTTCCCCCCCACCCATGGGTCAGTAATGATTCGGTGTTTGCACAAGGGACTACCTTTACCTTTAATATGAGTTTACTCCTGAGCACAGTTTCAGTCTTCTCCCTTGGTTTTGTAGCCACTAAATTCTTAGCCACCGCTCTCTCTAAGGAATTCAGGGCAATTGTTTTCCTCCCTCTCCTCCTATCCTCACAGCAACCCTGCAAGGTAGGTTAGGCTGAGAGTTGATGATTAGCTCAAGGGCACCTGGAGAGCTTCATAGTCGAGTGGAGATTTGAACCCAGATCTTCCTGACCCAATTCTAGCACTGTTATGCTGCACTGGCTCCCTGATAGGTTATCCCTTGCTAGACCTGTCCATTTTTCTAAGGCAGGGAGGTTTCAGACTGCCAGACTTCATAGAATCATAGGGTTGGAAGGGACATCCAGGGTCATTTAGTGCACAATGCAGGAAATTCACAACCACCTCCCCTCACCACACCCCCAGTGACCCCCCCGTTCCATGCAGGGTGTTTGAATGAATCCCCTTGAAGCTCAGGTTAGAATATCTGAGCTGCAACTAATGTAAAGATATGCACGCCAGTTGTGTCTTGGCACTGCAGCCAAACAGGAATGTTTAAGTCAGCTTGGAAAAATGAGAGTCAGCCATGTCCAAAGCTGATGTAAAATATCAGCATGAGACTCCAAAGACAGCATATCTTTGATGAGCGCTACCTAAAGGTCACTGTGCTAGAATTGCAAGCTTCTTTATAATAACAACAACTACAATGTGCTTATATACCACCAGGGCTTTTTTTCAGCGGGAACGTGGTGGAACGGAGTTCCGGCACCTCTTGAAAATGGTCACATGGCCAGTGGCCCCGCCCCCTGATCTCCAGACAGAGGGGAGTTTAGACTGCCCTCCGTGCCGCTCAGTGGCGCGGAGGGCAATCTAAACTCCCCTCTGTCTGGAGATCGGGGGGCAGGGCCACTGGCCATGTGACCATTTTCTCCGAGGGCAAACCACTGAATTCCACCACCTCTTTTGCCAGAAAAAAGCCCTGTATACCACCCTTCTGGACAGATAGTGCCCCACGTAGAGCGGTAAACGAAGTCAATGTTATTATTATCCCCACAATACAGCTGGGGAGCAGAGGCTGAGCGGAGTGGCTTACCCAAGGCCACTTGAAAAGTTCATGGCAGTCGTGGGAGTCGAACTAGCAGAGTGCTGATTCGCAGCCCAGCCACTTAACCGCTAGGCTACAGTGGTTCTCTTTAATATATATTCACGTGATCCATCCCATCGCACAAAGGTGCCATCCCGTTTCAAATTTCTGAGATTTAAAAAGTTATCCTGCGAGTAGCATCTCAAAAGTGGATGGGTTAATTGTGTTGTCTCTTTGCATATTTTTGAAGCTAGAATTCTTGTGATCTACTGATCTTTAAGTTTACATAGCGAGTGTGTCCACCCTGGAATTCTTAACAAGTAAGGCACAACTTAACCTGTGCTGAAAGATCCCGACCGTGCATTCTGGTTTAAGAGAGCAGAAGTCGCACCTGACAGGATCAGGCCTAGATTTATCCAAGTTCAGCATCCCGCTGCCCCGCAAGAATTCTGCTTAGGATAACCCCAGCAAACACTAGATAGTTCAGTGGGAACTGGCCACTAGCCCACCAATGAATCACTGGTTATCTTCTGCCCATTTGATAGCTGAGAAGAATTTTCTCTAGATCTCACGAATTTTAATAGGCACCTGCTGATGTTACTGGAGAGGAAGGGAGCCCAGAGTTATCTTGTTAAATGAAGAATAGGATTAAGCTAGGGATGCCAGACCCCTGCTGGGGGCGGGGGATCTCCTGCCTCCGCCCCCACACCCTGCCCCTGCTTACCTGGCCAGTGGGGGGAATGCACCTTCTGTGAGCGCTCCCCTGTGGCACTGCATGCTGCCATGCGCTGCTCCTGCCCTCTTCAGGGGCCCAAAACGAGCCTGTTTTGGCCCAGATCAGGCTAGTTTTGGGCCCGTTATGGTGTGGATTGGGCCCATTTTGAGCCGCTGCGGAGTGCGGGAGTGCTCCTGCACTCCGCAGTGGCCCAAAACATGCCCATTTTTGCCTGTGTCGGGCCCATTTCGGGCCACTGCGTGCTCCCGCACTCCACAGCGGCTCAAAACGGGCCCAATCCATGCCAAAACAGGCACAAAACGAGCCTGATCTGGGCCAAAACTGGCACGTTTTGGGCCCCTGTGGAGTGTGGGCGTGCGCCCATGGGGCTGCGTGATGGCGTCACTTCCTGGAAGTGATGTCATCACTCTTGCGGGGTGTGTGTGCTTTGCGTACGCATGCACGCACCCCTCACCAAAACAGGTAAGTGACAGGCCCCAGGCCCCCGCCGGGAGGTTGAGGGGGCCTGGCAACCCTAGATTGAGCATGTCTGACTCAGGGCCAAGCTACACATGACGAATGACACTTGAACGGCAAGTGGATTGAGTGGAGGGCAAGTGAACAGGGAGAAATACACTTGCCATTCAAGTGTCATTCGTCATGTGTAGCTTGGCCCTCAGTCATGTAATGTGGGAAGGGGCTATCTCATCAGAAACTTTTATTCTTCTGTTTCCTAGGTGACCCCGTAGAGAAGATCCAGGACTGGGACGCTGAAGCTACACAGACGGAGGGCTCAGAGGCAGAGGAAGTGACCAGATGTTTACAGAGCACAACTCATGAGCTTGGCCTGGGAATCAGAGGGAAACGCAAGCAAGGCAGAAAAAGTGAATCGACACCCCAAGGTGGCTCACCTGCGGAGAGCCACCAAGCAGTTGATGGTCCAAAGTCTCAGGGATACTCCTCTTCATGCAAAAGGAATGCCGCGTTAATGGAAACGAAGGGGGTGTCTCAGGAAGAGTCTGCCTCTGTGGTTGTGAGGACCAAACACTTCCCGCTTCGCTCTGGTGCTAAAAGACAGTTTTTCCAAGCTTGTCGGCTGTCCAGGACTCTTCAGGTTAAACTGAGCGATCGGGTCGCCAGGAGGACAAGAAGTACCTCAAAGGGTCTTCACCTCCGGAAGTCTGTTGTCCGTATCAAATTCCAGAACACTCTTCCGGAAACACCGGGGCCTCCTGCCCATGCGGGGAAGAAACGGAAGAGGCCAGCCTCGCTGGTCTTGAAGAGCTTTCAGCGAGGGAGAACAAAAGGGGTGAGAAGCTCTTCTTTATGCCCCAGATACCCGGAATTAGTTGGCAAACGGATCAGGCACTTGTACGAGGAAAAGGACAAGACCGAGGCCTGGTACCAGGGGGTGGTGTTGAGAGTTCACAAGCGCCACAAAGACCCTCTGAAGACGGTGTATGAGGTGAAGTACGACAGTGAGCCGGAGTGGCAATATTACCTCGAGATTCTGCAAGATTACAAGAAAGGCTGGCTGGAGGTGGATGAATGAAATCTGGGCATCTCCAGATAACATTGTCCTCTCTGCAGGGATGCTGGAAGTGCAGAGATTCGATGGTTCAGAAGGCGTAAACCCGCTGTAGGGTTTTTTAGGTTGCCTTTCCATGTCTCATGTGGGCCTTATTCCCTGAACCCTTGTTGGGCTGACTTGAGTTTGAATATTTGTTTTGTGGTGGTGCTGCCACCAATATGTGCAGGATTCCACGTGGCTACCAGAAATTCAGCCATAATGTGTGTTTTTGGGGGGGGGGGGCAGCTTTAAAATAAGGGACTGTTTGGAAGAAGGCCAAAATGATCTCAAAATGGCTGCCCAAGTCCGACACCAAAGTCTGTTGTGTTTTCCTGTTTTAGCGGCAAGTGGCTTTTTGGCCAAAGCTCGTCACTGTGGGCCAGATCGTAGGTTCTCCAGCTTTCCACGAGGAGTGGACCCACAGTAAGGCAGCAGTATATCAGAGTCAAGCTACAAGTGACATCTGACACAGGTTGGACACTTGTCAGCTTCCCTCAAGTTTTGATGGGAAATGTTGGCATCCTGGTCTTGCAGCTGTAATGGAGAGCCAAGCTGTAAAACCAGGATGCCTACATTTCCCATCAAAACTTGAGGGAAGCTGACAAGTGTCCAACCTGTGTAAGGCGTCACTTGTAGCTTGGCTCTCAGATAGCATAATCAGGAGGATGGGTACCATTTTTGGGTTGTGTGAATATGGTGGTCCATTTCCTTTTCCGCCCATCTGCCCTGCTTGTGTAAACCACTGCCAGGAAGTGACACCCAGCCATGTGCTCCCACCCGCTTGTACACAACATCTCTCCTGTAGCTGTGCCTGTGGGCCCCCTCCAGAAGAACATTTTAGAACAAACCTTTGTTAGGCTCTATTGCGAGGGGAGAGGGGAGTTTATGCCTGGAAATTCGAATTAGCCTGTTCTCCAGTTTCCCATCTTCAGCTTTGGCAACCCTTGAGAAGTCTTTCATGAACTGATGCTTGGAGTTTAAGACAGGCCCTCTATTGGGAGAACCCAATGGGCCTCTCAATAGGGTGGTGCAAGCATGAAAACGGTCCCATGTTCTTCTGTCCCCCTCCTTTCAAATAACAATTTCTGCCTACTTCTTTATGATACTTAATTGGAGAACTTTCCCTTAGTAAACTCACAAACTGTTGATCTGAAGAGGCTCTTCTGTGAACTGGGGTGGGCTGGTAGTTGAGGTATTTCAGGGCATTGTCGCTGTGCATTTGGTGCACACAACCTTCCCTGTGTGGTTGGGTGGGGGGGTGGGGGTGTCACTAAACTCCTGCACAGTGAAAACGACAATCGGCAGCTCCTTACACCAAAAGAGCTGTTTACCCCACAACCATGGTGTGCATCTATTTGTGTTTCACTGCAGCCTTTCAGCAAACAACGCTATCTTTTTCCTCCATTGAGACTGGTCATACTAGCAATGACCTGGTGAATGTTTAGGGTCACCAGGATTCCCTTGCTTGTTACAGTAGACAGGAGAGATGAATGGGAAAAGGGATCTTTGGAGCATCGAGGCAGGAAGAAGAACACGTGCAGGTGACCCCCCCCCCCAGGGGTAGTCAGCTACTCTAAATTTACTTTGCTACTCTTTTGGCGTTCCAGAAAGGGCTTTGTTTTGTAGATCCCCTTTGTCCGTTACTAGAGATCTGCGTTTTGTTTCAACCCTCTCCCTTCTGTGGGTGAGTCTTTCCTTACTGAGTTACCCACACTTTTTTCTCACAAAGAGCTGCTAATCTTGTTTTCTAGACCATTTGTCTCCAGACTGGGTGTCTGTGTGTGTAGGGAGGGGGGGCATGTTTCACATGACTGGATACGTTGTCCTTAAAAAACAAAAAAGTTCTTTGCAGATTGAAAACTAGCATGTCAGGGGAACAAATTCTAGCTTCTCCCCCCTGATGTGCTAAGTTTCTAGGTGCAGAGAATTTTCCTTCGGGAGGAACATTCAGTCATTGCCACTTTGACATGAGAAGAGTCACCAGTACCACTTCACCTGCTTTTTGTGAAAAATAGGTCTTCTTTAATCCCTCTGGGGATGTCTTTGTGATTTAAATGCTCCCCTACCCGTTTTATGCTGTGACCTTTCTCTGTGTTTACTTTTGCAGGGGGCGGGGGAACAAGTGTTGAAAAGTTTGGTTTCCACAATGATGTGAGCCTCTGTGTGTGTTTGTTTGTGGCCTAAACAACCGCACTTTAGAAATGTGTTTTTGCATTCATAAGGAGTTGGGGCTATACACTTTTTGTGAAGTCTCCCCTCCCCAAATTACTTGTCCTATTGCTTGTGTATTTCACCTTTAGAAGCTCCATACCTTTATCAGAATGGAAAAATAACCAGAACCCACAAATCGTGCTGATATTGGGAGAGCCAAAAAGACACTTGAAGAAATGTTTACACATACCGCCCAGGAGTTTTGTTTGAAAATGGAATGGGGAGTGGGAATGGAAGAGTCTTTCAAAAGAGCAGTGGCTTCCATTTCTATGCATGCTGGTGTGAGCTGGGACCACTTGTGGAAGAGGAAAACCATGCCTGGGAACTGACTTTTCTGTAGCCTTTGAGAGCAGCATGGAGTTTTATTTGCCTCCCGAGGAAGAACTTGGGTTTTTACACATCCTGTACCGGCAAACGTCTATTAAAGGTCAGAAAGAGGGAGAATACATTTGGACACATAGGAACTAATTGTCCTAAGCAAATAATAAATGACTGATGTCTTCTGAAGGCCTGGAGGGTGTTCCCAATACTCCTGGAGGATGCTCTTGCTGTATTTTTTACTCTTTATTATTATTAATAATAATAATATTTTGTACTGAAACTGTAGATCCAGATGGGAAGAAGGGGAAGTTCAACACGTCGCTCTCCCACCTCTTGCCAGGCAAAGCCTACAAACAGGACGGGGCGACAGCATGTTGAATACTGTAAATGTTGTATAAAGTTCCAGGAGAAGCGTTTTGCTTTTTTATTTAAAATTTTTGTAAGATGACAGTTTCTAAGAGGTGCTTCACCAAGATTAAAATGTCTGGAGGGTTTTTTTTCTCCTTTTTGGATTGGTGCTTCTTTGTTTTTGTGGCTTCTGTTTGTTTCTGCCTGTAAGATCAGCCGATGGCTCGCTGGGCAGAGCATTGGCACCCAACTTTGCTTGCTTTGCCCCTTTCATGGCACCCAGACATCTCTCTTGTTTTGTCCATTAAGACCACAAGGAGCAGCCTGCTGGGTCAAACTGCAGGGCCTATTCTGTTCCGAACACCCAGATGCTTTCAGAAAGCCCACCACCAGGGCATGAAGGCAACTGTACTTTCCATCAATCCTCAGCAAGTTATATTCCGAGGTACACTGCCTCTGAACCTGGAGGTTTTGTTTTGCTGTTACAACTAATAGTTACCTGTAGACCTACCTACCATGAATTTGTCTAATCTAGACAAGCATCTACCACAAGATATCTCTAGCTGATTCTGCACACGTTGGATAATGTACTTCCAATCCTCTTTAGAGTTCATTTGGAACGGAATTTTTCGAGTGTGAAACAAAAAATCCACTTCCAAACGATAGCTAAAGTGCATTGAAAGTGCATTATCCAACGTGTGCGGAATCGGCTTCTATGTTGTGGCAGCAAGTTCCATATCATGGAGCTTTATATTGCACGTCATGAATCTATTGCTTATCAGTTGCATTTGGGCCATAATTATAGCCTTCTGGGAGGTAAAGTTCTAGCTACACTTTCCTCTAGCCTTTTATGTGACTCTGCCAATGGTCGCATCCTGTCACCTCCCCTAAAAGAGTCACATTCTATAAGAAAATTGGGTACAGGATTCGAACTTACAGTGCAGTCCTAAGTAGAGTTACTCCAGGCTAAGCCCGTTGATATTAATGGGTATGGTCAGGGCTTTTTTTCTGGGAAAAGAGGTGGTGGAACTCAATGGGTTGCCCTCAGAGAAAATGGTCACATGGACAGTGGCCCCGCCCCCTGATCTCCAGACAGAGGGGAGTTGATGGAGGGCAAACTCAACTCCTCTGTCTGGAGATCGGGGCGGGGCCACCAGCCATGTGACCATTTTCAAGAGGTTCCGGAACTCCGTTCCTCCACGTTCCTGCTGAAAAAAAGCCCTGGGTATGGTCAATGTTAAGTGGGTATGGTCTGACTTAATATAAAGAAGAAAATTTACTATATATGTTGAACTCAAGAGATTTAAAATAAGCCTGGATGATAGACAAAGGCCACAGATTATACACATGTTTAAGCACTAGTATACACAAATGGGTATAAAATCAAAACAGAAGTCCAGTGGCACCTTAAAATTCAACGTTTATTTCAATAGTAACTTTTGTGAATCAGTGGTCACTTCCTCAGAGCCAAGGGGAAGAAAGAAAATCATGCTTCTCATTTTTACACAGAGAAGAAGGAAGAGACAGGAATTGAGCAAAAGGGGGCCTGATACTGTAAACTGGGGTAAATCACTAACTGCAGTTTTCTAGCAGTTTTGTTTTCTGAAAGGGGGGGCTCCAGGCTTGCAAATTGTCTGCAAAGCATATGAGCCAGTGTGGAACACTGGCTCAAAGTGAGTTCATTTTACTTCTTACGCTTCCATCTTAATTTCCTTTCACAAAGTGGCATCCAGGAGGTCTTGGATCTAGACACTGACTGGACCCTGGTTTCGCTTCAGTGGGGCTGCGTCATTCTGTGTTTTTCAGCAATACACTCAACGTCCTGTGTCTCCTGGAGCACACTTGGTTCTCCACGCAGGTTTTAGCAAATTTTGATTCCTCTAAATGAATCAAGGCACATTTTCCTGCCTACCTAGCAAGCCTCTTGCAAGTAGAGACAGCCTTCCCATTTCTGTGGGCAGCCCTATTTTTTAGCCGCTTAGGGTGCCAGTTGGAGGAGAGGGAATGATAGAGGGGTATAAAAAGGGGCGGGGGGAATGCAAAGCCTGAAATGCAAACGGCCTGGCCATTTCTGTGCACACGTGTCCACAAGGTATGCACAGAGACCATTCACAATAGTTGTGTTTGGCCGTGATGCCGATAGCCACTAATTCCTTATGCTTGCCAACATAAGGAACATTCTCTGTAGCTCTCTTTTTAACAAATCCGATCTGCGCAAAAGAGTGGATGCTGCTTAACTCCATGGTATGGAAAGCTTCCCTGGATGATTCCTACATCCTTCAGTTAGAAGCATAGAAGATGGCTGGGATGTTTTACCCTGCTCCCTTGTCAACCCTCCCATCGCTGCAAATCCAGGCTTATTTATTTTATTTATACCCTTCTTTTCTCCCAAATGAGAGACTCATGTTCTCCCCTCCTTCACTGCATCATCACAACAACCCTGTGAGGTAGATTAGGCTGAGAGAGGTTGGCCCAAGGTTACCCAGTGAACTTCAATAGCCAATTGGGGATTTGAGCCTCGGCCTCCCTAGCCTCACATGCTAACTACTTCACCACAGCGCACCTTCCAATTTGCTTGACCCTGGCTGCAAGGGGAATCCCTGGACCAGATTTAGCAATGGTTAACTTAATGATTAGAATCAGAGTTGGGAGGATCCTTAAAGACCCTCTAGTCCAACCCCCTGTCCAATGCTGGAACTGCCTAAAGCATCCCCGACAAGTATTCATCTAGCTGCTACTTGAAGACTGTCAGTGAGCTAGTGAAGGGGAACCCACCATACCCCTAGGCTAGGGTTGCCAGCTCCAAGTTGGGAAATTCCTGGAGATCTGGAGGGTGAAACCTGGAGAAAGTGGGGTTTGGGGAGGGAAAAGACCTTGGCATGGCATAATTCCATAGAGTCCACCCCCGAAAGTAGCCATTTTCTGCAGGTGAACTGATCTCTGTGGCCTGGAGACCAGTTGTCATTCCGGGAGATCTCCAGCCACTGCCTGGAGACTGGCAACCCTACCCTAGGCAGCCGCTTCCACTTCTCCAAAAGCGCTGAGGGAACTGCCTGCACTGAAGAGCCTGAGAGGCCGTTAGAAGGGGTTACCAACTAACCAAACCCCTCCTTGCGCCAATGCTTTTGAAAAGGGAGATTTGATACGCCCAAATTGGGAAAGCGAAACTTTTCATGGAACAAAACCTTTTATCCCGAAGGCTGCACATCACACTGCAAATAAAGACACACAGCTACAGGCGCCGGTTCAAAACCTGGTAACCCTGTCGAGAGGAGTACATGCTGGGCGAATACGCTTACTCCCGAGAAGGCTCTGCTGAAAGTAATTTTCCCCCAGTAATTGCAGTTGAACGCTGTATTCTAAAGCTGAGAAACCCAAGGCCAAAGGGGAAAAAAAAGGTTCTGGCGTGCAGTGTTGCCAACTGATCAGGAGAAAACAGGTCTGGCTTCTTTGGTGTGCGGTTGCCAAGTGACCTGGAAAAAAGCTGTGGCCTGCAGTGTTGCCAACTGACCAGGAGAAATAGGTTGCCCAGTGACCTGGAAAAAAGCCCCATGTCTAGCCTACCCCTGAGCTGAGAACTCAACTCAACGTTACAGGAAACTCGTTCCTCCCCCTGAAATCCTATACAACCCATTGTTAGAGAAACGGGATCCTTGTTGAATTGCGCATAGGCAATTCACGAGTAAGCGGAGAACTGCAAAGCAGAGCCAAAGCGAGGACTCCGCTACCTCGCTAGGGAAGCGCCCATTCGGAGCAACCTCCCCCGGGGCTCGCCTTGCACTCACCCTTCCCAGCTCCAGCCAAGGCGCCGTGCGCTCTTGTGCACCGGTCCGTTCATTGGCCGCCGGGGAAACCGCGGCGCCTGCCCGTCTCCGCCCCACGGCGCTGGGGGGATGCCTTAAGAGAAGGCTCGGAGGGAGCACCTGGGTGTCCTTTCTTGTTGCTCTCGCTGCCTGCCCAGCTGCTCCGAGGTAAGAGCCCCGGGTCGGGTTGCCTTGCTTGGAAACCGGGGGACGTTCGTTCCTACCCAAGGACGATTCGTTTCTCTGCTTTACTTGTTAGGTTTGGCTTGCTGGTGGAGGGAGCAGGAGAGGCGGACCCCTCCCTTGTTAAAAGTACAGAGGTGGCTGGGTTACGCTGGTGGGCTTTTGCGCCCACCAAAATAGTAGGCGAGTAAACGGCCCTTTCCGGGTTGGTCGGCTGGGAGGAAAGCAGGTATGTGCGTAAAAGAGGCTGGAAAGAAAATGAATAGAGTTGAGGGAACCTCTTGGACTTAAGCAGTTGTTTTTGCTTATAATCTCTTTTCCCTGGATCGAGATCTTCAGGGTAGCTTGTAAAGGACTCCTAGGAGACCTTTCATCCAACTAGACCTGGATCTCAAGTTGCCAACGCCAGGTTGTGAAATTCCAGGAGATTTGGGAGTTGAGCCTGGGTAGGGCTTGGGTCGGGTTGGGGGAGGAAGGGCCTCAGCAGGGATGTAATGCCATAGAGTCCATCTTGCAGAGCAGCCATTTACTCCAAGGGAACTGATTTCTGTGGTCTGGAGATCCGTAGTAATCCTGGGAGATCTCCAGACCCCATGTTAACTGTGCCTGGATTTGCTCTCTCTTTTCTGTGAGAGGTGTGTTCTGGAAGTAGGGGGGCGGGTCAAGGGAAACACCAAGGGTGAAGGTTAGGGGGCAGGCTTCTTTTTGCAAACAGCACAGCCCCCCCCCCCGCCATAGTCTCCCTTCTTCCACCCTGCATGGGGTTTGCAAACTTGAATGCTCTTCCATATAAATGCTATCTGGTTAGGGGAGACTGGCATTATCCTGGTGTTCTTATATGTATGCTGGTTTCCAAAAGTGTGTGTGTGTCTGTCTGGAGGGTCCCAAGTGTATCCCTTCCAGCTCCCTTGCACCCATGTCTTCCAGAGTCTCTGCTTTCGAAGTTCTGACTCGTAAAAGCAAATTTCCATCTTGCAGTTCCAAAGCATCCCTTGCTAGCCAACTCCTGAGGAAGAGCAACTGTAATACATTTGTAGCTGAGGATATAAAGAGTAGCTCCTTTCTTCCTTGCTTACCTTTATGGGTAGGTAAAGGTAGTCCCTTTTCCAAGCACCGAGTCATTACTGACCCATGGGGAGATGTCGCATCACGATGTTTTCTTGGGAGACTTTTGATACAGGGTGGTTTGCCATTGCCTTCCCCCGTCATCCCTGGGTACCCTTTAGGGGTAAGCATCCATTAATCTACACTAGCCCTCAAAGCATTCCCAACTAGTCAGCAGTAGAACCTCCAGTCTCAAGAGCAGCCCTTCCCTGTTGAACACTTCAGTCACTTCCTATAAAGGCCTTGGCTAGTGTTTTAGTGACGGTGGCCGACAGAGGCTGCTGCTAAGAGTCTAAGGTTCTTGGCTGAATTTGTGCCAAAGTTGCTGGTTTTCTGACTGTGGCAAATTTCAGTTGTGGGCCCTGCTCTTTAATTTTCTTTGAAATGAGTCTCTGGGCATGGCTGCATGGGTATGTGCGATTTGCAAGATATGGGGTGCAATGAATTGACATGAGACCAACCCTTGGAGCACATTAGAAGCTTTTAAATGGCTTGCTTGTGGGCTACAGACCCCATCGGTGGATGAATGGTGTCTTCTGTTATTGGCAGGTATATACCTGAGTGTAGATGAAGGTTGGAAAGCTGTAAAATGTAAGCAAAACCCCAACACACACAAGCCGAGCACTGAGATTGCAGTAGCAGCTGTGGGTGTTAAATGGCTGCTCTTGAGACTGGAAGCTCTACAGCTGGCTAATTGGGAAACCTTCTACGGTCTGAATTAAACTCCTGGTTGTTTTGCAAGGTTGAGTTGTTGCTTGTCGTGGTGTGAGAGCCGATTCTAGGCAAGAGAATCTATTGCTGTTCTATTTCCTGAAAATGTAAGTCTTTTCTCTCATCTTCCTTCTAGTCCCTTGCAGTCAAGCAGCCATAATGGACTTGTCTCTGGTCATCCAAAAGGTGGAACCTCCAGGCAGGATTCATTTTCATTCCAGAAGGGTCAAAAGAGCTGGGAGAGTAGCTTCGTGTTCAGTCACGAGCTTGGTATCCGTCTCCAAGAGTCAGAGGTGGCAGATTGTCTTGGCTGTCATTGCTGGCCTGCTTGCCGGCACAGTTGCGCAGCATAAAGGATCTTCAGTTGCACCTCACCAGACTCCACCAGGCTCAAGAGAGAACTCATCGGCCTCCATGGTCTTCCAGCACTCAACAGAAGCATGGCATGTGGTTGAAAAAGACTTGCAAAATCGCTCTACGGAGGGCCAGCCAGATTTGCTTGGTCTGGGAAGAAATCTGTATACCAGAAACTCAGTGGCTGATTTGATAGGCACTACCGTCCCCTTCCATATCGCCAGCACCTCCTCGGATCCGAGCATGGCCTCTGGACCCTTGAGCTCACCTGTTGTGCAGATGGAAAAGAACAGTTCTGGAGGTCTAGATCTTGCCGCTTCCTCCTCGGGTGGCTCGTTGTCTCAAACGCATGCATCTCTGGGTGCTTCTTCTAAGGGGCTCGAAGAATCCTCAGGTACCACCTCTGTTGTGCAGCCTGTGGAAAAGAGGAAACCGGCGTTAACGTATACCACAGGACTGTTTCGTACCCTCTCCCCTACGTCACCATTTCTTCCAAGCAACGGCAGCGCCTCTGATGTGAAGCCCGTTCTCCAAACAGCGCTTTCCCATCCTTCCAGAGACACCTCTCAAATCTCAGCTTCCAGTATTGTGCAACCAACTGCTTCCACCTTCTTAACTTCAACAATGCTGCCTGCTCCTGAAGGCAGCACTCATGGTGAACAGCATATAGCTGGAATGTCACAGCCTGTAACCCAAATTAGTCGTCGGACTCATCTAAATCAGAAATCTACCAGCCACCGTGGTGACCTTCTTCCTCCTGCAGCGACGGGCTTTCTCGGTTACCAGACTGTGGCAGAAGCATCTGCAAGCCCCAAGATTATAGGAATGAATCTCTCTCACCCCACACTTCCCATGGGGACGATCCCTTCTGAAGCCACCCCCATAGCAACTGATGTCTTCCATTCCAGTCATGGAGCAACAACCCAAAGGCTTTTGGAGTCCATTCTGCGTGTCTCTACTGGAATGCAGCCTGGCTCTCTTCCCACACTGTCTCCTGCCGCAAGTCCAAAGGACATGGCTTTGCTTCAGGAGGCTGTGTCGAATGGCCAGGGGCTGGGTAGTACTGAATCAGTTATCAGAGGCCCTTTAGTAAGCACAGCTGTGCCTACGACTCCGTCCCAGTCTTCCAGTTGGCCCTTATCTAGCTCTTCCCGTGGAGTAACTCACGCTACCCTTCCTGCCTTTGTCACTCAAGTGGACTCCTCAGAGACCAAGGGACTTGCCACTCACAATCTGTCTTGGCCTAGATCAGTCCCCGCAAGCTTGGGATCTCCGAAGTCTGAAGATGTTACTGCATTATCAACGACAACTGATGGAATCCAAGTCAGCGCAAAGGACAACGCGGAGGTTCCGCTAAGCGCAACTTCTGTGACGGAGGAATCAGGGGCTCGCTATGAAGTTAGTGTAGGCAGGGTTCTGTCTGGCCATGACTTGGCAACTGTGTCTGCTCTAACTGGCCAGCAAACCCTAAGTTACTCATCCATTACACAGGCCTCTCCAGGGTCAGAGGCCACTTCTAGATTTCCGCTTAGAAATGCTAGCTTACTTGTGCCCCTTGCTCCAGGGCCTAACTCCACATCTTCCACTGGTGAGGCTGAGAGCACAGCTAGCAAGCTGGAATCGGGTACAACGACACGCTCTCCTCGTTCATCTCCATCTGGTTTGTCTAGTGTCCACCTTCCTCTGTCTACTGTGCCACTTGAACTCGATACTGTACCAGCTGCTGTTTCTCCTACAGAAGGTGTTCCGTTTGCACCCCACAGCGCTACACCGGGAGAGGGGAGCACAAATTTGAGTTCAACCTCTGGGGTCAACTTGGCTGCATTTCTTGATACTACAGAGGTGCAAGAAAGGACTCCAGCAACAAGCCCTTTTCCAGGTGAAGGAGCCAAGCATGAGTGGAAGGAAGACATTTCTTCTACAGCAGAACTGTCTACTGGTGTTCCTGGCCGTGTCTCCATTTTGGATGGCCAAAGTGAACCCACCGTGCTTGATGTCAGCAGTACCGCCCTTCCTACACATGCTTTGAGTCACCCGACCATCACCGTGACCCATTCCAGAGGTGAAGAAACCAGGTACAGTGTTCCCTTTCTGCACTCTTGGGCATCTTTGAGCACCTCCGAAGCTGTCCCATCTGCAGATGTGACCAGTTCTGGCAGCTACGAGGAACAGATGCGGCCTGAGTTGCAGGATGGGACAAGACAGTTCACAACAGCTGTGAAAATATCAACCAGCCCCTCAGAACTGACTCTTTCAGCTTTAGGGGCTGCTTCATCTACAGACTCTTCTTCTAACTTAACTTCAGGAACGCTTGAACTTCAACCAACACAAAAGCATGTTTCTTTTCCTAGAAAGACAACCAGGTCGACGTCAGCCCCACCACTGAGTTCCACCTTTCCAACTACGGACTCTTCTTCTAGCTTACCATCAGCAATGCTTGAACTTCAACCAACACAAAAGCATTTTTCCTTTCCTAGAAAGACAACCAGGTCAACGTCAGCCCCACCACTGAGTTCCACTTTTCCAACTACGGACTCTTCTTCTAGTTTAACTTCAGTAATGCTTGAACTCCAACCAACACAAAAGCATTTTTCCTCTCCTAGGAAGACAACCAGGTCAACGTCAGCCCCACCACTGAGTTCCACTTTTCCAACTACGGACTCTTCTTCTAGTTTAACTTCAGTAATGCTTGAACTCCAACCAACACAAAAGCATTTTTCCTCTCCTAGAAAGATAACCAGGTCAATGTCAGCCCCACCACTGAGTTCCACCTTTCCAACTACGGACTCTTCTTCTAGTTTAACTTCAGTAATGCTTGAACTCCAACCAACACAAAAGCATTTTTCCTCTCCTAGAAAGATAACCAGGTCAATGTCAGCCCCACCACTGAGTTCCACCTTTCCAACTACGGACTCTTCTTCTAGCTTACCATCAGCAATGCTTGGATTCCAACCAACACAAAAGCATGTTTCTTTTCCTAGAAAGACAACCAGGTCAACGTCAGCCCCGCCACCGAGTTCCCTCTTTCTAGCTACGTCTAGGATGAATACCTCTATGGAGTCATCTGAGCCAAACACTCTTACGGAGTCCTCATCCACAGAAGGGGGTAGTAATGCCTCTCTACCCACATCTACAACAGAGAGCAAGGCTACTCTGTCTTACCCATTCCTAGACATAACGGGGGTTGGACAGCCCTTCCGGACAACTGCTGCTGAAACACGACATGTTGAGATGGTCACAGGAAGACCCAGTACGGGGAAAGAGCTTTTCAGCTGGACTCCATCTGAGTGGAGACTTGATATTTCAACACTTCCACATGTCGGAGCCAATAGAACAGAAGCAACGGATACTTCCAGAGCAGCTGATACATCAACAGTTTTCTTGGTCCATAGCACGAGCCACGGAGGTTCCTCTAAAGGGCCTGCAGATCTCTCTCTTGGTGAGACCAAGTCTACAGTGATGCCTCATCCTACTGCTACCCAAGCTGTATCTCTGACATCCAACATTACGGCTCTGCTGGACAGTTCCAGAGTCCTTCCCACTGCATCAGTGTTGACTACGAGAGTTACTTGTAGTGGCATCCATTGTTTGAGCATCACCTTGCCAGTATCCTCTGCTGCTACTCAGCTGCCCATCACTTCTCAAACACTTCCCCAAAAGGTCTCGGTTACTACACTGGGATCAACAGTTGGAAAGAAGGGGACCACAGCTGGACCGTCCACCAAGGTGGACGCGCCAAAGATGATCCAGACAACAGCACTCACCAGCACGAAGCCAGTAACGACAACCAGAGGTGGCCCGACTTCAAAACAGCTGGTGTCGACACGGAGAGCTTCGACAGTTGGCCAGACTGCCGAGAGAGACAACTTCACTGTGAGCAAACAAACACTGGACGTGAGCATTCTCTCTCTGCAGTTCCAACTTGCCAGAATTGAGTATACAGAATCTTTGGCGAGCAAGTCTTCTGTAAGATACAAGAAACTGGAGAGAGAAGTTACGTTAACTGTAAGTATTTCCTTGATGGATCGTAACCTTCCCATCTGTTTTAATAGCAACCCCCCCCCCGCCCCAGGATTATCTAAAACTGAGGTGGGAAATTCAGACTTGGTTGAGTACTTGTTAAGTTTAAATTGAGGAGAACATAGATAGAAAGAGGTGAATGGTATAGCCATTATGTGTGGATAGAGGGTAGTTCCACCTGCTTCTCGAGGTTCACAACTGCTTTTCTCTAACACTGCAATAGTCAGAAACGTGGCTTTGATTTTAATCATCTGTGTGTTTATATTATGGCATTCCAGTCATTGAAGTAGTTGCTAAGGAGTCGTGATGCCTTAAAGATGAGAACAAGCTTTTATCCTAGTGTTATCTTTGGTGGGCTAGAATCAACTTCGTCAGATGGTAGAGGCGGACCCCGTGCTGGTGGTCATAGAGACTCCATCTGGGGTCTGGTCCATGGAAACTGGTGCTAAAACTTGTTAAGTCTGCTTATTATTATTACAATCCTGGATCAGAATCTAAGTCACTAGTCTGCAATAACATATGACAGATACATTAATTACAGATATAGCATATCTAGGGATTGAATACAACAATATACTTACGTAAATAAAATTAAAATGTTGTTAAAAATTCTTAAAAGGAGTTATAATATTCTGTCTGATTAGACTATCCAGGGTGCAGAATCTTGCTACCTTGGCAGTAATTTCATTATAGCGGTCAGTTAAAAGGAGAATGGAATAAGATTGATTAAAGCTGCTTGGGTAGGTGACAATAATTGGTGCAATGTGACTTGTTAAGTCTTTAAGATACTATGGGGCTCCTTTTTGTTCTTGTTGCCAAAGGTGAATGCAGCTGCTTTTCTGATGCCGTTCATCTTTTGCAAGACTAAAGCTGCTTTCAGACATATTGGATAATGCACACAGGAAAATCCAGTTGCCAAAAAATGCATTATCCGGTGTATGTGTGTGAAAGCAACCTGTCTTGGCTAGATGCTTAAGTGGACGGATGAGTTTGCTTTCTGTGTCAAGAACAGCATGTCAGATGTCTAGTTTTGCACCCCTTAAAACTGGATGTTCTTGAGCCCCTCCTGGGGAGAGAAGGAGACTACATCTTTCTGGAAGAAAAAGAATCCACTTTGCTGAGAAAATACCATTCAGGAGGAAGCAGCTAGCTTGCGTAGGAGAGGCTGTGATAGATCTCCCAGGTAGCCGAGCAGTGCAGCTCTACAGAACTGCCTAGAGTGTCATCTTGGTGTTCTGTATGCTTGACTGGCAGTAGCTCTCTGGGGTTTTAAGTAGACATAGGCATGAACAGAAAAAAAACCCCAAACATGGTGTTCGTTGCCATCCATGAACAACGAACATTGACGAACATGACCTGTTCACGAACATGTTCGTTGTTCATGGGGGCCAGCAGGCTCTCCTCCAGCCATCAAGATCCCTACCGCACCACTCCCAGAAACCCTACCTGAGCAGGCACCAGGAAAGGTACCAATAATAAATAATAGCTTGGCCCCAGAGCCTGGCAGCAGCCCTGGAACTTGAAGAGGTAGATCCCTATCCCACCACACACAAAGAAAATTCAAGTTCCAATGCACTCTCCCTGTCTCTCTCTCAAAATGCCAACAGCAACTGTCTCTCCTTCACTGTCTGCAAAACCAAAGCTGGGAGCCCCCCTCCCCCCTGCTCTTTGCTTCCTTGTAACAAATTTGGAGCTCCACACTTGGAAGGAAGACCTGCCTATCAAGTGAAATTGGGCTTAGATTGGGGTCTCCAGGGCAACAGCAGGAGTTCAGACAGAGTTCAGGCAGTCCCTGCCACCAGTTGCCCAGGGAATTGATTGCAGGTGCCAGATATCTAGCTTGACGAACAGCAGTGGCTTTTTTTAGTTCGTATTGCTGTTCGTGCCCATCTCTAGTTTTGAGTTGCAAAAGCTCTTTGCTTCTCAAATCCCTTTTAACTAGAGAAGGATGGGGTGGAACCCACAACCTTTTGCATGCACTTTGTGTCCACTGCCACTTTGTGATACGTGGATCAACGAGGAAAAGCTTCTCCCTAGCTCTAGCATCTGAGATTAGAAGCAGTGGTGAGGGGAAAGAAGGAGCACCACGCTGAGATCTAGTTCCAAGGGTCTGTTGGAAACCAAAGTCCAGAATTCTGCATTCTGCTAAATATTACTCTAGTCCAGTCAGTTGAAGCGGCTCTCTTAATCTGCTTTCAGCTCAACAAGATGCTGTCTTCCTATGAGAGTTTCCTTCAAGCAAACGTTCTCCGTTTCTTGTAAGTACTCGATCGAAGGCATGCTCGTGGTTTCCAGGAGAAAGCGCAGCTTGCTGTGTGCAAACCAGTGGCTCCCTTCGAATTGTTAATCCTGAGCCTGGGATTGGTTTTTAACCTGGACAAGGTGTTGTGTTGATGGTGCGTTGGTGGGCTTGGAGTGGACGTTCTGTGTGAAAATGGTGCTTCTCTTGAACCAAGAGCCAACCTCGTACGATACTGCCGCAAATCTTGAATGGTTGCAAGCTGCAGTTTGGCTGGGAACAAGGTTCTGGTTTCTTTTCCTGCAGGAGTGGTTCTGTGCTGGTGCAGGGTGAGGCCATGTTCCAAGAAGGCCGTGTCCCCACACCCTCAGACATGATCCGTACGATAGTTACAGCAATAGAGAAAAGGGAAATGGACACCTTCTTTGACTGGCGAATGGATCTGAAGTCCGTCCGTTCCAACGGTGAGCTCTAATGAAGCCGGCGTGGTGCGAATTGCCGGTACCAAAATGAGTGTTCCCAGTAGGCGTTTGGATCAACTAGAAAAAGAATGATGCTTGAATGGTGATGAAGGTATAAACTGTTCTTTGTAGTCAAGAGGAGGAGGGAGCCAAAGAGGTCAGAGGGATATCTCTTTGGGGGGCACGTCTGCTGAAAGTTTATAATCTGCTTTTTTGGCTTGCGTGAGCTTTCACAGTGGAGAACAATGTGCAATTTTAAATATGGCATTAAGTTAGCACATCTAGCTTGACGAACAGCAGTGGCTTTTTTAAGTTCGTATTGCTGTTCATGCCCATCTCTAGTTTTGAGTTGCATGCCTTGCTATGTACAGACACTTTTTTGGATGCTTCAGTGTGCCCAACTTAAGCAGGAGACCCCAGTGGTGGAGACATTGTGTGAGCAGGGAACAGTCTATGGATGAGAGATTGCTAAGAAACCTGGCTGGTGGCAGCATCTGTCTGATTTGATTTACCCATAGCATCTGGCCTAAGTGATCTTTCTGTATCCTCCTTGACTAGAGTTCAGCTTGAAGAACTTGGAACCAGAGGTGCTGTCTATATCCTTCACTGTTCTAGGACGGGGGACTATTGCAACGTTTGGTGGCTTGACCGAATGGGGACCTTTGGAAAGGCTGAGAAATGAGGTAAGGGAGTGATTGCTGCACTGCTTTGGAGACTCCTAGTTGAAAGGCGGTGTGTAAATAAACTAAATACAGTGTTTTCTGTCTGTAGGTGGTCCTGTCACTGAGCGTTCGGTACCGAGTGCAGAACTTCTCACTTGCTCAAGTCAGGTATCTACACGACTTGTTTTCTCATCTTTCACACTCACTACGCAGCATGTCAGTTGCGGTTGTATCATGTTGTATGGGGACAGGGTCTACTTGGCAAAAGTCCCATTATGGTCAGGATAGCCATTGATCAGCCTTGTACAGCTTTTTTCCAGTGAACCTTGCAGAGATTATTAACTTCCTTTGTAGTCCACCTTTCTCACTGAGACTTGAGGCAGATTACAAAACACGCAGAGCAATTCAGACGGAGACGTCCAATAAACCATGCAGCCGGGACATACATCTGGATTTAGCCAAAATGTGTGTCTAGGATGCACAAACCCAGATCAAGTTTCCAAGGCTGTGTCAATACGTGGATGGGACCAACTAGGAATAAATTGCTTCTCAACCACGTAAGCCAGATTTTAAGAGTATATTGGCTTTGTGTAGCAAGTGAGCAATGCACGGAGACCTTGCTCTTTGCCTCTCCTTTCTTGTGCGGACCATTACCCGTAAGTTACCCCCCTCTATGGATGGAGGCAGGCTTCCTAGTTAGTGTTGATTATGTTGGTCCCTAATGGTAAGCTCGCAGCTACCCTCACTGTAGCACTCCCAAGAAGGAAGCAACCTCCAAACCACATTCACGTGAGGTCCGATTCTTACCTGCCACACCAGAGCTAACAATGATTCATCCTTTGAACTAATTCCAAGGTATCATTGGAAGGCACATGATGTACTTAGTTTGCTAAAGTTAAGCAGATCCATGCAGGGATGGGAGACCTTCCAGAAACCCTAGATAAACCCTCCTCGGGTTCCATGATGGAAGGCCAGTGGAGTAGGAATGTATTAGTCTGATCGCAGAATGCCGCAGCTTAGGCCACCAAGTATGGGAAGATAAGAACCCATACTTAAGTTTTTGGACTCAATCAAACCCATGTTTCAGTGGTTATAACAAGGTTCAGTAGCCTAGATATTTGCCTCTAGGTAGGTTCTAGCCTAGATGTTTGAGCCCTGATATATCAGGGGCCAGACACTGGCTGTCGTGTCTGTAGCCCCTACATCCATGTCATTGTTCTAGGGGATGCTAATTGCTAATACTGTGTTACTGTGTGTTACTGTGTTTTGATTTCATACTGCAAATGCTATGTGCATCACTTTCATTTCTCCCTCTCCCAGCCTGAGAACACAGCTGGGTAATCTGTTTCTTTGAAGCTCACCGAAATGACCTTGGGGTGTCTGAAATGTTACCGTTTCTCTCTGTCTTGTCTAGCTGATGTATAAACTCCAACAAAAGTTTCCCAGGCTTCTTCCTGCTCAAAACTGTGGGTTAGGGAGGAGGGAAATGTTTGAGTATTTAGACCTGTACTTTCCTCAAGCCTCTATTCCTCTCAAGGAAGCTGTACTGCTTAGAAGCTTGCTTGTTTCTAAGTAAGCTGTGGACCTGTATATGGAAATGATTTGATTTCTGAATAAAAAGTCCTTTAACCAGGAACCTGTGTCTTGACGCAGTGGCCCAGAGATCCGTCGCTGTATCCTGTCATCCATAGCCTGACACTGGCTTCCAAGAAGTCCCTGGAGGCAGTAGCTTTTCCCTACTATCGGGCTCTCACCAACTTGTGTTCTGACTGCCTCTGAACATGGCTGTCCCATTCATCTCTCATGGCCAATAGCTGTTGTTGTGGTAGAAGCGCTTTGTGGGTCAAGGGAACAGCAGAATCTTGGGAAGTGTAGCAATTATCTGGAGACCTTGTGGACAAGACTAACCAGTTTTCTCTTGTGTAGAAACGTCCAAGGTGATCTGGATATAAACGGAGAGATGTACGTGAACACAGAGGCTCACGTGGACATTGGTTGGGCTCTGGAAGCATTGAAGGGGCTTGCCAACTACTCGGTAGATCTCGGATCCATCTGCATCAATGGTTTGTAGTGGCTGGTAAAGCCTGGCTCATTTCATGGCTCATTTCATGGCCATATGTCAGTGTTTTCCTGTTGAGTCTGACATGATGCTCTGATTTTTTTTTTTTAAGGTTCAAAGTTGAGTCTGCAGATCTTTCAGTTTTCCTTCTTGGTAACCAACCGAATCTTCAGTGAAAAGCTACTAGATCGTTCTTCTATGGCTCACCAGAGACTCTCCTGGGATCTCTCAAAGGCGGTAGGTGTAAAACAACCGTGTGATAGACCTTCCTTGTTCCTACTAGCAGTTCTTGATATTTTTCTCTCTATATGGCTGCCTCTCAGATAACATCAGCAACTGCAGAAACAAAGAATCAAAACAAATGCTTGTTCCAAAGGGGAAAAAAAATGGAATCCGAGCAAATTGTCAAACGCCTGGGTAAATAAATTATCATGGCCAGTGTAGTGTAGTGGTTAGTGTTGCACACCTGGATCAAGTCCCCACTTTGCCAGTTGTCACTTAGGACAGTTGTTCTCTCTCGCTCTCTCTCTAACCTACTTTGCAGGCTTGTTGTGAGGATAAAGGGAGAACAATGCACGCTGTTTTGGAGGTGTGGGCAAGAAAATGCAACAGGCCTGAAAAGAAAGCTCAGATATTGGGTGGATAACTGATAACACAAAAACCTACTTAAATATCAGTTCTCCTTTAGACTGTGGAAGGAAAATGGGTAAGAACAGACTGGAAGCAGCAAGACCTATCCTTCCATAATAGCTTAGCAGGGTTGAAACTGCCATGTGCTTTCCTGGCTCTGAAGCACCCTGTAGGCCAGCCAGTTTGGTTGTAGTGGTTAAGAGCGCGGGGTTCTAATCTGGAGAACCAGGTTTGATTCCCCACTTCTCCACTTGAAGCCAGCTGGGTGACCTTGGGTCTGTCGCAGCTCTCTCAGAGCTCTCTCAGCCCCACCCACCTCCCAGGGTGATTGTTGCGGGATAATAGCATACTTTGTAAACTGCTTTGAGTGGGTGTTAAGTTGTCCTGAAGAGCGGTATATAAATCAAATGTTGTTGTTGTTGCTACTCCATGGCTTATGGAGAGCCACATTTACAATTGCCAATAGCCATAGGGAGGCTCACAGCTTACCTGCTCCTCTGGCGGCAGCTCTTCCAAGATGGGAACCAGCTGCCAGCTGCAGGCCCTGCTGGTTAAGGGCCTTGCCTATTTTGCTGCCTCACTGGCTCCCAAGCTATTGAGTGAATATCACCACTGTAGCATAGCTAATTAAGAACTGGCAAAGCCTCTTTGGGTTGGGAATTATACAAGCCCCGCTGTTACAATCGCTGTCACTTGTTCTTCCAGCTGACGCATATGCTGGGGCAGTACCAAAATCTCCTGCAAGTGACCATCCGTGAGATGCGGTAAGTAAATGTGCGGTTTCTACACAGTGTTGTAATGCGTAGCTGGTCTTGGATATTCGTCCATTGGTGTGCCTCGACTTGGTGTTGTGCAGTGGATAGAGGGGTGGGGAAATGGGCAAGTCTCTTCTTTGCTATAAAGCTCACTGTTGCTCTTTTCGCCTAGTCTGTTGCAATAATATAGATTGAAGCACATTATACTAAGCCAATACATAGTAACACGCTTGTATTCCAGGTGAACTTTTAAACTTTGCATGAACTGTCTGTGGTTTTTTTCCCCCTAGAGTGTTAGGCAACCAAAACAGGTGTGCTTTCATCCATGACAGCTAATTAAAAATAGTGGACTCTATCTAGATTAATGTTCCTTTATCAGAGAACAGACCAATAGTGATCTACTATCTTTTTTCTGCCATCTCACAGATTTATAGCTTTGTTTTGCAAGTTGGCTATAATGTCATTTTTGGCTAATTAGAAGGTTATGCAATAGAAATTATGAATATTCAATGAAGCATCAAACCAATCCTACTTTGATTATGCTATTACGTGAAAAGATCTTAGATATTTGCATAAGGTAATCTATAAAACATGCAAATCCAGATAATAAATTAGAGTTCTGATTGGAAGATAATCTTATGAGAATCTAGGTGAGAATTTATCCTTGCATGACATGCTATGAGAATCTTAATGCATTTCATAGAAACATTGATTGTTTTAGAGTTTATTAGGAAATGTTAGCAAACTTCATTCTTATTGCCTTTCTGTGTTCTATTTTTGTAGGATTTATATTGACAACCGTATATCTTTTAATTAGTTGCTTCATTAAAAAAACGGTGTATTTTCAATAAAGAGAAATAATAAACTCTAGAACAGGTGTCTGTATACTTTGATGAGAAGCAGCAAAGCAATAAAGTTGGTTAGTCTTAAAGGTGCTACTGGACTCTTTTTGAATTTATAAATGAATGTACTGATAAGCAAATTGTTCAAAGAAGCAATTCTGCTTGGCAGGTCTTGAACGAATTGCTAAAGCTGTCTAAGAGAAAAGATGAATCTTTCCTTTGAGCTAGTGGAAGCTTAGTTAAGACACGGGCAGGGAGCCTGTTACAAGTCTACCTAACAGGGTGGTTGTGAGGTCGAACTGGAGGGAGAAGAGTCCTGTGTAATCTGCCACGATAAGGACATTCTCTAATGTCCTTATCATGGCAGCTTACACAGGACTCTTCTCCCTCCAGCACCTATTGGGTGCTGAGTTCTGTCGGCCTGCCTTATCTTCTGTTCTGTTATCTTCTGCAGAAGTGGATCTTTAATATGTCAGGGTGACGTGATATTCCAGCCTCCTGCTCCAACGAACAAAGATGTTGTGCATACGCTGGCACTCTCGGTAGGCCCGAAGAATTATCTGGGTGCGTCGAACATTCAAGTAGATCCCTTCTCCTTCATGGTAGCAGGTATGCCAATCAAACTTTTACTAGTCCATCACCTAGGACCATACACTATTCCCCCCCTCCCGCCTTTACAATAAGAATTCTGCGAGCTTTCTGAGATTTAAAGGGGAGATTTTTTCTCACGATGCCACCAATTAACCAGGGAGGATGGCCTTGAATTTCAGTTCAGGCTAGGACTGCTTGTGTAATGTATACCAAATCACATCTTTCCTAGCAAAATAAACCCACTGTGAAAAGAGGTTAATTAGAAACAAGGTTTAAACAAAGTGTTTTATGCAGTATCTCCTACAAGAGCATACAATGATTATGATTTAAAGATGTGTTGACAAATTATCACAATTAAATATAAAGTGTTCTATATCCAGTATTTACACTAGTCATACACAAAAAATAATAAGGTCCGTAATGATTTTAAGCAAATAACTTGCAAATTCCAACTTCACCATTCAATTGCCTTCAGTCTGGGACTTCTGTAGTTAGAGCTTCTGTTATGAAGTGCCTTCAGTTCTAAACTTACATTGTTCAGAACAATGTAAGTTTAGAACTGAAGGCACTTCTTAACAGAAGTTAGAATTGTGCCTTATTATTATGTGTGTGTGGCTATTGTAAATATTGGATATATTGGAAATAGAGCACTTCATATTTAATATATATGTTCCCCGGAGACCGCTTTGGTCAGCAGATAAATGTTTACTGGTGGTCCCCGGCCCTAAGGAAGCCCGCCTCACTTCAACCAGGGCCAGGGCCTTTTCAGTCCTGGCCCCAGCCTGGTGGAACGCTCTGTCAGTGGACAGCGGGACATATTATCATTCCGCCAGGCTTGTAAGACAAAGCTGTTCCGCCAGGCGTTCTGTGATTGAAGGGGGCACCCCTTTGGGGTGGGGAGGTTCTCCCCTACCATTGCACTTTAATGTACTTGGTTAATTTATTTTATTATTGCTTATTGTATGTTGATTTTAGAATTATTGTTTTCTTGTTATTATTGATTTTAACTGTTGTTCACCGCCCAGAGTCCCTGAGGATGGGCGGTTTATAAATCGAAATAATAAATCAATAAAATAAATAAATAATGGTAATAATTTGTCACTGTGTCTTCAAATTATAAGCATTGTAAGCTTGTGTAGGAGATACTGCATAAAACACTTTGTTTAAACCTTGTTTCTAATTAACCTCTTTTCACGGCGGGTTGTTTATTCTGCTAGTATTACACTGTGTAATCTCATCTTTCCGGCATTAAAAACATCAAGAGCTTGCAAAGTTAGTATACACACGAAGCTGCCTTAGTTGCTCAGACTGACAGTGGATCTCTGGGGCCTCAGGTAGAGGCATTTCAGTTTGCCACCTGCCCAGTCCTTTTAATTGGAGATGCCAAGGATTGAACCTGGGACCTTTTGTATGCAAAGCGGAGGCTCTTCCACTGAGCTAAAGGCCAGGCCAAACATTTCTGCAACTAAAATCTGCCTTCTGCTTGTCATCTCTTTTCCTGTCAATTGTTAGGTGCGAAACTGGAGCCTCCGTACACCAATCCGAGTATTCCTAGCTATGGGATAGTTTTAATTTTCTTGGGCTGCTTGGCACTTGTTGTTATGCCTTTCTGTGTCCTGATGGTAAGACTGTTTTCTTTAAGTGGCACCAATTTAATTGGGGGGGGGGGATTGAACACAGTTTCAGAACACTCGAATTCCAGCCAATGTTGAATCTAATTAAGATTTAATTTGAATCTGTTTGTGTTCCATGGTACAAGGCATACCACGTTCCTAAGGTTTTCCCCCCTGCCTGAACTCAAAAGCTGTGTGTTAGTTGCATGAAAAATCTGTTGAGTGGCATTTAGAAAGAAGTCTACGGCATTGTTCAGTCTATGGGCAGCTGAAGAATGGAGTGGAGAGTGCCCTCAAGTCATGGCTGACTTATGGCAACCCCTAGTGGGGCTTTCATGGCAAGAGACTAACAGAGGTTGTTTGCCATTGTCTACCTTGCACCCTGGTCTTCTTTGGAAGTCTCCCATCCAATTACTAACCAAGGTTGACCCTGCTTAGCTTCTGAGATCTGATGAGATCAGGCTCACCTGGGCTATCCAGGTCAGGACAACTGAAAAAAACAGAGGTATAAATTTGGGTTAGCAGTGATTGCTAATGCAGGTTTCCAATTGCCCAAATGTTCAATTTAATATTACAAAGTACTGTGCGTAATACTAGAGATTCTAATGCAGATCGCCAGAAACAATCCAGGCTGCTAAGATCCAAAAAAGCAAAGGTGTGCCTAGCAGGGTAACGACACGATTGATTCCTCATGTAGGGTTTAGAGTGTAAGACTAGGAAAAGTAACACAAGTTCCAGTTCCCCTACAGTCTAACCATGCACCAATTACCCTTTGGGCTCATCCTACTTCACAGGGTTGTTGTGAGGGCAAAATAGAAGGGAGGAGATCTATGTACATAAATGCAAACCACTTTACACACTTCCCAAATTCAAAGCATTCAGTGGCTGGTTGCCAAAGCCATAAGAACATCAGATGTCTTGTGTCATAAGGCAAATGGGAGTGGGAGATATGGATTGCTTTGGGGGCAGCTTGCCATTGGAGTAGGGGCTCAGGCCGTCAAGGGACCCTGAGCTCTGGTGTTGGGAGCTCCGCTTCTTTGCTAGATCCGCACCCCTAATTCAGCCTTCCTTCTCTCCCAAGTACAATAAGCTTAGATGGAGGGGCAAGATAGTACTGTGCCGAGCCCATGATCCCGAAGTGATGGTGGAGACGTTTGAACTGGACAACGCAGGATTCCGTTCCCTTACAGAGGTACTTGGAGGGTGTCGTTGGTAAACTTGGGAGCAGCACAAATCATAGCATTTTATATGCTGAGGACTTTGTTACAGCAATATTGCGGTAATGAAAGCATGCTGGAATTTGCACCTTCCTTGTCTTGGCCCTGGAGCACCAGACTGCCCTGCAGAATGTGGTGGCATGCTGGAGTGGCGTGGTGACAAAGAAAGAGTCATAGTCAAGAAGCTGTTGCTTCAGATCTATCTCCGCTGCCAAAAATGTGTTGTTCCTTGGGTGAGCTGTTCTCCCATATTCCCCTTGCAATAGGGGGAAGGTGGGAAAACCAGTATGGTATAGTGGGTAAACTGTCGGGCTAGGATCTGGGAGAATCCAGGTTCGAATCCCGGCTCTGCCATGGATGCTTGCTGAGTGACCTCGGGCCAGTCACACACCCTCAGCCCAACCTACCTTGTAGGGTTGTTGTAAAGATAATATGGAGGGCTTGAGAACAATGTAAGCCTTTTTGTGTCCTCACTGGAGAGAAAGGAAGGGTATAAAGGGAATAAACGTGGCTGGTACTGATCTTAAGAGAATGTTGGGGATTAAATCCAAAATCATGTGTGAAGCTCTTCAAATGCTGAAAGTGGTAGAGGTGATATTGTGTGTGTGATGTGCTGTTAAGTCGCCTCCAACCTATGACAACCCTATGAATGAAAGACCTCCAAAACGTCCTATCATTAACAGTCTTGCTCAAATCCTGCAAACTGGAAGACGTGGCTTCTTTTATTGAGTCCAGCTGTCTCATTTTAGGTCTTCCTCTTTTCCTACCACCTTCCACTTTTCCTAGCGTTATTGACTAGAGATGGGCATGAACCAGAAAAAAACCTGAATCATGCAGTTCGTGGTTGGTCACATTTCATGAACCATGAACTTTCACAAACCTGACCCAGTCCTCAAACTGGTTCATTTGGTTTGTGAAAATGTCACTTCCGAGCCAGCAGAAGGTCTGTAGGAAGTCCATCTCCTGTTGTCTAGGAAACTGATTAATCGGTGCCAGGTTGTCTGCAGTGACAAATCAAAAAACAAACTAAATGAACCAACCTAAAGTTCGTGGCGGTTCATCAGAAATGGTCTCTGACGAACCCCCGGTTCGCAAACCACGAACTGGCCCAGTTCGTGCGGAACTTTGGTTCGTATTTCAGTTCATGCCCATCTCTATTATTGACTTTTCCAGAGAATCTTGTCTTCTCGTGAGGTGACCAAAGTACAATTGCCTCAATTTTGTCATTTTAGCTTCTAGGGTGATATTGTGTAGCAGGAAATGATCCCAGTCAGCTGGCAAGAGGATGGTCAAGAGATCTCTTTGACAGCAAATGAATGTGAATCTTCCCTCTCTCCTGTAGGACAACAGTACCCAATCTCATTCGCCTACCGAAGCACTTGGCTAGAGAGCCACTGTTTACCATGAAGTTGCCTTTAACCATCTGAAGGCCTCTGGGAACAAGAGAGCTGCTGTTTTGAGATGCAGAATTTCTGGCGAAGCAAGGAAGCATTTACCGGGGAGCCGAGGATGATGGACCATATTGCTGGTCTTGAAGCACAACTCACTTTTTGTATTGTAACCGTCTGAATAAAGCTGGAGCAACCTAGAAGTACCTAACAGCAAAGATAAAATGGCTTCCCTTTCTAAAATGCCGCAGCTTGCACCTGGGCATCTTAAATTAGAAACAAAGGTTTTATTGCTTGGGAAGGTGAGTGCAAGGAGGCGGCAGCTGCTTTTTGTCTGTATCTAGGGAGGGAAAAGAATCTCCAGATGTGGAACATGATAGGTCTCTCGTTTGTTTCTGTTTTTTTATGGCTTGGCTGGTCCTGCCAGAGACCTTCCATTCCAAAGATCTCCTTTCGAAATAGTACGGGTATCTTTTAATAAAGTTGGATCTTTTTAAAATATGTCAAAAGATTCCCCCCCCCCCTTCGTACGAGTGTTTAGAGTGTAACAGATTCTGGTCTGAACTGTTTAGGATCAGAACACTGAAGTCAGAATCCAACTTCTGTTGAGTTGGGTTTTGTATCAAGCCAGGACATTTAAAGGAGTGGGGGGTAAACTCTGTGCCTCTAAATTTCTGATGGTCATATTCTCCGTGGCCTGTAGATTTGCAAATGGTGGGCATTTCTGTCTTGCCTGATATGGCTCGATCAGTCGTGCGGCATAACCGCTCTCCTAGTCCATTGGAGCGAAAGCGCCTTCTCTTTTCCTCCGAGAGTTCAAAAGGTGCTGTCGCCCACAGATTTGCAGGAGGGAGAGAACCAAGTATGCCTCCGCTGCTGAAGTCTTTTACCAAGACTGCTGCATGTTTTGACCTACAGTTTTGGATAGAGTGTTCCCGGGATTGAGCTAATGGCCTCTGGGTTGTATTTGTGTCCCCCAGAAAGTTGCTGAGATGTTGCAAGAGCAAGCAACTTGGGAAAGCAGTCCAGTAGAATCACAAAGAATCCCAAGTCTTGCTGTGTCTGAGCTAAGGAAAGAAGAGGCAGGCAAGAAGTTTTAGGCTGTGGCCAAATTAGATCTTTTAAGCATCTGTTGCCAGGCGTAACTATTAATTGGCAAGTCTGATTTCATTGCTTGTAAATTAAATTCCGTTGCTTGCTTGGCTTAATTGTTGATAGCAGGCATTGTAGCCCCTTCTATATTACCAGGCTCAAAGACCTGTCGGGTTGCCTGCCGCATGTTTTGTTTAGGTTGCCTTTCAAAAGAGTTTCCCATTTTTTTTCCCTTGAAGGCTTTTATGCAAATCTCTGTCCCCTTCTACATGTCCCCACTACCTCACTTGACACAACTGTATGGTGGATTTATTATTTTTTTTATAGCAAACAAGTTGAACCTGTCTGCTGAACACGATATACCTCTTTCAGGCTTGCTGCTGTGATGACGGAGAATGTTATGTACGCATGATGTAATTGTAAATAAATGAGACAAATACTTTACTAGAGGTGTGCTTATTTTGAGATCTCTCTCCTGGGCTTCTAGTGCTGCACTAATGCAGGTGGGATTGTGTACTGTGTGTGTGTTTGTGTGAGAGAAAATATCCTGTTGTACCTGGAAGAAGGAAAAGCCACTAACACATACCCTGCAGAGCTTAAAGATAAACAGTAGAGTCCAGTAGCACCTTTAAGACTCACCAATTTTATTGTAGCATAAGCTTTTGAGAACCACAGCACTCTTCATCAGATGCATCTGATGAAGAGAGCTGTGGTTCTCAAAAGCTTATGCTACAATAAATAGTAGCTTATGCTACTATTTTGCAACTACAGACTAACATGGTTAACTCCTCTGGATCTAAAGATAAACAGGTTCGGAATAAAGCTGCATTTCAGGATGTTCTATACCAATTTCCAAGTCATTCTTACATATTTCCAAACTGTGGTCTACTAATCCTACGCAATTGTCTATACTTGGGGGGTGGGGGCAAACTAGCATGCGTGTTGATAGCTTACAGCAATGGGTTACAACCTCTCGTTCTGCGGAAGGGCAGATGGTTCTTTTAGGATTTGGATTCAATGAATGCACCAGCGTAGAAGGAAAAAAGAATTTATTCCATAACAAAACAACAAGTAACATACAGGAAAGAAATAAGTACACAAATCCAACATACACGGCAACAAGCCACACATTCTACACAAAGGAAGGATATCACCTAATGCAACACTTCAGCAGCCTTTCAGCTGCTGGGGGACCCCTTCTAACAGCTACGAGTGGACAACTTTGGCCCCTGTCTCAGTCCATACTGAGATCCCATTAGAGAAGGAATTTACTAAGACATACAGAGTAAAAACGATCTTGATTCTCTGCAACAGGAAGATAATTAAAATACAGGTGATTGTAAGAGCCAAGACCAAAAAATGCTCTAGCCATCTGATAAGGGAGGTACCCTGGCACCAGTTCAAGATATGATTGCCTGCCTCCCTTTCTGTCAGGTGTGTTAATTTCGTATCCTTGGGCCGGTTTGTTTGACCCTCTCTGTGATTCACCTATCCTTATGCTCAAAACGCACAGCAAGGTCAGAGTTTACATCAGCAGGAAACAGTATAGCTTAGCTAGACATATTCAAGCAAGAAAACATTCAGGCCCTGGCACGAACAGGGCAAGGTGGCAGAACCTGTGATACACCAATTATCTCCTCAATATACAATGTTCTTCCACGATGCCACCACTCTGCCAACCTAGGATCTGCTAAAGTGCAGGTATGTAATAGGAACTTACTTATTTCACTTAAGTTCCCTTTTCTCCTTAAAGGGGACCCAAAGCAGCTTACATTATTCTCCTCATCCCCACAACAAAACACCCTGGGAGGTGGGTGGGGCTGAGAGAGCTCCAGAGAGCCATGACTAGCCCACGGTCACCCAGCTGGCTTCAAGCGGAGGAGTGGGGAATCAAACCCGGCTCTCCAGATTAGAGTCCTGCCGCTTTTAACCACTAAACCAAACTGGCTCCAAACTCAGAGTTGACGACCCTGCCCACAACTCAAGACTCCTTCACTGGACATGGTGGGGGCTGAACCCGCAACCCGTAGCAGGAAATGTATCAAAGACCTCCTGATCTGATCCCCACAGGGCTTCAGCTACGACTTCTCAGCTTCAAAAAACGTTAAAGTGGGACGTGCTCCCCTTCCTGCCAAAGGCTTGCCAGCTCTGGCTTGGAAAATTCCTGGCAATTTGGGAATTGGAGGGAGCTCAGAAGGGATGCATGTGCCTTCATAAGACACCAGGTCCTCAACAGGAACTTGTCTTTATAGTCCGGAGGTCAACTGGGATTCTGGGGGAACACCAGCAACGCCCCCACCTGGAAGGTGGCAACCCTGGCTGGCCCTGATGACTCTTCTTGTCTCACTGCTGGTCTATTAAGTTTTTCGTGATGTTCAATCAAAATTCACCCTTCCCTCACTGGAGTCCATTAGAACTAGCCTTGCTGCTTGGAGCGACCCAGAATGTTAATGCCCTCTTCCATGAAGCAGCCGTTCAGGTGTCCAAAGAGTCCAGTTATATCACCTCCCTTCTCTAGGCTAAGCATGCCCAGATCCTTCAGCCTACTGCTTGTTTTCCCTTCCAACCAACATTGTTGCCCTCCTCTGAACTCGTTCCGTCCTGCTGAGTGTCTTGCTCTCCAGTGTGCCACAACTAGCAAGAACAGGAGCGTATCACGATAAAGGATAAACAAAACCAATCGTAGCCGTGAAAAACTTACAAAGTTACATTGAACAAATCAAGAAGTAAATATGACTCAGACATAAAGTGCTGGCTCATTTAATGTCCAACTCTATGGAAGTGTGTAGGAACGACACGAGACAAGGTCTGGATGCAAAGTCTGCCCCTCCAAAATGGAGGCGAGAGTTTTATTAACTTGTATTCAGGAACTCCTGGATGCCCAAATATGGTTATAGCAACAGTTACAAGTTACACATTCCATTCTCAGCCAACGAAGCACAATATTGCTGTGTTCAGACTTTTGTCTTATCTAGGAAGCATAACAGAATGAAAGGTACATCATGAGCTTCTGAGCATAGAAGAATGTTACTTAGAGTGTATGAGAGTATTGTGCTCTGTGAATGGTGAGAGACTTATTGTTACACATTTAAACTACTCCCTGAGTCTTCCCGTGTGGCATGCCAACTGACCAGGAGATCAGGAACGTAGAAATGTAAAAGAGCAATTAATGGAGGCTGTGTGGCATGCCTACTCCGGCCCACATTTTCACTCTGTTTTATTTATTTAATTAAAGTGGCAACAAAGGGCCATTCTCTGCATCATTCCAAGAGCATTCTTCCTCATTCTCATCATCATCAGAGGATGTAAACCAAGAGGCTGGGTAACTAGATATTGAAGTGGTAACTGAATATGCAGCAGGATGTGGTTTTGGAATTATTAAAGCAATAAGGGAAGGAATGCATTGAATACAACAACAACTTACAATAAGCACTATCAGAGCACATGTACCATATTGTACTAAGATTCCCAATAAGCCATTTGGCAGCATTCAAGGCTGCTAAGGCTATAGAAGTGGCATTAATAGTTTTTGCTAAATTGCAAGCTAAGTGCCTTAAATTGTTAGCATTAAGTATAGCAAGAGCTGGAACCCCTATAAGCGAAACCCCTTAAAGCAACAGCTTTAGCTTTATTAATGAGAAAGGTTTCTTCAGAGCATGTAGCATATTCAAGAGTAACTAAGTGATATTCACGAGAAGCAATAAACATGGCTTTTGAAGGCAAAGCAATAGTTAAACGACTTAAACAGCAGAGAGAGTCAGACAAATTAGCAGGTATGTAATTAAAAGTTCTTGAGCCACAGGTAAAGAACCAACCTGGAGGTAACTGAGTATATGCAAAGGCAAAAGAAACATTTTCTGTTTTTGAACAATTAAGAACATTTGGTCCTACAGAAAGACAGTGAGGTTTGGATTTGTGCTTGGTGCAGTTTACTATTTGAGCGCAGACAGTTTGATTTGCTGATGAATTGGAAGCTACATAAGGAGTGTAAAGAGACATTGCAAACAATGGAAGTCGGGGCATTGTTGGACCCCAATCATACATTTGAGTATATTTCATGTTACTACTTTTCATAAACATGCTTAAAGATGTATCATTCAAAAATAAGGCAAGAGGGGTACACACAGGAATAAGGCAAGAAGCTAATAATAAGTTCATGTCGTTTGTCTGCTTTAAACAAAAGTTGGAACTATTCACTTGTGCAGCAAGCCGTTTCCACAAATTGTATTGAAGATAGTCCTGCAAAGGCTGGGCTTCAGCTTGTACAGTTGTTGGCAAAGAACAAAGAAGCACACACAGAATGAGTGTAGAATTTGCAGTGATGTCCACAAAGAGGGCAGCATGATTGTCCAAAGCAGCACGTCTGAGCTCTATGAGTTCAGCATTCAGGGTAGCAATTACAATAGAAGTTGCATTCATTGTCTTAGTCAGGCTGCAAGCTATTTTTGCTAAGAGTTTGATGGTTCACAATGGCGAGCACTGGAAGACCAACATAGAGAGGCTGCAAGGGACAAGGCCTCTCATCACTTAGGAGATTCACTGTAGAGTCACAGCTGGAGTCTAGCATAGCACTTTTCAACAGAGGAGCAATTAATCCGCAGACTCCTCAAGGCAAAAGTTGTGAGACATTAAGTTGCAAGGAGGAAAACAGCACGGCACACAAGGAATGAGAAGTGAATTTGCAGTTTGAAGCTTTTTCCATCTGAACTTGTTCCAGGCTGACTTTTTTCCATCTCGGGTTGGCATGAGCTGGCTGTTAGGGCAAGGACCTGTGGATAAAACAGAAACACACCCTTTTCCCCACGTTAACAGGGGACTGGCCCCTGCCAGGTCTTATCTAGCAGGCTTCGATAGTACACCTGAGGGGTAGGTAGCTGTGGTTTCTGCCTGAAATGTCTATCAAAGGCAGAAGCATTTGAGGAGGCAGCAGCTTGTGGCTGCAAAAATTAAGCTGATTGTACATGAACAAACATTTATGAATCTGTTGCGTAGTTAATCCCATCGTGGGGGCCCTCCTCCCCCCTTGTTTTATTTGTTTAGAGAGGAGGGTTTTAATAGAGCGATTGGCATGTTGTACAATCGCCTGACCTGTAGAATTGTAAGGGATTTTTTGAGTAAGAACAATGTCTGAGCCGCTTGGAAACAGTGGCTGGCAAGCTGAGAGTCAAGCATCTCCCACCTCAGGAATGTTCACTAACTTAGCTTTGTTTGTGGAAGTGAGGGGGAGAGGGGGGGTGAGAAGAAAGCAGGCTGGCTGTGCGCTGCCTGAATATGTTGAAGTGGTGATGAGAGAAATGCTATCTGTGAATAAGAGTCAGAGAGGATAGCTGTGTGTAAAACCTTATAAGTGATGTGTGTGAATGAGTTTGGATGAAGTAACTTTAAGAACTAAGAACTACTTTTATGAAACCAATATGCTTCTTGAAAAATAAACATTTAATTTTGTGATATCCCAGAGTAACTGTCAGTGTTATATCCCAGGAGATGGGAAAGAACATGAAATGCAGTTTTTCTCCTCTGAGGAGTGATCTAATAGAGAATTCTAAGTCTATTTCATGAAGAATAGAGACTCCCCTTTCCATGGTGGGAATTCTCACTAGAAAACTTAAGTGGTTACATGCAAATAAGTAACACAAACAGTTGAACTTTTATTTCTTTTGACTGAAAGTAAACACTTGCTAATTCTTAAAACTAGGCAGGGTTAGCTCTAGTTAGTATTTGGTTGGAAGAATGCATGCATAACCCTTATGCTTCAAAGCAGTAACCTTTTGAGATTTTTAAAAGAGGAAGGAAGAGCAGTGGAACTGCTTTAGATATTTAAGATTTTAAGGAGAACTTACAGACCCAAGCTGTAATTCACTTGGAGTTTCAGTGAGAAAGACAGATTAGAGATAATGTGAATAATTAACGAACAGACAACCAATCAAACCAAAGAAGGTACTTTGATACCAGGATTTCTATTGATCCTACAAGGCAGAAGATTTTTAAGACAGAATGTCACTTATAACAGTGAAAGAAGTGTAGAAACAGAGTCATAAGATTAGAATTGATAGGGGGTGCTAAATAAGCACCAGGAAGACATCTGATTAGTTTATAAACATAATGTGAGTTAGAGATGAACTTGAAGAGAATATTTAGTAATTCAGTGACCTTCATTTTGAAAAACATAACTCTTTTGAAGCGGCTACTGTTAGAAAAAAAAACTGTGCCGGCTGCGGCGTGCAGCGGCTTAGGAAAACAGGCACTTGATTGTAGGAGAGAGAAACTATTATCTTTAGGTAACTGAAAAAAGACATCTCCCACAAAGTTTGCAAGAACAGTCTGAAACTTGAACAGAATTACACAGGAGGTGATTGAAATCATTTTTTTTTCTTAATAACAAAAACAGGAGTATTCCATGGACTAGTGGAGGGCTCCACATGCTGAGCTTGTAGCTGTTCCTGAACTAAATCATGTAATGCATTAAGTTTGTCCTGAGGAAGGGACCATTGATCAATCCAAACAGGTTCATCAGTTAACCAAGTAAGTGGAATGGCCATAGAACCCTATTCTGCAAAAGAGAGAGAAGCTTGTAGCTGGGATAACAAATCCCTGCCCCACAAGTTCACATGGACTGGAAGAACAAATGGACGGAGAGGCACAGTCTGTGCTGAACCAGGTAGAGAAACTTGGACAAAATTAACACTCTGCCGTGCTTTCTGCTGTCCTCCAACCCCCCAAACAGTTGGACAGTCTTCTAGTGGCCACTCTGGAGGCCACTGTTGTGCACAAATTACAGTAACATCAGCCCCAGTGTCAAGTATACCTGAGAAGGAGCGGCCGTTAAGAAAGAAACGCTGTTGTGGGCGAGCTCTGGAAATGGATGCTGTAAGACCCACCAGTGTTGCTTGAGCCTGGTCCGTGGACCCAAAGCCTCCCTCCCCACGATCACGATCTTGTCCCCCTGCGGGGAGAAAATAGGGAAGGAGAATCAGCTGTGCCACAGAATCACCAGCTGCTAAAGACTGTGGCAAATTAGTCCAGAGCTGAATCTGAATAACTCCTTGATAATCACTATCAATGACCCCTGGGACTACAAAAATACCCCGTTTAGAACTAGAGGACCTAGGAAGAACTAGACCCACCGTTCCTGATGGAAGAGGTCCTTTTAGTTGAGAAGGAGTAACCAAGACTTCTCCTGGGAATTTGAAAGTTAGAGCAGTCTGTAAGAAAAGATCCAGACCTGCACTTCCCCTGGTTGCTGACTTTGTTGTAGAAAGATGGGATGGAATTAGCCTAGGGTCAGATTGTGCACTGCCTGATCCAGTGCTGTCTCCGTTTGGACCGGGGCCAGAGACCAAAGGCCCGGTCTTGAGTTTCCCGACTGTGGGACAGACCTGCAATCACTATTCCAGTGAAAACCTTTTCCACATCTTCTGCATTTAGTTTTTGGCTTTGGAAAAGACTGATTGAATCGTGGATGACTTCCATGAGGACGGGGCTGAATTGCTCCCCCTCCTTTGGCTCTGCACTCCGCCTTAAAATGTCCAGGTTTACCACAATTAAAACACCTCCCTGCTGGTTTATTAGCTTGACGAAGTGCTGCTGCCAGCAAGGTCGCATTGTGAGAAGCAGAGCCAATATCCTGACAAGCTCGAATCATCTCAGCCAGTTCAGGATTGTATCCTAAACCTTGAATTGCTCGTCTACATTCAGGAAGAGCATTTTCCTTAGCTAACTTAAGCAATAGTTCAGTCTGTGCCACTTCATTTTTAAGTTGCCTTTTGATTGACTCTTGGAGGCGATCAACAAAGTCAGGGTAAGATTCATTTGGTCGCTGTCTGACTGTGGAAAAAGAAGGCTGAGATTTCCCTGATGTTGGAACTCGCTTCATAGCATGGAACGCAGCCTGAGCTGACTGCTCCAGCGTCCCTACAGGCAAAGCTATTTGCGCATCAGGCTGAGCAAAAGCCTCATATCCATAAAGCTGAGCTGCTGTGTAAGCTCCACCTGAATTAGCTCCGCGAAGAGCGCATTCCTGCCTGAACTCACTCTCCCAGACTACATATTGAGCAGGGGTTAGAAGCATCCGGAAAAGATGCTTCCAATCCTCTGGAACCATACGACTGTTTCTGATCATTGCTTCTAGAAATCCATGAGTGAAAGGAGAGTTTAAGCCTGTATCTCGTATAGCATTTTTTAACTGAAGAAGAACTTTATACTGAACTGGTCTGTACTCTACAAATTCATTTCCAGCAGCGTCTCTGTTCCCTGTAAAGTGTACTGGGCAGATAGCCAACATTTCTGTGAGTTCCCTAGTATGCTCCTCTGAAGCGTCCTCCAGAGCTGATTGCAACCTTTCTCTGAGATATCCTCCCTTAGGTTGAACAACCCGAGCTACTTTTTCAGGGAACTCCCTGCTTGAAATTCCAGCTTCAAATGTTTCAGAGTTAGAATCTTCGGCTTTAGGTGCCGAAGGAACAGAGGCGGAAGAAGGTAGGAGGTGAGGGGGAGACGGAGGCAGGACTTGAAGAGGACAGTACTGAGGAGTAAAAGAAAGAGAAGCTCCCGGGTGTTTTGAAAGTGGGCCAAGACGGTCCACAGCATGGCGACATTGGTGCCAAGTGTGTAGCATTTGAACAGGTGCCCTAGGCTCTGTATGTAGAATTCTGCCCACCTTTTCCCAGTCTTTGACTTTTAAAGATCCAGCCTCCGGGTAAGCTGGACAATATTTAGCTAGGTGGCGCAGGAGACATGCAATCTCTCCAAATGTGCTAGACCCTCCTGACTTTTTGACTAAAAAACATAATTCTTCCGCATGCCTTCGCTGAGGATGCGTCAAGGATGTACCCATGCTTACCAGTTGAAGAAGGGGAGTGCACTCGATATGGGGCCTATTCCAGGCGCTGGTAGATGGGGGAGGGTCCCTGGCTGTTCGGGCGCCAGATGTAGGAACCACACGAGACAAGGTCTGGATGCAAAGTCTGCCCCTCCAAAATGGAGGCGAGAGTTTTATTAACTTGTATTCAGGAACTCCTGGATGCCCAAATATGGTTATAGCAACAGTTACAAGTTACACATTCCATTCTCAGCCAACGAAGCACAATATTGCTGTGTTCAGACTTTTGTCTTATCTAGGAAGCATAACAGAATGAAAGGTACATCATGAGCTTCTGAGCATAGAAGAATGTTACTTAGAGTGTATGAGAGTATTGTGCTCTGTGAATGGTGAGAGACTTATTGTTACACATTTAAACTACTCCCTGAGTCTTCCCGTGTGGCATGCCAACTGACCAGGAGATCAGGAACGTAGAAATGTAAAAGAGCAATTAATGGAGGCTGTGTGGCATGCCTACTCCGGCCCACAGAAGTGTATATAAAGTAAATTTACTTTATATGTTCCATTTATTTTATTTGTTCAAGGTAACTTAGCAAGTTTTTCACGGCTACGATTGGTTTGGTTTACAACGGGGAATAGGAGCACAGTAACCCACCTACAAAACTGCCATTCTCACCCCAAGGACTGAGGTATAACAGTAGAGTTACCAGCCTCCAGGTCGTGGCTGGAGATCTCCCAGAATTACAACTGGTCTCCAGGCCACAGAGATCAGTTCACCTGGAGAAAATGGCTACTTTGGGGGGTGGACTCTATGGAATTATGCCATGCCAAGGTCTTGTCCCTCCCCAAACCCCTCTTTCTCCAGGTTTCTCCAGGTTTCACCCCCTAGATCTCTAGGAATTTCCCAACTTGGAGTTGGCAATGCTATCTGACAGCCTTCCTCTATTCTGTATTGTTGAAGAATCTTCCTTCATGTTCTTGGACCAATTTATTCTGCGAATAGCTTGTTGGGTGGGTAAGGAAGCTGACCTGGTGTTTTCTTCTTGAAAAGAGAAAAATGTTCAAGTCAAATGTCTGCTCTCACAATGTTCTGATTGGATTTACTGTAGAAGATTTCCCTAGGTGGGTGTATAGCATATACATTCACATGTGTAGATTATAGAATCGGCAAACCCACACATATCTGTTGCACCATACAATTAACCAGAGCCAGTGTTGTGTAGTGGTTACAGGGTCAGACTCAGATCTGGGAGACCCAGGTTTGAATCCCCCCTCTGCCATGGAAGCTTGCTAGGTGACCTTGGGCCAGTCACACATATTCAGCCTAACCTACCTCACAGGGTTGTTGTAACAACAAAAAGGAGGAAAAGAGGCTGATATAAATCCCTTTGGATCCCTGTTGGGGAGAAAGGCAGAGTATAAATCAAGTATGTAAAAATAAAATTAAAAACATGCAAGGGTTGCCAGCTCCAAGTTGGGAAATTCCTGGAGATCTGGGGGGGGGGGGGGGTGAAACCTGGAGAAACCTGGAGAAAGTGGGGTTTGGGGAGGGAAAGGACCTTGGCATGGTGAGTCCACCTCCCAAAGTAGCCATTTTCTCCAGGTGAACTGATCTCTGTGGCCTGGAGACCAGTTGTAATTCTGGGAGATCTCTAGCCACTACCTGGAGGCTGGCAACTCTACATACAATACAGGTGATAGCCTAAGTGTTTTCAGAGTACGCACCAAATCAATCCCTGCAGAATTAAAACTTTCTCCAGCTGAGCTTCATTTCCTATCAATTCTTCCCTGTCTTGCCCTTGAAAGAAAGACTAATCTTAACCTCAAGCAGCTGCAGAAGGCCTTGAGTGGTAGCATATAAAAATCTTACTAAGGGAGTTTTTCTTCCTAAGTGGCTTGCTCAATCCAACAGGAAGAATGGGGTGTTTGAACCAGTTTAGTCTTGGACTGCTCTGCTTAATGGCTGCTTTAGTTGCCTCTTACAATCCTTGGGATTTTTCTGGAAGAAACTCAGCTTTCAGGAATTTCCCTACTGCACCTTCACCGGAGAGGCAGCCTGTGGGTTCTTTTCTCGGGTCTCGGTATGATTCTTGGTCTTTGGTGGACCTCTATGAGCCTAGAGCTTTGTCAACCCTGACTCCTGTTTCGGTGCAGTGTGGGGAAGCTCAAGTGGTTGTTGCTGTGAAAAGGGACCTGTTTGGAACCGGGAGGCTGATCCAGGCTGCAGACCTGAGCTTGGGTTCCTCCGGCTGCAAACACACCTCCCTCAACGCTGCTGAGAACACGGTGATCTTTGAAGCTGGTCTCCATGAATGTGGCAGCACCGTGCAGGTAAAGTTGCTGAGCTGATAGAAAACTCCACCCCGCCCCTCTTCCTTGCTTAGTTGTTAGAAAACTTCTTTTTTTCTTCTTCTTCTAAGACAGTTAAGAGAAAAAAAAGCTTAGCTGTGTGGGTGAGACTGCAGTAAATCAGCCCAAGGACTTTTTGAGCTATTTGAAGTTGTAGACCTTGAACAGTCTTGGCCCTGGCTTAGCATCTCTCCAATTAAATATGAGTTACTTTTAAATCAAAGTGTGCAATTGGATTCTTGGTCTCTCAGACTCGAAAGCTTTGCCTCTTGGGGCTTTTGCGGAGCCTTGTATCTTGGTGTGTATTGACAGCTTTGCTGAATCTTTATTTGGACAAGATATATTTTGAGATAAAAACGTGTAGAACTTAATATAAAGCGGATGCATTCTCAGATACTCAGTTAGGAGTAACAAGATTTAGCTTGAACCTGCTTCTTCAAATTTTGGTGAGGCTAAAAGGAATAATGTCGGTATCGGGTGAGACAGTATGGAGTTGTGGCCAGCATGTTAGACTTGGGTTCAAATCCCCAGTCTGCCATGGAAATTAGCTAGGTGGGCTTGGGCCAGTCACACACACACACTCAGCTTAACTTACCTCACAGAGTTGTTGTCCAGTGGCACCTGAGAGAGGGTTGTTGTAAAGATAAAATAGTCAATGCTCTTGTAAACTGCTTTGGGTTCCCATTGGCAAGAGAAACAGGGTATAAATGAAACAAAATAAATGCACTAAAAAATTAAATATTGAAACCCTGTTATTTTCACTGATCCTAAAAGGCTGTTGGAAACATGGATGTTTTCACAGACTTTTATTGGGTTAGATATTGATATATAATATTTATAATTTGTTACCCAACTGAGTCCTGTCTTTGGAAAAAGACAGGGTGTATAATACTTAAACTCCTGTTGGCCTCCTCCCTGTTTTGTGTGTATATGTTTTTGTATGTCAGCAAGTTTTTGTATGCATACAATGTTATTTTAATGTTTTAATATTTATTGTTCCCCGCCTTGGGGAAGCCTATTTTGAGTGAAAAGGTGGCATGTAAATGTTTAAATGAGATCAAGGCATAGTTTGGTGTAGGGGTTAAGAGCGCGGGACTCTAATCTGGAGAGCCGGGTTTGATTCCCCACTCCTCCGTTTGAAGCCAGCTGGGTGACCTTGGGTCAGTCACTTAAGAGCGGCAGGATTCTAATCTGGAGAGCCAGGTTTGATTCCCCACTCCTCCACTTGAAGCCAGCTGGGTGACCTTGGGCTAGTCACGGCTCTCCAGAGCTCTGAGTGGGCATTAAGTTGTCCTGAAGGGCGATATATAAATTGAATGTTGTTGTTGTTATTATTATAACTTGGTGAGTTTGATCATGGCTGAGTTGGGGTGGAGTGGAGTGGTGTTGAAGAAGTATAAGATCATTTAATACCCCTTGAGTTCCAGGGCCAATGGGGAGGTCCTGGCTGGGACATCAAGTGGGTTAAACAAGAAGGGTCTAGAGGACAAACAGAAAATGAAATCCTAAGCAGAGTTACTCCAGTCTAAGCCCATTGATTTCAATGGGCTTAGACTGAAGTAACTCTGCTTAGGATTTCACTGTTAGACGATAGTAAGCTAGTTCTCTATGCACTCTGGCTGGGAAGAATTATTTGTAGGTCGAGGTCAACTCATTTCTTTGAAGGTGTCTAATGTAACAAGCGCTCTTTCTTCCAGATGACTCCAGACTCCCTGATTTACAGCCTCCGTCTCTACTATAAACCCACCCCTGGAAGCAACCCGGTTATCATCCGAACCAGTCCTGTCGAAGTCCCTATTGAGTGCCATTATCCAAGGTATGACCCTATGAATTCTGCCCTTGTGTCTAAGCTTGTTTTTCAGTGATCTGGCTCACTAACGGAGGTCTCTCCTTTTCAGGAAGGACAATGTAAGCAGCAAAGCCATCAAGCCAACGTGGGTTCCCTTCAGCTCTACGCTATCTGCAGAAGCGAAGCTGGTCTTCTCCTTGCGTCTGATGAATGGTATGTGGGTGGCTGCACTGGTTCTGGGGTCAAGTTAGACAAAACTCCCACCTCTTCTTGCTTAGAGCGGTGGAATCCTTGTCTTCATCTTCGGTCAAGGCACAGGATTGCAAGATCAGAATTTCCTAAGCAAGAACCTTTCTCTCCAGTAAGCTGGTTCAACATGGGTTGGAATCTATTTACACCAATGCAAACAAACATCTGACTTACCATGTGGCATATATGAGCCGATTGCTACCGTTCCATCCCATGTAGGGCTGGATCCCTCTTACTCCAGGGGATTTGACCCAAAGGTCTTTTACTGAAGTTGAGAAGTTTCAATAGAGTGGAAGCCCAGGGTGGAGGAAGGGCAGCCCGCCCCTTGCGCACCCATATTTTGACTCCGATAGCTGTGGAGGAGAGGGAAAGCACCCCCAGTTGAAGGGTTTTGTCGTGCGATTACTAAGTTCAGGAATTCAGCTAGGAGAAGACTTGGTGGCCCTTCTGGTTGGGGAACTAGGAGAATAATAATTTATTTGATTTCTAGCCCACCCTCCCCGCAAGTGGGCTCAGGGCAAGTTACAAGAACGTAGTAATACAGAAATAAACCATATAAATACATTAAAACCAGAATTAGTGATAAATACATTTAAAATTCCAAGATGGCATCTCTCTCCACTTTTCCCCGCCATGATATAAGCAAGGAGAGGAGGGGGGGGGGTACGAACTGATGTCATCACTGTGACTTCACATGTAGGGGAGGACAGATGTTATGTTGCCCCCCCCCCACACCACAGAAGACCGGTTGAGAGGCAGTTCTAGAACACCTAAGACCGGCCTCAACCATTCGCCTGGCAAAACATCTCTGTCTTACAGGCCCGCCGAAAAGACATAAGGGCCGATTCCAGATGACTAACCTTAAGGCGCTTCATGCCGCCCTCTTCCGGATCGCGACGGGGAAAATGTGAAATATCGCGTTTCCTTGCGCGAGTTTTGCGCGACAACGCGCAAAACTCGCGCTAGGAAATGCGATATTTCGCATTTTCCCTGTCGCGATCTGGAAGAGGGCGGCATGAAGCGCCTTAAGGTTAGTCATCTGGAATCGGCCCTTATGTCTTTTTGGCGGGCCTTATGAAGCATTGGTGACCCTTCTGGTTGAAGAACTGCCTCCCTGTGCTTGGTTAATCTCCTTCCCCGGTGATTCTTAAGACTCCCCCCCCCACCACTTTCAGATGAATTTCTCTTAACTTGCCTTCTAGATGACTGGAGTGCTGAGAGAACCTCAAAGAGGTACCAACTAGGAGATGCCATGAACATTCAGGCTGATGTGAACGCCGTCAACCACGTGGCTTTGAGGCTCTTCATTGACAACTGTGTGGCCACCCTGAGTCCCGATAGAAACTCGTCTCCCCGATATTCAATTATTGACTTCCACGGGTAAGAACGTCTGTGTGATTTCAGAGATGTTTCAGATGTCCCCTCTTTAAGCAACAAAAGACATGTCATGCCAGGCTGCTGTGCTGACTCTAGCTTTGTGCTCAGGTGCCTGGTGGATGGGAAATCGGAGGACTCCAGTTCGGCCTTTGTCTCTCCAAGGATCAGACCGGATTCTCTCCAGTTCACAGTTGATGCCTTCAGGTTTGCCCAGGAACAGAAAGACATGGTAAGACACTGTCCAGTAGTCTCTTCTGCTTAAATTGACGAAGTCACACTTTCCAACATTTATACTACTTACTTCCTTTTTGCACCATCTTCCTCTAGTTAGGACCCAAAGTGGCTTATGGCATTCTTTATTTTATCCTCACAACCATCTTGTGAGGTAGATTAGGCCGAGAGTCTGTGAGTGGTCCAAGATTACCCAGCAAGCTTTCATGGCAAAGTGGGTTTTTTTTTAACCTGGTTTTCCCAGATTCTAGTCTGACATATTGACCACTACACCACAGCTAAGATCCTAATGGAAGGAGTCGATGGTGTTTGGGTCAGCTAGGCCGATGGAAAGAGGGCTCTACTTCTGTGATTTCTCTTAAGATGTGGAATTGATCTTAGATGGAGTGTGTGTGTGTGTGGGGAGAATGGATTAGCATCCATAAAACTTTAAATGTTGGAGTTGAATGTTTACTTAAGGTTTGGTGACTGTGTTGAGTTGCTTGGTGCATAAACCAGACAGCAGACTGGCTTCTCAGTCCAGTTGCATCTTGTTACCTTTCCCTCTCCAAGATTTACATCTCTTGCCACCTGAAAGTTATAGCAAGCGAGCAGTCCCCAGATGCACTGAACAAGGCATGCTCCTTCGACAAAGCCCGGAGTAGGTAAGTGACATTCGTGAGAAGGCTACAGGAGGACAGAGTTGGGACGGAGCTCGGGATAGACTGCGGAAACAACATTCTTTTCTTCTTGGCCCTAGTTGGTCGGCACTTGAAGGCACTGATGGCCTCTGCCGCTGCTGTGAGACGGAAAACTGTGGGACAAACGCTGGCCCGTCCCCAAGAACTAATTCTTGGTGGAGAAGGCCAGGGGGCCGCTTCCGGAGAGACCCTCCTTCCACACATGGTGAGTTCTGTGCTTTGTCGTGTGCGTTTCTGGATTAAAATGGGTTGCAAGGAGGGAGAGAGTTACCAGTGTTGGAATGGATCCAGAAGAAGAATTTTGGCTTGTCTCTACAGGGAAGTCTTTCGTGGGCAGAGCAGAGGCTGATGTTTCGGTGGGGCCCCTTCTCCTGGAGGCGCTCAAGACTTCCACATATGTTGAAGAGGAAAGGAAGTCACAGATGAAGTCCCAAGGTAGCTGCCGTCCGAATCGTGGAGTCTTTGATAGTTTACGTAACCAAGTCCACACGGGATGATTTCCATTTCTAGGTGGTGGTAGTGCAGAAAGCCTGGAGCTCTTTAGATCCAATTGGAGAGGGGTGCAGTTTCTCATCTTGGGAAGCGAGAGTGTGGGGCCCTTGGTGTCAGACCTTGGCTTAGCACCAAAATGTTCCGCCAGACCTGGTTGTCTTTTCATGGAATAGGAACCTGAAAAAGGTCTTGTGTTTGTGTGTGGCTGGCCCTGGAAGGAGAACATTCAGAGACCACTGCCAGCGTCACAGAATGGAGAAGCTGGACTTGCTGAATGCCCACTTGGTGGGTGCACCATGGCTATGGGTTGGGGGGCGGGTAAGGATCACAATTCTGGTGCCAGGTTCCTTGGGGAGGGTTGGGCAGGCAAGATATTTTTGTGGAGGAATTGTAGCAGCAGCAATATTCTCAGCAAGCACGTGTGAGGTCCTAATTTTGGTGTTGAGCCCCACAAATTGTTGTTGTCCAGAGGCCCACGGAGCCCCTGGGGCCATTTTGTCGTCTATCAAAACTCTGCACAAGAGTTTAGAGCTGGCAGAGATCTGGCACTGAGGAAGAACCCTGTGGGTTAGCAGGAGGGATGGCTTGCGGACAGAGACCTTCGGTGTTGCTGTCTGCTAGTGCTACACAAGCTTGCTTGGAGGAAGCCCTGCCTGGCTTGTAGCGATGGAGAGAACTTAATTAGCAAATGTCTCACGCTCTCTCTTTCAGACATTCATGAGAAGTCCGTGCTTATCATGATGGGACTGACAGTCATGACGGCTCTCCTGGCTTTGGCCTCGGTGGTTATGGGGTTTCTTCTCGCCTGCACGAAAAGCAGACGCTGCAGTGCCTGAGACGCCTTGATCGTGGGTTAAAAGAAATCGAGAATAAATGGGTGAACTCCCCCTAAGTGTTTGTGCTTCCTGTAATAGTGTGTGGGATGCTGCCTCTTGTTGGTAAACCATATGAGAGCCCGCTGTGCGTGTGCAAAAACTTCCTTCAAAAAGGTTTCAGGCTGCTATAACACAGTCAGCGAGGCGTTTCCACCTCTGGAGGGGTGGGAATGCTGAATACAAATCTTCCTTTGGCTTTAGGAACAGGACAGCTCTTAATTATGATGGTGCAGAAGCTCCGGCCTTCAGGCATTTGCTAGTCCTAGTGACCTAGTTTGGGGACACCTGCACAGAGAATCGGATAATGCTCTGAAGATCTTCTGCAAAAGGGAGCAGGGCGAAAAATGGGTGATTAGAGCACTAGTTCAAATTTCATCTTGACAACTAGCCCAAGCGAGGTCAGGTTAGTAAGAGCTGTTAATCTGGTACATTTTTAGCCCTGGATTGGCCTAGTTGCAGCCTCCATCTGTGAGCAAAATGGATTTCAGACCCTGACTTCGTTTGCCATCCGAAATTGAGACTTTTGCTGAGATTGGACCAGTCTGGTCATTGGCGTCTGCCTCGCCAGGGGCAGTAGCTGGGCATTCTTCCCTTGCGGCTGAACTGCTTCCAGTTGGCAGCTTACCACTGCTGAGAATAAGGCAGTGCCCTTTATCTTTCCTGGCTGCTGCTCCAACGGTTGAGAGCTTTCCTTCCTTTCTGCTGCCTTGACTGAGGCTAGAGGAAGAAAAGGCGGCAGCTGGACATCCTTCCCAGACAGGTGGAAATAAAAGTGTGGTGGGCTTGCCACTTCCAAGCAGCAAAGAGTTCTGGGGGCAGTCTGTTAGAGGAAGGAGAAAATGCTGTAAACTTGTGTTTAAAAAATTGCCTTGGAAATTTGTCAACAATAAAGAGCACAATCAAAGGCAGAGATCCACTACAGGAGATCTTTCCATGGTTATAGATCCAGAGGAGTTAGCCGTATTAGTCTGTAGTCGCCAAATAGTAAAGAGTCCAGTAGCACCTTTAAGACTAACCAACTTTATTGTAGCATAAGCCTTCGAGAACCACAGCTCTCTTTGTCAGATGCGTGGAGGCATCTGACAAAGAGTGCTGTGGCTCTCGAAAGCTTATGCTACAATAAAGTTGGTTAGTCTTAAAGGTGCTACTGGACTCTTTACTATATAGCAGATCTGCTTCTCCCCCCCCCCTCAAACGTCCAGAGAGATCTCCAAGCTCTGAGGGCTTTTAATGAATCTCCCTGCCTCGCTAATTGAGGAAACCTTGGCAGTACTTAAGGAATATTATCTTTCTTTTGTTATGGGGCCTGGTTCCTGTCCCCTGAGGCCAAACCCATCACAATGGTTTAACTCTGGTGAAATTTGTATTGGGCTATTGCTGGGAGCAGTTGGTTGGAAGGGGAAGCCTACCTTTGCTGTTGGAAAGCAGGGTCAAAATGTATGAGCCGGCCTAGAGTTTTATGGGGGGGGGGGCTTTGTGCCCTGGCATATATATGCAGTTCAGATGGTAAACGAGGCCTTTACAGGCCTGAAGCCAGGTAATACTGTTAAGTGAATTGCAAATCTCCACTTGCATTAAATGCAGGGCTGTTTCTTTTAACCTCCTTATCTTTCCACCTCTCCCCTTTTTAAAGAGACTTTTGAATCATCATAGACAGAGAAATGATGACATCGGTCCAGAGCCTATTGTTGTACTTATTTTTAATTTATTTACTTTGCCATCTATCTCCCTTCTTGGGACTCAGGGCAGGTTGCAAAAAAAGTAATAAAGACCAAGATAGCACATACGATGAACAATGCAAAAAGAAACAAACAAAAAGAGCAGAATACATCCGATAAACTGGATTGCACAATTAGAGAAGAATGAACAACAACAACAACAACATTTGATCTATACACCGCCCTTCAGGATGATGTAACGCCCACTCAGAGCTGTTTACAAAGGATGTCGACAATATAATGTCACTATTATCCCCACAACAAAACACCCTGTGAGGTGGGTAGGGCTGAGAGAGCTCTGAGATAGCTGTGACTGATCCAAGGTGGCTTCAAGCTAGGGTTGCCAGCTCCAAGTTGGGAAATTCCTGGTGATCGGGGGGGGGGGGTGAAACCTGGAGAAAGTGGGGTTTGGGGAGGGAAAGGACCTTGGAATGGCATAATTCCATAGTGTCCACCCCCCAAAGTAGCCATTTTCTCCAGGTGAACTGATCTCTGTGGCCTGGAGACCAGTTGTAATTCCGGGAGATCTCCAGCCACTACCTGGAGGCTGGCAACCCTACTTCAAGTGGAGGAGTAGGGAATGAAACCTGGTTCTCCAGATTAGAGTCCCACGCTCTTAACCGCTACACCAAACCGACAGCATAGCGTTCCCCATAAACACTGTGGTGTTTGTCTTCTCCAAGATGCTCAAACAGTGTATGTAGTTCTCCTCTGACATAAGATCTCCCAATGCCCTAGCACTATGTAAAAGAATAGTTCAGGAAGACTCTTGATTAAAAAGAAAGGGACTGTGGATTATAGCACTGCACCTAGGACATGCCATCCGTTTGGTGTATGTGTTAGCCTGTTGTTGATGCACCCTTTTCGACTGACGTGCTGCCATTTTTCTTCATTATATCCACACTGCATCACGCCTAGTCGGCTATGTTCATTCAGTTGTCTCACCAGAGGTATCCTTGTACTGATTGTAGATCTATGTTGGGCTTATTATTCCATTTTTTAATGGAACGCTGCCTGCTTACACTGGAGTAGGGGGACAAGAAATAGGGTCAATAAGAAATTAGTTTTGTGGCAGTGCAGGGATTTGAACTTAGGCTTTCCAAGTCCAACACACTAACATCTACCTGGACTCTTGTACCGCTGAACGTGACTGCCTGCAACTGGAGGAGAGGACCGATTAGTCTGTTGCAGTGCAAATAAACAGGACCATGTGAGAGAAGCAGTAGCAGCAGCCTTTATTGGCATTACATCCATGTTAACAAAAACACTCGACGCAACCTGAACTCAGTCTACAAATACACAACTCGCCTCATAGATGCAAGATACAAAAATTTAGCTGCAGTTTCGATAACTTTTGATTCTGAGTAGCCAATAGGAAGAGAACTTTACATTTATCAAAATCAAAAAGAGTCCAGTAGCACCTTTAAGACTAACCAACTTTATTGTAGCATAAGCTTTCGAGAATCACAGTTCTCTTTGTCAGATGCATTCTGACGCATTACATTTATCAGATTTTCCAATTTGCTCTCTCAACAGCGGGTCAATGAGTGTGGGATGTATAAGTACAATACAAAAAAACATGTTCCAGGGTTTCTATGTCTCGCTGAGCACAAGTGCATAACCTGTTAGCACATGGCGTTTTATACAAGACCATGTGAAAACTAACACTTTATTCTAGCACTGGTTTTTGTGAACTGCAGCTCAGATAGAAGGGGGCTCGAGTCCATGCAAGCTTTAAGATAGCCCAGGGCTTCTTTGTTTCCAGTTTCTTCTCCCAGATGTCCCTTTAAGCTGTCCTTGGTCCTCTTCTGTACTGTTATCTACTGCTGAAGAGAACATTTCCACCAGCAGCGTTTAAGCCAAGAAGCAGCTTAAGAGACCAACAAGATTTTCAAGGAATAAACTTTCGAGAGTCACAGCTCCCTTCTTCAGATTATCTTGTTGGTCTCTAAAGTACCACTGGACTCAAATCCTGTTTGCTGTTCCTCCGCAAACCAGCACAGCTGCCCACTTAAAATTGTTCCCACTGGCAGAGCTCCTTAAAACGGATGTTTTGTGGTTGCTTGTTCTCTACTGCCACCTCGTGGTAACAATGTGTTTCAGATGGCTCGCTGCTGGTTTAGGAGTTCAGATTTCTGAAAGGCAATTTACCTTTAAAAATGAATGCCTCTTTTAAGAAAAGGCCGCTTCCGACAGGATAATTTGAAATGGATGGTGCTATTAGCAGAGTCTCATTATTTGCACTGAATGAGTAGGATCGCTGGTCAAACTTCATTAAGGCGCTTTCCCTTAAAACTGATGCTTTGCGATGGCTTGTTCACTACTGCCGCCTAGTGGTAACAATGTGTTCAACAAGTTCAGAATGAAATGCAATTAGTTTACCATTAAAAAATTGATGCTCCTTTTAAAAAGTGCTACTTTCAACAGGAGAATAAGACACTGGGAAGGGTGTGTGTGTGTCAGCAGAGATTCTAATTATTTGCCGGGAGTGAATTGCTCCTGTAAAAGCCACTATTGCGATGTCTTTTCCAAATCTTATAGCATTTTTTTAAAAAACAAATGAAACCTCTGGAGATTAAATAACTTGAGAGAGATATTGATGGTTGCAATCCTAGCTTTTAAAGATTAGGTAAATTCAGGATGGTAGGTCTATGTAGCCCTGACCTGGATAATATAGGTAATCCTGATCTTGTTGGATCTCAGCAGGGTCGGCCTTGGTTAGGAACGAGATGGGAGACCTCCAATGAAGGCCAGGGCTTCTACGCAGAGGCAGGCAATGGCAAACCACCTCTGTTAGTCTCTTGCCTGGAAAACCTTAGCAGGGTTCACCGTAAGCCTGCTATGACTTGAAAGCACTTTCTACCACTACAAGGTCTATCAATGACTATTAGCCAAGCTAGTTAGTGGAGCCTCCAGATTCAGAGGCAGTATATCTTGAGATGCTATAGGAGAAAAAAAGCCTATCAAGTGCCCCCTTTTGAATCCCTCCTTTCCTCCAAGGAGTTCAGGGTGGTGTATGTTGTTCTCCCTTCCCCTTTTTAGTCCTCGCAATAACCCTATTAGGTAGACTAGACTGGGTGTTACTGGCCCAAGGGCAGCCGACAAGTTTCAAGGCACAATGGAGTTTATGAGGATCTCCCATGTCCTGTTGGGAGCAGCCCCTGTGGGAGACAATGGGATGGTCTATTCCTTCCAAATACCTCTTCCACCAGCCAGGAGAAGGGGCCCCCAGAAAAGGAGGGTAAGCAATCTTTAACAATTAAAGAGCCAAACATCAGAATTCAGAGGCAGAGATCAACAAAAAACCAATATAACAAAGTTGATTGGCGCGACTGACTGTGTCCAAGTTGGCATTACTGATCATTGTCATGCTGATTAATACATGCATAAAGTTTTGGCAACCTAAAGGCTGGTTGTTGTAAGTTTTTTATTGGGAAGCAGCGCACCTGAGGTCTCCCAATACCTTTACGCAGGAGCACTCCATGTGCACGTGCTGGTTTTAGTGCTCTGAAATGAATTTGTGCATGATTTGCACCTGGATTACGGGCAACAGGGCAACTTTAACATTACCCTTTCTGTAAAGAAGTCATCTGGACCCGTACAAATCTTTGCTTGCTATGCCTTTCACGTACCAGTTATTCTAACATCCCTAAAGCAAGGCTTGCTCTTCTTCTTTGTCATCTTCCCCACCCACCCCTTTCTCCTGCAAGAATCAACTGTGTTTTTAGTGAGTATTTCTTCGGGCAAACTTGGAGTCTGGACCTAAGGGCTAGAGTGCTGCTGACTGCAATGCAAGGTACGTGCAAAACCGGAGCTGTGAGTTATGGACTGACCCACAACTCGACGGAAAGGAATTGGTATGTAGGTTGCGATGTGCAGGAAGAGACTCATAATTTTTCCAAGGTCTGCGCAACTCACACCTGGTGCTTTGAGGCTCCGTAGGGGAAACTGTTCTGTTTGCCGTTGCCAAAGGTGCTTTGCCTTGCTTTTGATCTGCCTGGACGCTCTTTCCACAGTCATTTCCGCCGAGGTTTTTCGCTCTCCTTTGCTTCCCCTGTGGCTTCGATGCCCTTTCATGTTCAGCGAAGTGGAATTTCAACCAAAGCTCTTGGTTCAGAGGCAGGCAGAGGGGAGGCTTCCTGTGTTTTGTAGCTCATGCAGGCCAGAACCTAACCGCCTGGCCTCCTCTGTGTGGTGCTGTGAAAGCCGGGGGATCAGGGATGGTCCTAGCGGAGAGGCAAACTAGGCACTCAGCTGGAGTGCTAAAATTCAAGAGGTCCTGAAAATTCCTAGCGAGGAACTGCTGCTGTCTGGCCTTCTGGAGGAGGCGCATGTTCTCTGGATGGAACTTCTTGCATTTTTCTTCTAAGCATTTTGATAAACTACCTGAGTCTCTCTCTCTCTCTCTCTCTCTCTCTCTCTCTCTCTCTCTCTCTCTCTCTCTCTCTCTCTCTCACACACACACACACACACACACACACACACACACACACACACACACACACACCAATCACATTATCACAGGTAACAGATTTCCTTTACAGAGGCGGGGTCTGGGGGAGCCCAGTGGCACCTGGCATGGGCTTTCGGGGACCACAGTTCTCTTTGTCAGATGCATCTGATGGGGAGAGCTGTGGTTATCGAAGGCTTATACTGCATTGGAATTGGATGGTCTAGCAGTTTTGCTGCTACAAACTAACACGGCAAACTCCTTTGAAGCCTCACACAAGCCAACTGATCTCCACACCAAAAGGAGATGTTTACATTTACTAGCAAAGGAATGTTTTGGTTGCACCCTCCCCCTCCCCCCCTAATTGCATCTTCTCTCTCCTCCCCTCCTCCCCGCTCCTCTTCTATATTTGACCAGTTTCTGTACCATGCATCTGACGAAGAGAACTTGATTCTCGAAAGCTTATGCTACAATAAAATTGGTTAGTCTTAAAGGTGTTACTGGACTCTTTTTGATTTTGACACACCAAACAGTTATTGATAGTTGCATATGGGGTGGGGGAATGATTGCTCATGATGGCCTATCAATGTTTGGGGGAAACTGCTTTGCCATCCTCCTGATATACTTCTAAGGAAGGTGAGTGTGTTCTGGAGTAAGTTTGGAAACTGCTCCTGTGGAGTATGGCACAGGTTTCTTGAATCTTGTAAACTGCGGAAGGGGTAACAACAACCTCTGAAGGCACATTTCAGGCAAGGGGTGGGTCCCACTTAGAGGTGGAGCCCTGCCCAGGGACCACCCACCCAGGGGTAGGGCCAGTCAGGGTCAAGGGGTGGAGCTCAGTGAGATCAAAGGGCAGAGGTGATTTAAATTACTAAAATGAGGCAGAAAAAGCAGGCTCAGGGTTTAGGGAAGTTGCTGTTGAAGCATTAAAAAAAAACCTGGGCTGAAAATGCAAGTAGAAGTGGAACCCTAAGCTTTCCACCAAAGGTTTCATAGGCACAGCACAGCCAATTTTTTGCCTTAAAAAGCACAAGAAAAGCCAGTGTTATGTAGTGGGTAGAGCACCTGATAACTATCTGGGAAACCCAGATTTGAAACTCCACTCTGCTACAGTAGCTCAGTAGCTTTGGGCTTCTCTCTTTTCTTCTAGCCTAATCTAGCTCACAGGGTTGCTATGAAGATAAAATACAGTAAGGGAGGATGAGGCTGAAAGGGAAAAACAGGGGTGGAACTATCTAAATAAATAGATACTAAACAATTAGGATATGGACCCATTCCCTTCTTCGTATAATAAAGACCTCTCATTTGGTAACCGGACAGAAAAGAGGGGGTGGCGGGGAATCTGGTTATACCTTATGTATAAGCAGAGAATACACTTGATTTGTGTTTGAGAGCCAGTTTGGTGTAGTGGTTAAGAGCACAGGACTCTAATCTGGGGAACTGGGTTTGATCCCCCACTCCTCCACTTGAAGCCAGCTGGGTGACCTTGGGTCAATCACAGCTCTCTAGAGCTCTCTCAGCCCCACCCACCTCACAGGGTCTTTTGTTGTGGTGAGGATAATAGCATACTTTGTAAACCGCGCAGAGTGGGTGTTAAGTCATCCTGAAGGGCAGTATATAAATTGAATGTTGTAGTAGTTGTTGTTTTTATTTCTAGGCCTTTCTTTGCTAAACTTCTTCCCCTTCTGCAACTTTCTTAAAACAAGGTAAATGATTTCCTTTCCTTTCTTGTGTCTGAGGAAGTGACTGCACTCCTGAAAGCTTATACTGGAATAAATGTTTAGTCTCTAAGGTGTCATTGGACTTTTGTTTTAACATGAAATCAAGCTATATTGTAGCTTACCCTTTGACTTAGGTGGGGAATCTGTCTGAAGAAATTGCCTTTGGAATGACTGAGAACAATGTGTTTTGTTGTAGCTTGGTTATGTTTAACATCAGTGATTTTATTGGCTGTGTTGTGTTTACAAACTCTTTTTATTGTCTGGCTGTTTATTATTCCTATGGGATTTGATTTTGACTGTTTTTGTAACAGCTATCATGTATTTTCATGTATATGTTCCTTCAGGAACCTCACCTGTGAAGTGATATAAAAATGATTCGGTGAAATAGGTGCAGTTCAGTTAACAGAGAACTGTCTTTCTCTACTCAGTTCTCCTTAAAGCTTTACATGTTCATGTCCAGCTATGGGGGAAATTATATTCTAGCATAAAATAAATGCACCCTCTGTATTCGGAGAGAGTGAACCCCTTCAAAATCCTAGAACTTGCTGGCAGCCAAAGAACTGAATGGGTAGTAAATTCAGGATGGTCAAAAAGTTTTTCTTCTCCACAAGCCTATGGAACTCATAGCTTCTGGCTTTAACAGGGTGTTAAACAACAGGCCAATGCCTGTTAGCAAGAATGGTGAAATGGAACCTCCATGTTTGGAGGCAGTGTACCCTTGAATGTTCAGTTTGAGGGGGGAGGCATTGACTTCTGTGCCTCTTCCTGCACCTTTCTAGAACATCTGAGGAACTGGGATGCTGGCTTGGTCTAATGATCCATCAAGGCTGATCTTGCATCCTTGTTGGGGGGAAAAAATGTCTGGTTGATGTCCTTTGCCATGGCTATCGAAGGGTTAACTCCAAAGGGAATGTGTTGAATTGGCCCCCACATTCTGTTCATTCCTGGCTGTCTCTGCCCTGACCTGCTTTCCCAGGCCCAGAAGCTTGGGAACTTGGCTGCTCTCGATGCATCAGGATTACTGCCTAATCTTGGGAACAAGGCCTGGTGAGGCTGGGATCCCTTTCTCCGTCTGGGGTCTTTGCAGAACAGAAGGTGCCTTGAAGATGCTGTCTCCAGGCTGGGTTAAGCAAGGGTATCCTAGCGTGGCGATTGTAGACCTCTCATGGCTATGAAACAGGGAAAGCAGTCGCTGCAGTTAGCACACCTTCTGTTGATAAAAGAGGGTGCCTGGTTTCAGCGATAGTGAAGTTGCCGTCAGTCCATCCAGTTCAGATGTGGTCCAAGCCTGTGTAATGAATGCTGTTTGGTTGGGTTCTAATGAGCTTCTTTATTCATGCATGGAACATCATTGCAAGCAGTGTGTGTTCCTTGCTCTTCTTATTGGATTGCTACACAACCAGGGGGCAAGGTGGGGCAGAACGGGTGGGATGGCAGCAGCCTTCAAAACAGTGTAATCAAAATGGATCCTTTTCACCTTCTGTGTTTTGCTGAATAGTAAGGAGTCCAGTAGCACCTTAAAGACTAACCAAGTTTATTGTAGCATAAGCTTTTAAAAACCACAGCCCTCTTCATCAGATGCATCTGATGCATCTGATGAAGAGAGCTGTGATTCTCAAAAGCTTAAGCTACAATAAAATTGGTTAGTCTTCAAGGTGCTACTGGACTCTTTACTATTTGGCAACCACAGACTAACATGGCGAACTTCTCTGGATCTACGTCGTTTGCTGGTTTCCTTTGCCAGTCCTCGGGGATTAGCTATTTACTGCTGCCTGCCCAATATTGAGGGGGGAAATACCTTCCATTTACAGTTAAAATAAATTACAGCATTTCCAGTTATGTGAAAGCTGACCCAGTTCTTCCTTATAAAATAGACCACTGATTCATGAAAATTAGACATAGAGTTTTGGCATACACCCTTGTTGGATTGCTGTTTGAGAAGGGGCCGTGGCTCAGCAGAACGGCACATGCTCCATGCACAAAAAGACCCAGGAGCAATTCCAGGAGCAATTAAGCATTTCTATTTAACAGGGGTCATTTCGTAGAAAAAGAGCTGGAGGAACTCATTAGCATAACTCATTAGCACATCTCATTAGCATATGCCACGCCCCTTGACATCACTGGAAATGTCATTAGCATGACTGATTTGCATATGCCACACCCCCTGACATCACCTATCCTGGCTGTTTTGGACCCAATCCTGGCCATTCAGGGCTGAAATTAGGCCCAAAATGGCAAAAAGGGGCTGAAAATGGTCAGGATTGGGCCACTGATAAGTGGGAGAGTGATCCACCACCCATCAGAGGCCTGATCCGGGCCGTTTCGGCCTCAATCCAGGCCAAAACGGGCCCAAAACGGCCGAGAGTCAGGTGGGCGGGGCCACCTGATATGTGACCTCTTTGGGGAACTACCGGAACTGCGTTCCTGCGCGTTCCCCCTCAAAATGAGCCCTGCTACTTAATAAAGGAACACACAGAGAGCTGCTGTAGCACAGTAGTTAAATAGTTCAGCCACAAATCAGCACTCTACTGGTTTGAATCCCACTCCTGCCATGAGCTCAGTAGGTGGCCTTGGGTCAGCTGCTCCTCTTAGCTCCAGCTGTATTATGAGGATATTAATGATACTAACTTGTTCACTGCTCCGGGTGAGGCATTAATCTGTCTAGAAGGGTGGTATATAAGTGCAGTTATTATTACATTTCCTCACTTTTTTCATTATTTTCTAGTTGATATTTTCCTGCATATTCACTTAGAGCCAAGCTACAAGAGACGATTGACACGAGGAGGAGCATGTGACTGGACTCGCAATGTTAGCCAGGGAGTTGAGTTTTAAGAGATCGGAAGGCTTTGTCAATTTCCCCTCTCTCCAGAGCCAGGGAAGATCCTTGCTCAGAAGGTTTGTTAATTTCCTCTTCACCTCCTAGAAGGGGAGGTGAAACTGACAGAGCCTTTGGGAAGTGTAGAGGAAAGTAACAAACCCTCTAAGCAGCCATCTCCCTGGCTCTGTAGAGAGGGGAAATTGACAAAGTTTTCCGATCTCTTTTAAAACTCAGCTTCCCAGCTAACATTGCGGCTTCCTTCACGCGTTCATCCTCGTGTAATTTGTCTCTTGTAGTTTGGCTGTATGTCCCTTGGGTTCGCAGAGACACCTTTGTCAGTAGTCCTGTTCTACCGATAACCACTTCATCCAGTTTTCTGTTAGAAGGAACAAGGGGGACGTGTAAGGAAGCCCCTCCCCCATCAGCCTCTTGTTCCCCCTTTCCTCAGCTCAACTCTGTCTCCCACCCCTCTTCTCCTCTGTGTCCACCCAGCTGTCCATCTTCTTGACCTTCCCTCTGCTCTTTCTCTCCTTGCCCCCCACTGCTCAAAAGAGAACTTCCTTCTAACCCCAAAGGGTAGACTATGAATATAACATTGCTTGGAGTTGCCTTGGCAACCCAAAATGGCACCCGAGATCTCTGCAGATCTCCAAAACTTCCAAAAGTATTTGGAAGTGGTTAGAACTGTGATGTCTGTGAAAACTTCATAGAATATGAAGATTACGTTGCTTAGAGTCGCCTCAGCAACGCAAACTGGTGTCTTAGATCTCAGCATCAAAGTATTTGAGAGTAACAAGAATTGTGATGTCTGTGTTTGTGAAGCTCTTAATTTTTTGGTCACAATTTCCACTTGAGAAGGAAACCAAGATTAAAGACAAAGCGAGATTAAAGACAAAGTATTTATAAAAGTATTTAAAGTGACAACTCTTATTCAACTTGTGTTTTCAAACGGAAGTCATGACTTTCATCTCTTGTTGAGGTGGGATGCTGGGAAATAATTTCTTCTCCATATCCTGCCAGCTTGAAATAGTTTGGGATTTGTGGGGCCGGGATGGGGGGGTGGGTTGGTGGGGCTGGTTGCCCTCATATCAACCTAGTTGGAATCAAGATCTGTAAAATAAAACAAAAGGAAAGGAAATATTATGCTCATTTGCAAATGTTTCTTTGGGATTAATACCCCATTGAATTTAAAACCAAACTCAATGAAATGCAAGGAGATCTCTGATCCACTATCCTTGTGGATTTTCATTCGTAAAATATAGCTAAGAGGAGGGAAATCAAATTGAGGACCCAATATGGGGAGAGAAGAAGATCGAACTGTCCTCGCTCCCATACAATTTCCCCAATGCAAGAAGGCAAAGTTTTCCTCCTGATTTTTGGAGCTGATAGTTGCCCTATTTGGAGAAAATGGCTGCTTTGGAGGGTGTATTCTATGGCATTATACCCTGTCTCCCCCAGGCTCCACCATAAATCTCCAGGAATTCCCCAACCTGGAGTTGGCAACTACTTGGCTAGAGATTCCATCTTCCCAATTATAAATTAAAACCCTAAAGGAATTTGCATTGAATATTCATCTCTAGTTGGTTCTGAAAGCATTTCTTGCCTAAATCAAACCCTAAGATTTGGATGCTGAACCTTGGAAATGTTTGCTTTTGGGTTTATGGGGCCTCTTTGTTCCTGCTTGTCCATCCATTCCTAAGATTTGGAGGAGTCAGAGTTTATCTTTGCCCCTTCGGATCATATTGATCCAAGGAGATCTGCTCTGATCTCTTCTTCCTTGAAGTCTCAATATATTCCTGGATCCCACCTTTGGCAATCTTGCTTTTCTGTTTAAAACCTCTTTTTCCCCCCCCTTGCAAGAAGCAAAAAATGCAATTTTTTAAAAAATGACAGATTTTAAAAGGAGCAGCCATACGTCTAATATAATTTTAGGGGAGAACACTCCCTTTCCTCTTTCTTCCCCCCTCTCAGTTCCTTTGTCAAAATCAACAAGCGTTGCAGTGCAGTTCTGGGAAGGCCTGTGTTTATGCTGGCTGCCCACTGAATGTGGTTAAGCACTCACAGGCTCGCTATGGTCAGCCCAGGAAGCAAAAACACTCAAAAGGCTGGGGCTGGGGCTGGGGTGGGGGGGTGGGGGTTGAGGACATCAAAGCTCCAACTTGCGGTTGTAAGTGAAATATGTGGCCTCGGATCCTTGTTAGATTTTTCTCCTTCTGAGCACCTGTGGCAGCATACCACAGGACGAGAACATTCATTGCAGAGCAGAGCCAGTGGTCCACAGAGCTTGTTTTTTTAAAAAAAATCAGTTCTGACTGGCAATGACTTTCCCAGGACTCAAGCAAAGAAGGGTTTCAACACCTCCCCCTAGAGAATTTCCTCTGTGTGGGGCACAAAACCATGGGAGGGGGTGCTGTTTTCCATACCTACCCCCACCCATGAGAGATGGGATTGAAGTTCAGGGCAGAGTTTGGATTCAGAGTATGGGACTGAGCATGCAGACGGAAATACTAGAGTAACACGTCCCTTTTTTTCCATGTTGATTTGGGGAATTAATGTCTCTCTGGGAGGGTTGCCAGCTCCAAGTTGGGAAATTCCTGGAGATCTGGGGGGTGAAACCTGGAGAAACCTGGAGAAAGGGGGGTTTGGGGAGGGAAAGAACCTTGGCATGGCATAATTCCATAGAGTCCACCCCCAAAAGTAGCCATTTTCTCCAGGTGAACTGATCTCTGTGGCCTGGAGACCAGCTGTAATTCCGGGAGATCTCCAGCCACTACCTGGAGGCTGGCAATGCTACTCTCTGGCTGATCTGCCAGCTTAGTGGAGCTGGCCCTGCAGCAGTGGGGGGAGGGAAGCAGTATGACATAGTGGGTGGGGCCAGCCGTGATTGGCGCTTCACACTATAAATGTGGTGATGCCAGGGTGAAGGTACGTCAAATCAGGATCCGAAGCCATGCGTTTGAAGCTGGTTGATTAACTCTGGTTAGTTTCAGCTATAGTTTCAGATGCACATAGGATTTCTCAATGCTGCTTCGGCAAATGCTGGGAGATTTGGGGCATGGTGCCTGGGGAGGGTGGAGTTTGGGGAGGATGTGATGTTACTTTTGAGCGATGCTATAGGCTGCCTTCCCTCGTCTCTCTGGTCTTTACCATAGAGACTAGGAGAAATTCCTAGAGCGTCGCTATGTGGGTACCATTTTTCCTCCTGTTCCTCAGTTCCTCTGAGAGGGTACATTCCCTGCTCTGGATTGGGAAAATGGGAGGCCTAGATGTAGGAACACAGGTATCCTGGCTGGTTTTCTGGAGCCACCCTTGCTGCAAAACAGGCAGATATGCCTGCCTGGTCTTGGTGGGGAAATCAACGAAAACTATGTTGATTGAGACAGACCAAGGGTTGAACGATTGTCTGCCAGTAGAGTCCTGGTTTCACAAGCTAACCATGGTTAAAAAGAACCATGGGCTGGCATTATGTCTCAGCTGAGCCCTTTTTCTTGATGGTACCACAATGTTTTTTCTTTCTGTGTTTCTGCCGTAACAGACTAGCGCCATCCTAAGCAGAGTAGTATGTTTTGAAGTCCATTGAAGACACAGGGCTTAGAAGGGTCTAACTCTGTTAGGAATTGCACAGCAACACAGCATTTAAAATGCCCCCTCTTTCCAACCTAACAACATCATCTCATACCCTAGACAAGAAGCTCAGAGGCCTGGTTGTACATGAGCAACCCTGTAGTGATCTTTGCGCAAGGACTTACTGGGAGATTTTGCAGTTCGTGGTAGCCACATAGCGCCCGGTGTAGTGGATGTTACATCGCACTACGTTGTTGGTGAAGTCTGATTCCATCACGATATATTTGGGGTTCACCTGGACCTGGGAAAACAAATACTGCAAGTCAGCCTCCAGATTGGAGAGGAAAGGCAGCCTGTTGAAATTTGCTAGGGCACCCACCAGGAGATCAAGTGTCAGACTAGGCCTTGGAAACCAGGGTTCAGTTCCCCACTTGGCCATCAAATTCACACAGTTACTATAGGGCAGCTGCTCTTTTTCAGCCTGCCTTATCTGACAGGTAGGTTTGCCAATCCCATGGAGGGGGGGGGGGAGAATTCCCAGCCTCCACCTCTTACCTGGCTGGTGTGTGTAAGAGAGAAGCGGGGGGGAGTATGCCTTTATGCACTCTAGAGTGCCTGCTGGGAATTACATTATTCCAGACACAGTGCAAAAGTGATGGGTTGTTCCCAGGGCCGATTGAGTAAAAACTGGCCCCCAATTTAGTGTTTGGGGCTGATTTTTACTCAATCAGCCCCTGGCATAACCCATTACTTCCTCATTGCACCAGGAATGATGTCTGTAATGTCGTTGTATCAGCTCAGCAGGGTCGGATTGAGGGGGGGCAGGGGGGTTACCCTGCCCCCGGCACCGCCAAAAAGGGGGAGGCAAGATGGCCTTCCCGGAACACAGCGTGCCGTGGAGCTGGCAGTGGCTGCACGGGCGGCTGGATGGAGGGCTGGAAGGCTGCTGCACCATTCATCTGCCCTGCTGACCGGGCGGCTGGCAGCAGCGCAGGGTGCCCCCTGGAAGTGTGCTGCCTTCGCTACCTACTGCTGGAGGGAAGGGAGTGCATAGCAAGCCTGACGCCCCATCACCAGGGAAGGGGAACGGCGCGGGTGGCTTTCCAGCCCTTCACTCAGCCGCCTGCGCGGCCGCCACCACCTCTGCAGCGCGCCGTGTTCCGGGGCAGCTGGCTTGCCGTGCGCTCCCTTCCCTCCAGTGGCAGCGGGGTGGCATGCTTTTCCTGGCGGCCCCCGGGTGATGACGTAATGAAAGTGACGTCATCACGCAGTGCCGGGAGTGTGCTCAGGGGATCGTGGGGCTTGGGTTGACCCAGGCGCGGGCAACCCTAGATCCGGCCCTGAAGCTCAGATCACAAAAGACACTCGTGAAGTCACTCAGACGTCCCACACAGTAGATAAGTCAGATTATTGGAACCCCACAAAAGGTTCCAAACAAACTACTTCTCCCAGACTCCAACTAACAGGAGAATACGAAAACTCCAAATAACGAAGCTGAAGTTAGTTCCCAGTTCCTTATTCGCAGTTCCTAGTTTCTTATTCGCAGAGCAAAAAACAAATATTGGAGTTAATTGAAAAGCTTCGTAACCCAGCATAAAGACTGTAGGAGCACATATACACCTCCATATCCAGCGGACTCTGCCCTCTAAGTGCACGTATACTGGGTCTTCCTACAAAGTCTGGTTCTTAACAGCTTCAAAGTAGGGTGCCCCCAGAACAAATCAATAAGCAGAAGGGGGGGTAGCTGCACCCGGAAAAAAAAATCTTCAGATCACCCCAAATCATACAACTCAGCAGTCCAGAGAACGTCTCCTACCCCAAAATAAAATTCCCCCAATACTTTTGTTTTGCTTTATGAATAAAGAAATAGGAACTGCAAATAGGGAACCCGGAACCAACTTCAGCTTCGTCCCTAAATACCTTTCAGCTGTGCTAAAAAGCTGCTTTACTTAAAGAGACATTACAGCACTACGTCATTCCCAGAGCCACGTAGGGTGCTCCGGAACATGTGCGCACTGCAAGGGAGTTCTCCTCCACACAACTCCCCCCTGTGACCACCGTGCCTCACTTTCACCCCCAGGTGACCTGACAACCTTACTCAAGGGCGTGCCAAAAAGGTGAAGGGAGAAGGAAGCACATACTGCACTCTGTGGCTCATGAAAGAAGGTGGGGATAAAAATGTGCTGATGGTGTCTAATTTGGCCCTTAAGCAGGAGTGGCTTTTGCTCACTCCCTGCGCTAATCTTTCTTTCATCCTGGGGCATTAAAAAGAGCCACCGACCTTGAGGATATAATTCCCAGGCTGCACATCTGTGATATCAATCCACTGGCAGTCGATGTCCGCGTTGTAAGTGTCGTAGCATCCTGGACTCAGACCCTGTACAGAAAGGGAACACGAAGGGTGGAGATTCCTCATAGACACACACAGAATGTCCCTGGCCCCTCTCTATTTAGAAGGATCTTGGGTAGCGGAGATGAAAGAGACCTCTGCTTGAGACCCAGGAGAATGCCTGCTAGTTGGAGGGGATTGTATTGGGTGAGGTGGACCGCTGAGAATGTAAGAACTTAAGCAGGACCCTGCTGGGATCAGATCCATGGCCCATCTAGTCCAGCACCACGTTTCATACAGCAGCCAGCTTGCTGCTCTGGAAGGCCTTCCCCTGATGTTGCTTCCCAGCCCTGAGCTCCAGAGTTTTACTGCTTCTGAACATGAACGTTCCCGTGATTCGTCATGGCCCCAGATGGACCTCTCTTCCATGAATCTGTCTAACTCCCTTTTACAGCGACCTGTGCTAGTGACCCTCAATGCCTACCCTGGCAGTGAATCCCACAATGCAACAGCTCATCTACACAAGACATCTGACTCATGAAGAACACGTGTCGGGAGATGCAATGGTAGCCGGGAAAGGTAGTTTAAGAAGACAGAGCTGGCAGCAGGGAAAAGGCTTTGCTACACACTGGAGCTGTGTTAAGGGGCTGTGAAATGCCCACCAGGGAAACTTCAGCCCAATATAACCCCTCCAGATCCAAGCCCCACTTTGGAGGGCAGCTCCAGCCCATTTCCATTCCTTGCTGTCCTCTGGTTGCAATCTCACAGAGTTTTAGACTGGAGAGGTGAAATTGACAGAGCCTTCAGGGAAGCGAAGATGAAATTAACAAACTCTCTGAGGAGCCATCACTGCCGGTTATGTCTTTTTAAACTATGCTTCCTGGCTAACATTGTGTCTCCCTACTAGGGATGTGCGTTTCGGCATTCAGAATGCCGAAAGAATGCCGAAACAAAAGTGTTTCGGCATTCTTCAAGAATCCCGAAACGTTTCGGGGAATGCCGAAACGTTTCGGGATTGCCGAAAGAAAAACCCGAAACGTTTCGGGATTCTTTCGGCATTCTTTCGGCATTCGAGAATCGCCATTTTGTTTTTGCTAGCCGTTTGCCTTAGCAAGCGGCTAGCAAAATCCTGCTGGAAGCAAAGGCTTCCTGCAGGCTCTTAGAAGAGGGGAGGGGGGGAGAAGGAGTGAATCACTCACTCCTTCTGTCACCCCCCACCCCTCTTGCAAAGGAGGATAGGGAGTCCTGCTTTGCCTTGCAAATGCAAGGTGCAAGCATTGCATTGCACTTTGCATTTGCAAAGCAGCAGAGATTCCCGCCAAAACTAACAGGTAGGGGAGGGGGAGCAGGAGGAGGGTGGCTCTTGGAGTGTGGGTGGGGAAAGGCAGGGGAGTGGGGACTTTAGGAGTCACCAATCCCACTGCTGCATTCTCATGCCAGCCAATAGATTTAAATCTTTGGCTGAGGCTGCAGCAGGGGATTTAAATTTGGAGCAAGACTGTCTGGAACACTTCTGTTGCTGCTGCTGCTGAGCTGTGACCGAGAGAGGAGAAGAAGAGAGACTGCACCTGGAGCCTGGAGGACATCTGCCTGGAGGATCAACTGTGCTGGACATCCTGAGAGGACACCTGGTAGGCCTTTTTAAAATTTTTGTAAATTTTTTTGATGCTGGGCAATGTGCTGCTGTGGCCTGCCTCTGCAAAAAGGTGTTGCAGTTTATTCTTGGCATGGCCTGGGGGACAGGTTGGGCAGACAATGTTTGATGGTGGGGTGGGGGTTTCAGCATTGGTTGTTGTGCTTGCCTTCTTTAAGCTTGATCCACTGTTTTAAGATCAAAACAAGAGTGTGCCAGCTTTGGGCCTACACAGGCCAGAAGCCTTTCTTCTGGCTGGCTCTCACAGTTGTGCTTCACAATCTGGAATGGTGTGGCTTGCCTTTCTGTGTCTGGTCCCCTGCTTGCAAGGATTCCCAACAGGCTCCGTCCTGATCAACTGTGCCAGCCTGTGGGCCACACACAGGTATGGCCTGGGGGACAGGTTGGGCAGACAATGTTTGATGGTGGGGGGGGGGGTTCAGCATTGGTTGTTGTGCTTGCCTTCTTTAAGCTTGATCCACTGTTTTAAGATTAAAACAAGAGTGTGCCAGCTTTGGGCCTACACAGGCCAGAAGCCTTTCTTCTGGCTGGCTCTCACAGTTGTGCTTCACAATCTGGAATGGTGTGGCTTGCTTTTCTGTGTCTGGTCCCCTGCTTGCAAGGATTCCCAACAGGCTCCGTCCTGATCAACTGTGCCAGCCTGTGGGCCACACACAGGTATGCTGCTTTGGCCAAGGTAACCCTTTTTGGTTGCTGGCCTGGCACTCACAGTTGTGCTCCACAATCTGGAATGGTGTGGCTTGCGTTTCTGTGTCTGGTCCCCTGCTTGCAAGGATTCCCAACAGGCTCCGTCCTGATCAACTGTGCCAGCCTTCGGCCCACACACAGGCCTGCTGCTCCGGCTTTGGTAACCCTTCCCGTTTGCTGGCCTGGCACTCACTGTTTTGCTTCACATTCAGGTTGTTTATCGTTGGTGGACCTCTTCTGGACTGGACTGCACTTGGTGGACATCGGCCTGCAGATCTCTGCGTGGAGGATCAACATTGCTGGACATCTGCACTGGTGGACTGGTAGGGTTGTTGTTAAATTTGGTTTTTGAGCTTATGTCTGCTGCTGTGCCTACCTGCGAGCATATGCTTTGGCTCTGTCTTTATGGCTTGGGCCGGGGGGGGGGGGGCATTTTCTGGTTGGGCAAGAGGATATTGTTTGGGGGTTAGGGGGGCCAGCATTGATCGCAGTGCCTGCTTTCTTTCATGTTTCATTTTTCAAGTTTGAGTGTGGGGTGGGCATGAACTACTGTTTCACAGGACTAAAAAATGAGTGTGCCAGCTTTTGGCCTGCACAGGCCAGAAGCTCTGCTGGGTGGATGTGTTTTGTTTTGCTGCTGGTTGGCCCTAGCCTTTAAGGGGGGGGGGCTGACTTGGCTTGTGCAACGGGGCCTTGAATTTTGGGGGTTGCGTGTGCGGCGTGTGGTGTTGACTCTGCTAACATTTCCAATTTTCTTGACAGCATCGTGGAGGAGAGGAGGACCAGCTGCAAGACCGCCTGAACATCGCTGGACTGCAGGACTGGTGTTACTGTGAGCGAGTCCGGGTTCACATTTGGGTGGCCTTGGGGGTGGGTTCTTGCTAGCTTGGGAGGGGGGAGGCTCATCTTCAAAACACCACATCCACACCCCACACCGACATACCACAGATACATCGGTCCCGCTAAATAGTGTCTCTTAGGTAGGTAGGCCAGTTGGTAGGTGATCAGTGGATAATTGCCCTCAACATAATTATTAGGGAAACCGAGCCTAGTTTTTTTTAAAAAACTAAATAGGGACTCAGCAGGGAAAGCATTAGTGAGTGAGTGTTAGGTTTGAATTCTATATATATATATATATATATAAAAATTTGTAATAGCTGTCAATAGGCTTCCCATTAGTGCCCCCATAACTAGGGTTCCACTGCCCATCTCTGGCACCCGTGGTGGTGCCAGGCCGGCCCGGGCATACTAGTGTGTGAGTGTTTAAGGCTTTGTCACCTGTTATTGGGGTTTAGGGCCAGCTCAATTCCAGAGGAATTCAGCTGATTGGCAGGCTCAGGTTCCCTGACATAAATAGGGTTGCTTAAAAAGGCACTTGATTGTTCATCTCCAAGTCACAGAGCCACTAGAAGCACAGATTTAGAGCAGGTTAGTTAGGTCTTGAAAACAAAGTTGACCTTTGTTTTCTAAATCTTTTCTGATTAGTTAGGGTTGAATTTGGGAGGGGAAAGTATGTCGGAGAGGAAAGCAGAGAGGGGCCCCGGGGGAAAGGCTAGGGAGAAATCTAGAGGGGAGGAGGGGAGGGGGAGGGGGACTGCTGCGGCAGCCCCTCCATCTGAGCGGAGGAGGCCCTCCCCTGCGCTGCTGCCGTTCACCAGCCTGGCTTCTGGTGACAGGAAGAGGGTTCGCAAGACTCTCTTTCCTGAGGCAGCTGCTGGAGGGCCACCCCCAACCCGGGTGCGTGAGGCAGGGGCTGGCACTGGGCAGGGGCCTGCTGCTGAGGCTCCTCCTCCTCCAGTGGTTGCGAGCCAGCTGCTGGAGGAGGGGCAGCATGTGGTGTCTCCTGGGATGGGCGCGGAGCACATGACTTTCCCTGCGCTCCCGCTCACCCCAGGAACCCGGAGGATGTTGGAGGAACTGCCCGTGAGACCCCCCCTGGGGCGGTCCACCCCAGTTTCCTCTGAGGCCAGCAGCAGGCCTCTCGCGGCTGTGCAGGAGGAGAGGACGCGGGAGGAAGAGGCAGAGACTGTGGTGGAAGAGCCCACATCTCTGCCCCTTCAGCCTCGTCCATCCCCACCTGCCCGGCCGAGAGTGGGACACGGTGTGTCCGGCCAGAGCACCTCACAGGAGGTGCCACAGGGTGGTCCCGAACGCGCTTCTCCTGGGAAGCGTGGGATGCCCTTTTCCTCCGAAATCTGGAAGCACTTCCAGGCAACGGAGGATCCCCGAGCAGCCCTGTGCCTGCATTGTAGGCAGCGCGTCAGCCGTGGCAAAGATGTGTGGCATCTCTCCACGTCTGGGATGAGGTACCATATGAAGAGGCACCACCAGGCGGTGCTTCTTCGGGAGGAGGGTTCGAGTGGCGCCGCACGGCCGCCAGCTAGCCAGAAGGAGGCAGGCTCCTCTGGTGCTCTCCCCCCAAGGGTACCTGCAGGAAAGGGATGCCAAGCCTCTCTCCCGGAGATGCTTGGTATGCAGGGCGCTAGTGTGCCCAGAGAGGGGATCCGGAGGGCGAGCAGGCGCATCACGCGCCACATCGTCAACATGATAGCAGTGGATGGGCAACCGTATTCCGTAGTGGAAGACTTCGGCTTCTCAGGGCTGCTCCAAGATTGCTTTCCCTGGTACGCCGTCCCTGCTCGCACGTCGTTGAGCAGATCGGTGGTGCCCTCGTTTTACAGGGCTGCCAGGGATCATGTGAAGGCACAGCTGTCCCGGGTTGCCGGGAGAACTGTGCACTTCACATCGGACATCTGGACCTGCCCAAGTGTGCAGCAAGCGTACCTCTCGCTTACTGCTCACTGGTGGGAACCCGAGTCGGTTCTGGGTGGGGGCCGGGGGGAGGTGCCTAGCACAGCTAGACAGGGAAGGATGCGAGACCGCCAGGCCGGCTACTGCAAGGCCTTGCTTCACGCCGAGGTGCTCGACGTGTCCCACACGGCGGAGAACATCGCTGCCACCTTAAGGAGACAGTTGGACGAGTGGATAGGCCAGGGACCCGCCACCGTGGGATGCATGGTGACGGACGGTGGCAAGAACATGAGGGCAGCGGCGCATCTAGTGAGCCGAGAGAGCGTCTACTGTGCCGCTCACAAGCTTCACCTAGTGGTGAGAGATGCGCTGGGGTTGGGCTCCTCGAAGGAACCCGTGGATACCCGGACCCGTGAACTCCAGTTACTTGTCCAGAAATGTCGGAGGCTCACGGGTCACTTCTCGCGCAGCGTGAAGGCCACGCACGAACTGCGCCAGACACAGGTCAGGACAGGTGTGCCAGAGCACGCTCTGATCACTGACGTCAGCACTCGCTGGAACTCCACCTGCGCCATGCTTGAGCGCTTGGTGGAGCAGCAGGCCGCACTCCACGCGTGGCTCTCCGAGCACCGCGGTGCGAGTCAGGTGGGTGAGTTCAACCGGGAGGATTGGCTCACCATCACCCAGACAGTGGAGGTCCTGAAGCCCTTCAAGGACTTCACTGTGGCGGTCTCGTCAGACACGGCGACCCTCGGTCTGGTCATTCCCCTGGTGCACACGCTCCAGAGGAATCTGGCCACCCTTGCAGACCGGGTCGCGCCCCGTGCTGACCTTGTTCCAGCGGTGCGCGCATTAGTGAGAAGGCTGCAGCAGGGCATAGCTGCCAGGCTAACTCCTCTCACTAAGGAAGAGTCATACATGTTGGCGACCATGTGTGACCCGCGCATAAAGGGCACTTTCGCCGAGCGGGACGGGAACCTCACCCAAGCCAGAGACGGGCTCTGCTCTTGGGTGAGGCGCAGGCAGGCCAAGAGGGGACGCCTGTCGACAGGGGGGACGCAAGAGGGGCCCTGCCGTGCGGGTCCCTCTGACGCCCCCTCTGCGCAGGCCCCCCCCGAGGCCACCACCGGAGTGCCGATGGAGATGGAGATGCTCCGGTGGGCCCTCGTCCCCTCTGGGGTCGTGAGGACCGTGAGAGAGGATCCGGCGGAGGCGATGGTCAGGGACTACCTCGCGGAGCCCTGCGAGTCGCTCTCCACCGATCCGCTCAGCTACTGGGCCAGGAAGGAGTCGGTCTGGCCGGACCTCTCCCTCGAGGCGCAGCGGCTGCTCTCATGCCCTCCGACGAGCGTGGAGAGCGAGCGCGTCTTTTCACATGCGGGCGACATTGTCGGCCCACATCGCACTCGCCTTCTCCCATGGAGAGTCGAGCAGTTGACCTTCCTGAAGGTCAACTCTCGCCTCTTCGATTTCTCAGGACTGGACTTCCAGAGTGACTGAGGTGAGCCCAACTTGTGGCCTGCATCCTCTATGAGTCCAATCCTTTGGAATCGCGCTCTCCCCTGTATAAAACCCTGTATATACAGTTAAAACCGGCCAGTAGAGGGAGGGTGGTTAGGAACCAGTGGCAAAGGGAAAACACCCAGCAATTTGAAAGCCCCCCCCCCCAGGGTATTCAAAACATCTCCCATCACTGAGACATACCCTGTGGGACCAAATTTATTATGAAAAATAATGCCCCAGAAACATGGATTGCTACTGGAGGGAGAAACAGGTTAGATAGGGATTGCTTAGGTGTTTTTATCAGATGAAATCCTTGTAAAAAAAATTGTAGAAGAATTGTTGTACTGTTTTTTGAAAGTTGATGTTCCGTTCATGTAAAAAAAAGGAAAAAAAACCAAAAAAAAATGTTGTGATTATGTTTTTTAAAAGTTGATTGAATGTTCATGTAAAAAAAAAAAAAACCAAAAAAAAATGTTGTGATTATGTTTTTTAAAAGTTGATTGAATGTTCATGTTTAAAAAAAAAAAATTTGATGTTAATGTTGGGTTTGCATGGTTGGGGGATGCGGGTAGAGTGGTGGATGGGCACCGGCCAATGATGATCTCTCACAGATGTTCCCAGGTAAATTCTGAGGCTGGTGTGGGGGTGGGGGGAGACCTCTGCAGAACTGCTCCAGAAATACCATTGTCCAGTGCCTTGGAAGTGCCCAGTTCAGCTTTGTGTGTCTGAACTGAAAGCACAGCCACAGGAAATGACATAGGTTCTGCTGGACCCTGTTGCAGTGGTTCCCCCCCATTTAGTCATGTTATGGAGGGAGAGTTGTATTAGGCTGGTAGTTATGATCATCTTCTGTTTCCATGCCCTGTTGTGCCCGCTCACTATGTAACCTGCTGTAATGTTCAAAACTTTACTGTTTGTCCATTTCAAAAGAAAAATTGTGTTTAAGATTCTCTGATGTGTAGTTAATTGTGTTGTGTTGTGCTATGAGGGACAATAAGTGTAATATGTTGTGATTTGTTGACCACTTGTAATTTGAAAATGAGAAAATAAAGGTTTTTTAAACTTAATGATTGTGTGTCTGTGTTCCCTTCTTTGATGGGAGGTTGGTTCCCAGCATAGGGAACAATGGGGCAGGCTGGCCAGCCTGTTCCTGGGGTACTGGGTGTGGGGCAGCTGAGGGTGGTTTTGGTTCTGAGAGGGGCTGAGTGGAGGATTTGGGTCTGTGTGTGGCAGCTGGGGTGGGGGAACTGGGTTTGTGTGGGGCTGTAAGGAGTGGACTATGGGGGATGAGAGCACTGGTTGTCCCTTGTGCCCAAGTAGGCCCCTGCTACTGTCCTGGTGTGGGCTTCCATGCCTCTATCAGTTGCTGGCCCTCCTTTGCCATCTTTTTCTGAAATTTTCCTAGGGCTGCCAAACTCCTGGTTGGGCTTGAGTTCAGGTTAGAGAGAGTAGTTCCCTACAGAGAAACTGGCTGCTTCCAAGGGCAATCTCTTTAGAGGGCAAATGCGGACCATGGATTCTGGGGGAGATCCCTACTCAGATTTTCCTTTCCACAAGTCCCACCCCCAAATTGCCAGTAACTTCCAAGGCCAGAGTTTGCCACCCCAGAGAGATCCCGTTCCCACCCTCTTAGCCTTGGCATGAAAGTTGTAGCCCCCATGGAACGCTTCCAGGTTCCTGATTCCAAGCCCAATGACACCAATGTAAGACAATCCAGACCTCCATCAAAAATGGATTTTAAGTAGCAGTGGGATTGGGCTGCATTTCAGTCATTCACATATCTGGTTGTGTTCCCAAACATTTAGCTTATGTTTTTTTAAATCAGCGTATGGCACTTAAGGACACTTTTAAATGGTTCTAAAAACATATTTTTATTATGAAGTATTTAATGTGGCATTGATCAAGGGCAGGCCTTTTGGCCAAATGAGCAGTATCAGTACAGTAAAATTTAGACAAAGCTCATAGGAGGAAAAAGCATTCACACTGTGAAGTGGGAAGAAAGTTTCAATTTACATGTACCATGGACTCCGAAAAAGACATGTAAGTGGCATCCAGACCAAATCAGGCCTGCTTTCTCCCTTGAAGATATCAATTGATGATAGTGCTTATGTCACATCATGAGAAGACAAGGTTCACTAGAAAAGACAATAATGCTAAGAAAAATTGAAGGCAGTAGGGAAAAGAAGAATACCCTAGATGTGGTAGATTGACTTCGGTTTGCAATACATGGACAAGGTTTTTGGGATACTGTGGAGCTCAATATAATTCTAAAGTACACCACAAGTGATTTGAATGCATAAAACATACAGACACATACACATAAAATGTATATACCCCCTCCCCACCAAATTAAAGGTTTATCTTATGCCCCGGTTTTCTCCCCCATGGGAACCTAGAGTGGTTTACACATTGCTGTTCTCCCTTGATTTGTTTCACCCTCATCACAACCAGGCTAACAATAGACAGCTGCTCCATGCCTCACATTGGAGTGACTCCACCGATGGCCTTCTTAGTTGTATGAGGGGGTGGAGGGGGGGGAGGAAGGAAACAACGCACTCCTGCCCACTCTATCTGGGGCCTAGGTGACCAAATTGCTTGGCCTTGGCAAGGAGCCAGTGGTGGGGCGGCACTGGTTCTGGGGCCCCGTCCAGAACATTTGTCCAGGGCCCCAAAATCACCTAGACTGCCTCTGGAAAACACAACACAATTGTTTACTTAGGCTGAGCCAAGAACATCCATCAAGCCTACAAGGCACAGAATCAGAGTCTGCCAGATTCTAGACCAACTCTCTAGCCATTGCACTACAGTGGATATCTAAAAATTGTTCATACCCCCACCAGCAACTTGAACATTTTTCTCCAAAAGGCACACAACTTGGCTGGGTCTCAAAAAGGACTATGATGCATGGGCCTGTCAATGCATACTGGTACTAAGGCTCTGGCCGGGGGGAGGGGGGCATTGTGCCAATGCCACCCTGGCTTTGGAAGGGGACAGTAAAATAGAAGAAATAATCTAGTTTCAGTGCCTCCCCCCCTTCTCTGTCTCTCTCTCTCTCTATAATGTGAGTGAAAACATTACTATACCATCACTGAAGCCTACAGGATACTTAGGGTCTGTTCACACACGCATGATCATTTAATGGCAATGCTCTGGCATGATGATGTCTGTTCTAGGAAGTGATGTGATCATCACACAAGGCTGGGGAGCACGCACAATTCACAGCAGGCAGATTTGGGCCACAAGGGATCCTGCTTTGGCCTGTAGGGCCCAAATCAGCCCACTGCAAAGCACAGGCATACTCTCAGGGCAGCCAGATGACATCAGTGACATCACGGCAGCAGCCCCTGGAGCGTACCTTGAAGGCTCATTCACTGACTTTCCCCCTTCGGGGTGATAGGTGAGAGTGGGGGATCCCCCACCAAGGGGAAACGGATCCCTAATTGTGTCTGAGGTTGTGGAAATCAAATGGGTCATTACCTCCATATTGCTTCTGTCTTTGAGGGACTTACATGCACATCATATTTAACTCCAGATTTCTTGATTGTCAAGGAATGCATGTGGTGGGGGGTGGGGGGAAGGGTGGGAGAAGGGCACCTGAGGGTGAGGGTGGCATTTGGCATGCAAAATGCCACCCCTGGCAAGACAAGCCTCTCCCAGCTGTCAGTGGTAGAGATGAGAGCAGAGCACCCACTTGGGGAGGCCATGAAATGGCCCCCCCAAGTGGGAGCAGGCTGAGCCTTGGTGGGGGGATGGGAGGAAGGGTGGGAGAAGGGCCCCAGAGGGTTGGGGGGGGATTTTGTTGCAGTGGTTCCCCCCCATTAAGTCATGTTATGGAGGGAGAGTTGTATTAGGCTGGTAGTTATTATGATCATCTTCTGTTTCCATGCCCTGTTGTGCCCGCTCACTATGTGACCTGTTGTAATGTTCAAAACTTTACTGTTTGTCCATTTCAAAAAAAAAATTGTGTTTAAGATTCTCTGATGTGTAGTTAATTGTGTTGTGTTGTGCTATGAGGGACAATAAGTGTAATATGTTGTGATTTGTTGACCACTTGTAATTTGAAAATGAGAAAATAAAGGTTTTTTAAACTTAATGATTGTGTGTCTGTGTTCCCTTCTTTGATGGGAGGTTGGTTCCCAGCATAGGGAACAATGGGGCAGGCTGGCCAGCCTTCTCTGCGGGTGGTGGGGGGGTCAGGGGGGTGGTTGTCTGTGTGCCAGGGCAGGTGCTCTTTCCCAGGGACGATTTGGCACTGCCACCATTGTGGCACCCCTTGTCTGTGCAGAACTGCCCTGGGAAAGAGAGTTTAGGGGTTCCCAAAAGGGGAGGGCAGGCCAGCCTGTTCCTGGGGTTATGGTGGGTGTGGGGCAGGTGGGGGTTGATTTGGGTCTGTGAGGGGCTACTGGGGGGATTTGGGTCTGTGTGTGGCAGCTGGGGGGGAATTGGGTTTGTGTGGGGCTGTGAGGGGTGGACTTTAGGGGCTGAGAGCACCTACTTGGGGAGGCCATGAAACGGCCCCCCCAAGTGGGAGCAGGCTGAGCCTTGGTGGGGGGTGGGAGGAGGGGTGGGAGAAGGGCCCCAGAGGGTTGGGGGGCATTTTGCATGCAAAATGCCACCCCTGGCAACACAAGCCTCCCCCAGCTGTCAGTGGTAGAGATTAGAGCACCTACTTGGGGAGGCCATGAAATGCCCCCCCCAAGTGGGAGCAGGCTGAGCCTTGGTGGGGGGTGGGAGGAGGGGTGGGAGAAGGGCCCCTGAGGGCTGGGGGGCATTTTGCATGCAAAATGCCACCCCTGGCAAAGGAAGCCTGCCTCTTCATTTTTTCCCCATAGGAAATAATGAAGAAAGATCAGCAGCAGCATGCTAACAATATGCTGCTCCTTTGCTTTCTTATGGGGAGGATGGGGGGACCTGCTTTGGGGGGCCATAACATGGCCCCCCAAAGTCCAATCTGTCTGAAACTTGGGTAGTTGTTAGAGAAGGGTTAGAGGAAGGTCCCCACCAATTTTGGGCTTATTTGGTGGGAAAATGCCTCCTCCAGGCGTCCTGAAAGACGGAGGCATTTTCCCAACAAAAAAACCCGAAAGAATCCCGAAAGAATGCCGAAATAATGCCGAATCCCGAATCCCGAAAGAGATTCTTGTTTCGGCTTTCGGCTAATGACGGTAGAGAATCTTGTTTCGGGTAATCCCGAAACAAGAAAGCCGAAAGTTTTTTCCTTGCACACCCCTACTCCCTACCCTTGACGAATACGCACTGAGGCGTCTCATGTAGAGAGACTCATTGAGTAAAGCACAAAGGAAGAAGCCTCATGTGTTCCTACGGGACTTCTCTGAGGAGGTTCCAGTTACTATTGAACCTCTCTGCCTTTATTTATGTGACCCTGTTTGATTGTTGCTATTGTGGGAGAGGAAGAGACATGGGCAAGACGAGGAGAACTGTAATGCTGTCTCTTTTTCGAGTTTCAGAGGGGGACAATCAAAGAGGCAGTGAGATAAAAAGGTCAGGGATTTGTTTTTCCTTGCTTTCTACTATCCCGCTGCCGTCCTTTGAAGTGTAGATTGTATTCTCTGGGACTTCCTTTTCATGACAGCTCATATCACACACCTCTCCATCTTGCTACTAAGGATACCAAACGTGCCATCCTGATATCCACCCGCATCATCTTTAGACTAGACAGCTTGAAAAATATCTTTCTCTTCCCTTTCTTATCCTATATGGAGTTGCAACAATAAATGAACGCATATTTCTTTTCTAAAATTTAACCAAGGCTCAGAGCTTAAGTTTGATTCTCAGTCCATGCACGCACTCTCTGTAGTGCAGGCTCATTTGCACGTGCTTCATTACATACCAGGCAACTCTGCTAACTGTGTTTGTAATGCTCGTAAACATGTTGGCCAGCGTAGGGTTGACGTTTGCATAGTGCAGCCATTTAACCACCCTAAGAGGACCCAAACACACACAGGCTTGCTTTCCAAAAGTTCCTTCTCAGAAGACTATATCCCTGAAAAAACCTAGGGCTGTACAGCCAAACAGAAGGTGGAAGTTGGGAAATTAAGCCCATGGTTCAAATCCCGGCTCAGCCACAGCTGGTAGCATTAGGTCATTCTCTAGTTCTCAAGACCAAAGCGATGGATCATCTCTTGATAAGGTTGCCAATTTCCAGGTGGGGCCCAGAGTTCTCCTGGAATTACAGCTGATCTCCAGACTTCAGAGATCAGTTCCCCTGGAAGAAAAGGCAACTTCAGAGCACGGACTCTATGGTAGCACACCCCTCCAGGCACACCCCCAGATTTCCAGGAATTTCCCAAACTGGAGTAGGCAGCCTATCATTTTTTTTGTTGGTTCACACTTTGCTGGTTGGGGTAATCTAAATCTGATCAGGAAATCAACTCAGTAGCTAGAAGCATTGATGTCTTTCCCTCTTGCCCTTTTCCTGATCTTAATTGCCTCCCTCATCAAACTCCAATTTGGGGTGGGGGAGATACAGGAGCTTGCATGGAATGAAAGGCTTGCCCACTAGTTAAGATCTTCACCTCAAGGTCTGCTCTGTGTGTCCACATCTGTGGAGCTGAGATTATCAGTTGCCAGAAAACAGGGACTTTTGGGTGGTGGCTCCCTGTCTGTGGCACACTTCCTCCCCGGAAGTTTACCAGCTGCCAGGGGAAAAAGATTCTATTTGCTTTGAGTTGAGTCCTTAAACTAGATAGATTCTTCCCTCCAGCTCTCTTGTGGCCCTCACCTGTGTGTGCGACGTGCAGGCGTAGCGTTTGAGGTTCCCGAAATCACAGGTAGTGTCCTCTAGGCAGAAGCTTGCCTTGTGGCCTTCCGCCACCTTTTTGCCTGTGGCGGCATCGAGCAAGTCGTAGTGGCTGAACTCATCCATGCTGTGGTAATGCCTGTGGGAGGGAGAGCAGGGCATGAGGAATGCACAAGGACGCCTGGGCTGCGCTTATGTGCGCTATGGTGCCAGGAGACTCTTGCTTGCTCTGGTGGCATGGTGGGATGAACAAGAAGGCCAGCCCAACATGCTGCCAAGGAGTGCAATAGGTATGTAGACTGGTGCTCTGATGCTACTAGACAGCTTCATAAGGCATTTGTAGGGCTGATTCACATGATGTTGCGAGCATTCGGACACATCCCTGAGTAGAGGAGGGCAGTCTTAGCCAATGGACCACAGGGGCAGCTGCTCCGAGCCTCATGCTGTGTGAAGACCCGACAACTTGGGCTACTAGGTCCCATAGCCTTCCAGTATGGGGGGAACCTGGTACTTACCCGGGAGTCTCCTTCTTGTGCATGGTGTGCTTGCGCTCCTGGTGCAAATGTGCCGACGTCATTTCCGGAAGTGATCTCATCGTGCCTTCCAAAACTGGCTCCAAGCAAAATGTGTGGGAAGACTCCCGTGGCCGGTGCGATGATGTCACTTCTGGATGTCGTTGTGTCTCCTGGGAGCGTGCGCACAGCATGTGTTGCCAGGGTGCTGGCCAGTTGTGGGCGATTGCAGGGTAGCCAGTGACGAGCACCTGGGATCCCTAGTTGGCTATCCGTTCCCCCCAATGAAGGGAGTTAAAAATGAAAAAAAAACCAGCAGGCTGTCCCTGCTTCTACACTTGCACCGTCCCATCCATGGCTCGGGCAGCTGGCTTCTTCTGACAACCGCTCACACTGGATGAGGGCTGCCTTGGCTTGGACCCAGTAGGGAGGCCAGGCAGTGGCCCTAGTGAGAGTTGGCAATGATTTTTTTTGGGGGGGGGCATCCTGGACTTGTTCCCAGGGCCCCAGAATCACTGCCCTTGCGGTCCCCAAGATCAGAAACCCCGGCCACGTGTCACCTTTTATTAGGACTAACCCAAGGACTTTTTAACAGTGCGCAGGCTTTTGAATTCTCCAGAAAGGGCAGCTGATACAAACGTTAAAACAGAGAAGAAAACAGATATTTCAGGTCAATGTGATTTTAAGATCCCTCTCATGTCAGGATACGCCGAAACTTGTGACATGCAAAGAAGACTGGATTTCAATTGCTGCTGGCAGGGGCCATAAAGTCTAGCAAAAACAATACCGTGAAGCCTAGCTAAGACAGAATTCAAACTGTCAAGGTCTATAATAAAGTATATTTAATACAAGTTTGTGTGCAATCATTCCAAAGGTATTTCACTGCATAGCCATCTACAGCCAGTTATAGTCTATAAAGTGCATGTACCTACAAAGAGCTTTAAGCTCACATATACCAATCCTATAACGCACTGAAGTGCTAATGCTATTAAATATTCCATATACACTCCAAGTGGTGCAGAGTGGTAGGCTGCAGTACTGCAGCCTAAGTTCTGTTCACAACCTGAGTTCGATCCTGGCCGAAGCCGGGTTCAGGTAGCCAGCTCAAGGTTGACTCAGCCTTCCATCTTTCTGAGGTTGGTAAAATGAGTACCCAGTTTCCTCAGGGCGGGGGGGGGGGAGGGTAAAACACCCCATAACAAACAAACAAAAAAAAGTCTGTCAAGAAAACATTGTGATGCGACGTCCCCCCATGGGTCAGTAATGACTCGGTGCTTGCACAGGGAACTACCTTTACCTTTTTTATCTACTCCAAATGTACACTCCAAGTATAGGATATAGGAATTGCTATATGTAATATCTGAACGATTTTGAATTATTACACACAAACTTGCATTCAATATACTTTATTATAGACCTTGATAGTTTAAATTCTGTCTTAGGTTTCACGGTATTGTTTTTGCTAGACTTTCCTACTCATGATACTCTCATATTCTGGCTGGCAGGGGCCATAAAAGCAAGAAGCAATATATAGCGGTCATAATCAAGGTATTATGTGGATGGTGCTTCGGGGATTTTCCTTTGGGAGCAACACTGCTGTAAACAGCTTGTCCCCAAGGGCATCCAGCAAGTTTTCATGGCAGAGTGGGGATTCGAACCTGGGGCTCCCATATCTTAGTCTGGCACTTGCCCCTTTCCAGCCGTAACCCCTGTGAGGCAGAGATTCCCCCGGACCCCCACTCACTGATGGCAACTGTGCCACTCCCAGGTGTGCCGAGCCCGGTTGGGCAGGAAATCCGCAGTGCCTTGGTTCTTCACTCGCTGGGGGAAGCGCAGCAGAACTCGGACATCATAGTCTGTAGCTTCAGGGGTATAAGCGGTGCTGGAAGACAGGAGAAGAGTAAGGGAGGAGCTTTGTGGAAATGCACCAGTCCTGAGTGCAAATGCTGGCAACTTTGGAGCTGGCACCTGGAGCTTTTCAATAGCAGTGAACTGCAAGCAATTTTTATTCCACACCTGAAAAAGCTTCGACAGCCGATTCCTACAAATATCAACCCTCTGTTTATTTGACTCATCTCCTCTCTTTTTCCTGCTGCTTTAGTTCTCTTGGCCTTCTAGGGTTTTGAAATGAAATAATTTGTGGGAAACTAAGCTCCCGTGTTGAAAATACGGCTGCCTGTCTTGAGTTGCTTTCTAATGGATGATATTGTATTTGTTTTACTTTGAGTGCCCATTGAGGCAGAAAGGGGGCAATTAATAATAATAACAGCAATACAGGAAGTGAAGTAGCCAGGCTGGGTTTTGGATGCGTGGGTAGGGCAGTTGGCAACCTTAACTAGGAGGCCAGGGAATGTGGCCTGGATGAACTCCCACCAAGGGAAGAAACAGACATTCAGAGCGCTTTTGGAATACAGGTAAAGTTGTCACCTCTGCTCTAAACTGAAAATGGCAGGAGAGGTGACGGTTTGGATTGGTTTTGCACAGGGGTCATTTCGTAGAAAAAGAGCTGGAGGAACTCATTAGCATAACTTATTAGCATATGCCACACCTCTTGCCATCACTGGAAGTGTGTCGTTAATATAACCGATTTGCATATGCCACACCCCCTGACTGGCTGTTTTGGACCCAATCCTGGCCATTCAGGGCCGAAATTAGGCCCAAAATGGCAAAAAGGGGCTGAAAATGGCTGAAAAGGGGCCCCAAATGGTCAGGATCAGGCCGCTGCTGAGCGGGAGAGTGATCCACCACCCGTCAGAGGCCTGATCCAGGCCATTTCGGCCCCAGTCTAGGCCGAAATGGGCCCAAAATGGCCAGGAGTCAGGTGGGTGGGGCCACCTTACATGTGACCTCTTTGGGGAATTGCTGGAACTGTGTTCCTGTGCGTTCCCGCTCGAAATGAGCCCTGGTTTTGCATACTGAAGTTCCCAGATTCAAATCCCAGCATCCCCAGAGATCCCAGGTCATGAGAGAGACTTATCTAAGACTGGCACAGTAGACTGGCACAGAATGGTATCTCAAGATTTGGGTCCTTGGCAGGGCAATTAAAAGATCTTGGGCTACTGATGCTGGAGTGGCTTATTTTGGGTGGTAACGCTGGCAGTGCAAGAGCATTGCTTGTGCTCTTATGAAGTTCTGTGTTTCGCTGTGTAATATTTTGCAGGGGCGGCTTGGATGCAACATTACATGATGGTAGATTTTGGTGTCTGTCTCCCCCTTTCCATTCAAGCAAATGGCACTCAAGATAAATGTAGCCACTTCACCTGTATTTGCATAATTGACTCAGTTTTGCATAATTGCATCTTTATGGATGGCTCTGAATTTACAATTATTTGAAATCGGTGATTTTCTTCTTTTTTAAAAGCAAGGAAACAGTGACAAGATAGAGATATGGGGATGTGGGTGGATATAGAGAGATGGTGCGAAGATTTCCAAGTGTTTCTCCTTAACCACGAAAGCTAGCAAGCTTGCCTTTAAATAAAACCGAAAACTCAATTCTCTCAAGCTAGCAAAACCTGCGCTCACAGAATAAATTAGTTTATGTGCTTAGAACCGATCTTATCGGAGGAAGTACCTGCGTAGGGCTACATCTTCTCTTAAAAATACCATTTCCTGTATTTTGATGACCTGCGCTTGGCCTTGTAGCTGGGGGATAGAATACTGAGAAGCAAGATATATATTAATACCATAACTGCTTTGCTTATCCTGGGGCCATTGGCCATAAAACTGCCATAATAAATCATCAGTTAATCAATCTTATATTGCTCAACATCTGTAGAGGAGAAGAGAGCAGTAAATAAAAGAGGGATTCATAGTGAATAGGGTCACCAGCCTCCAGGTGAGGTCTGGCATTTACCTGGTATTGCAACTGAACTCCCGGCTATCGAGGTCAGTTCTCCTGGAGAGCAAGATTTGAGGCCAGTAGTTCCTTAAAGAATGTAGCAACAAGATTTTCAGGGTATAAGTTTCGAGAGTCATAGCTCCCTTCGTTAGATGAGGGGAGCTTTGACTCTCAAATGCTTATTCCCTGGAAATTGTGTTGGTCTTTAAAGTGCTACTGGATTCGAATCCTGCTCTTCTGGAGAGCCAGTTTGGTGTAGTGGTTAAGAGCGATGGGACTCTAATCTGGAGAACTGGGTTTGATTCTCCATTCCTCCACTTGAAGGCAGCTGGGTGACCTTGGGTCAGTCACAGCTCTCTCAGCCCCACCCACCTCACAGGGTGATTGTTGTGGGGATAATAATAACATACTTTGGAAACCACTCTGAGTGGGCATTAAGTTGTCTTGAAGGGTGGTACATAAATTGAATGTTATTATTATTCTATTATTATTATTCTACTGCAGACCACATTTCTACTCAACTAAAACTATCTTTGTGTAAGTTCCCTGAGAGAAAATGGCAGCTTTGGAGGGTGGACTCTATGGCATCACTAGGGTTGCCAATCTCCTGATGGACACTAAACACAAGAAATCTCCTGCTGGAGGCAGGGGACCCCCCACTCCCTATGGAGTGTGGGAGCGCTCTCAGGGCAGCACATGGCCTGCATGATGATGTCACTTCCCGGAAGTGACATCATTATGCAGGCTGGAAGCACACATGAAAAAGGGACACCTAAAGGTTGGTGCCGGGGGGTGGGATATCTGCCCTCCAACTCCACCCCCTCCAGGCTCCACCCCCATACCTCCAGGAATTTCTCAAGCTGGAGTTGGCAACTCTAACATTAAGCACGGTGAGGCCATCTTGGGGACTCTTTACCTATGCTGAATATTTATTTGCTGCCTGTCTCTGTTCATATTCAAAAAAGCACACCTGCACATTAATAAAAAGCATTAAAATCATAACTAAAACCAATTGAAAAAAATTAAGAACAGAAGCAAAGTTTTTTAAAAAGTCAGAAAAGACTGGCCTGCAAAACAGTAGTGCTGAGGGGCAGGCAATCAAAAGCAGGACCAGCTCATCAATCAAAGTGTTTGAAAATAAAATAGTCTTAGCCTAATGACTAAAGAGGGTGAGTGACAGATTAAGGAGAAGAACGAGGAGAACAGCATTCCAAGGAGGGCGGAGCCACCCCTTAGTAGTCCCTATCCTTTGTGGCCGCCTGCCTGCTTCTAAAAGTGTGTTTGTGGTGGGGAGAGTCACAAAGCAGAGTCTATGAGGAAGAGGGCATATTTACAACAACTGGCCTGTCTGCCCACATTTTTGCAACCAGGCTGCGTTGAATTCCCACAAATCAGCTTTGTTTTCTCCCATCATTGCCACATCCAAGATACAGTGTGATGATCAAGGACTATTATTTTATTTTATTCAACTCACTATGAGTTCCGCAACTGTGGGAGGAGGAGCTGAGAACTGTTGTGTTTGAATTGTCGTGCCCATGAGTTGTGGGGATAATAGCATACTTTGTAAACTGCTCTGAGTGGGCATTAAGTTGTTCTGAATACATATATTGAATATATAAATCAAATATTATTATTATTATTATTATACATGGATATTGTCTGTTACACACTAAAGGACGTAAAGTCAAGAGCTGTCGACTATCTGGGGTCCCTTTCCCTCACTTTCCACTTGTTTTAGCCTCTGATTACCCTCTTTGTCATAAAGAGTCCAGTAGCACCTTTAAGACTAACCAATTTTATTGTAGCATAAGCTTTCGAGAATCAAGTTCTCTTCGTCAGATGCATGGTACAAACTGGTCAAATACAGAAGAGGAGGAGGGAGAGGGGAGAGAAGGGGACATATATCAGAAGGGGACAAGATGCAATTAGCGGGGAGGCAACCAAAACATTCCTTTGCATCTTGTCCCCTTCTGATATATGTCCCCTTCTCTCCCCTCTCCCTCCTCCTCTTCTGTATTTGACCAGTTTCTGTACTATGCATCTGACGAAGAGAACTTGATTCTCGAAAGCTTATGCTACAATAAAATTGGTTAGTCTTAAAGGTGCTACTGGACTCTTTTTGATTTTGCTACTACAGACTAACACGGCTAACTCCTCTGCCTCTTTGTCATGGAAGGAAATCTGAGGCAGAAGCAAGTGGGCACTCCGGGGGACCTAAAGAGAAAAGAACACTCTTAGACATGTACAGAGAATACCACTTGCAGCGGAAGGGAAACCAAAAAGGGCAGGCATGGGTGGGCTTGCAAGCGTTCTAGAGGCATGCGGTTTGTTTGCCACCAGGGGAAAGAATATTGGGGAAACCTGCTTTGGGTTGTCATGAAGTGTGTGTGGGGGGAGGAGGTTTCAGGAATCAGCTGGGATGCAAAAATAGAGGAGACCTACCTTGCGAGGCATTTCTCCTCGGCGGCACAGCGGAGGGAGTAGAGGTGAGCTCTCTGGACGTAAGTCGAAGCCTGGACGTAGTTTGGATCTGGTACAAGATCAGGCAGGCCTGGTGAGAGGAGGGGGGTGAGGATGTGTTAAGGGAGAGACAGCAGCTAGGGTTGCCAAATTCCAGGTGGGTCCAGGAGCGTTCCTGGAATTGCAACTGATTTCCAGACGATCAGTTCCCCTGAAGAAAATGGTAGCTTTGGAGGGTGGACATCTCCACTGAGTTCCCTCCCCTGGCACCATCCCCAAATCTCCAGGAATCTCCCAAGCTAGAGTTGGCAGCCTGAACAGCAGCCTCAGGTGCAAACACTACCAATCCGACAGAGGGTGCAAATCCAAGCATGAGACCTGAAGTTCTCCCGAAATTACAATTCATCTCCAGATGAGCGAGATCAGTTCTCCTGGAGGAAACAGCAACTCTGGAGGGTGGACTCTATCGTACCACATCCTTGGGGGACTCCCTCTTCTCCACAGACTCTGCCTCCGACCCACAAGTCTTCAACCCAGGGTTGGCAACCGTAACACAACCACACACTCCCAAGCCAGATAACGATTTACGGTGCCATGGTAATCAAGGGATGCTGCAACACAGGGTGCAAATGCAACCAATGAAATTTGGCCATTGAAGCCTCAAGACAATCGGGGCAGCTAAGTGATACACCTGGAAAGGGCTGTTGTTGCCCTCACACCTGATGTGTTTTAGAGATTCTTCTTTTGGGGGGATAGATCCAGAGGAGTTAGCCGTGTTAGTCTGTAGTAGCAAAACAGAAAAGAGTCCAGTAGCACCTTTAAGACTAACCAACTTTACTGTAGCATAAGCTTTCGAGAACCACAGTTCTCAGTGCATCCGACGAAGAGAGCTGTGGTTCTCGAAAGCTTATGCTACAGTAAAGTTGGTTAGTCTTGAAGGTGCTACTGCACTCTTTTCTTTTGGGGAGAATGTTTGTTTAAAACAACCGGATACAACCTCTCCTTCTGGCGAAACGGGGTCGCTGTGTCACGTATGGCATTTTAATCCTTTTAACGGCACCTCTTGGGTTCCTTTGCTGCTTATGACCGCTAATGTTGTGTGACTGATGTGCGGCATTCCTTTTAGGGCAAAGCAGACAAACTCGTATATTTTCCAAGCCTGCCTGCCTGTTCTGGAGAGGATTAAATTGGCGATTTCATTAGCTGAGATGCCTGTTCACTGTGCACATGGTTCTTTTCTTCCCCCTCTGCAGCACGGATGGGCCATCCTCATGCCACTATTTGCAGGCAGTGTGGTGTAGCAGTTAGAGTGTTAGTCTCACATCGGGGAGACCCTCCTTCAAAACCCCTCTCAGCTCGAAAGCTCACTGTAACTATTCCTGTGCATCTGGCTGCAAAAGCTGTCATAAAACATACTGTTGAAAAATGTGGAAATAGAACAGAAATGGTAAACTACTGCTGGGACATCAGGCAATTTCCAGGGTCCTGCGAAATTAAGGTTGCGACTCTTGGGAAGGAAATTCCTAGAGCTTTGGGGGTGGAGCCTTGGAAGGGCGGAGTTTGGGGAGGAGACAGAGTTCAGCTGGGCTGCGATGCGGTTAATAGGGTTGCCAGCAGGAGCCTGGGAGGAGTACAGAGTCAGGTTGCCAGGTCCAGGATGAGATTTCCTGGAGATTTGGGGGGTGAAGCCTGGAGAGAGCAGGGTTTGGGGAGGGGACGGGCCATAGAGTTCAACCTTCAAAGCAGCCATTTTTTCCTGGGGAACTGGTCACTGAGGCCTGGAGGTCAACTGTAATTCTGGGAGATCTCCAGCTACCACCTGGAGGCTGGCAACCCTAGAACATAGGGGGGTGGCTGTCAGCAACAGGAAGAAATCACTTCCAGGGAGATAGTTTCAGGAGGGTAGTCCTGTTGGTCTGCAGTAGAAGAGCAAGGTTCAGGACCAGTAGCAGCTTAAAGTCCAACTAGATGTCCAGGGATGTCCATGGACTTTCAAGAGTCCGCGCTCCCTTCATCAGATCCGAATCGACGAAGGAAGCTCTGACTCTCGAAAGCTCATAACCTGGAAATCTAGTTGAGATTTAAGCTGCTACTGGACCCAAATCACTTTCAGAAACATCCTGGAAGTGATGTCATGACTCTCTGGAAGTGATGTCATCATGACTCTCTAGGAATTGCCAGAAACTCGCAATTCATAGAGAGGACTAATGCCCCTTCCAAGTTCTGCCCAGAAGTGATGTAACCCCTTAGGCCCGGCAGGCATTTTTTATTTTATTTTAGAGCATTGATGAGAAATGTGAGGTTGGGGGATCTTTTGTTCCCACCGGGTAACTGGCAGCAACCCTAGGTGCCATAAAGTGTGTCCTCCATAACTGCCACTTTCTCCATGGGAACTGATCGCTGTAGTCTGGAGAGTGTGCGTAATTCTGGGAGAACTCCCTGTCCCACCTGGAGGTTGGCAACCTTATGCCTAATTCTCGCTGGTTGCTTGAATGGTTGCAAAGAATGATGAGATAAGGGGACTTGCCCAGCAACATATGTTCTTAAGGCAGGCCCAGGGGACTGCTAAGCTCAGATTAGTTATGAATATGCTAGTCTCACTTGGTGAGTTTCAAACTCACAGACAAGCCACAGGGATTCTAGTAAAAATAGTACACAGACCCTGCACGACCAAACCTCGTAACCCCCCTTGCCCCCTTGACTGAGCCTGCCTTCTGCAGATTTCAGAGGAAGTACCCCTGGCCCCTTGTTTGTGTTTCCAAGGACAAAACAGAACAATGTCTTCTTGTTTCTTGGGCTGTTGTCCCCGGAGGGAATCACGTCACCGGGCTGGCTCTCCTTTCCCGCCTCTATGCTTGGTCACTCTTGATGATGTAATCCACTGGGGATCTTTGTGGAATGGGAAGTGTGTGTGTGTTGGGGGGGAGGGTGGATGTGGAAACTTTCTTTAACTGAGCGATTCTCTTAAACAAATCATACTGAGCTCCCACCCAGTTCCCCCCAGTCTCAGCATCACAGTCTTAAGGGAGCAACTCTTCATGACAAAGTGGTTTGATTCATGCGTTTTTTTAAAAAAGGAGATTTTGTTCTGGTTCATTAAAATGAAGCAAACAACCCTCGGTGCGTATAATAATTTGCTGTTTCATCAAGACAGGAATGGTTTCCCCTGCCGTGTGGCTAACCCTTGGCACAATTTGGCACAATTTTCCCCCTTTTACTGCAGGTAGTTTGAAATGAGTGCCAGGCTATGCTCGTATCGCTATTGCGGAATAATTTTTGGATACTGCTCAGGTTGCAGAGCCAATGGGGTATAGATGCAAGATTCACGTCCAGTAGCACCTTAAAGACCAGCTAAATTTCCGGGGGCCCTGACCTGGGGGCCCTGACCTGGATAGCCCAGGTGAGCCTGATCTCGTCAGAAGCTAAGCAGGGTTGGCCTTGGTTAGTAATTGGATGGGAGACTTCCAACACAGACCAGGGTTGCAGAGGCAGCCAATGGCAAACCATCTCTTTTATTGCCTTGAAACCCCCAGCAGGGGGCATTGTAAATCAGCTATGACTTGAGGGCACCACACACACACAGATTTCCAGTATAGGAGCTTTCAAGGGTCAAAGCTCCCTTCTTCAGACAGAAGAGCAAGATTTGGGTCCAGCAGCACCTTAAAGATCAACTAGATTTCCAGGGTATGAGCCTTCAAGGGTAAGAGCTCCCTCTGTCAAATGTGTGGTTATAGTAGTGCTTATTGGGTCAGGCTGAAAGATTTGGCTTCAGATGTCGCATCTGCCATGAAGGTTGCCCATCAGCCCCTCAGCCTCATCCACCTCACAGGCGTGTTGTGAATATAAACTAGGGAGGGAAGAGCCACATATGTTGCCCCGGCTCCTTGGAGGAGATTGGGATACAAAAGTACAGAAGAATAGCTCTCCCTGCCCCAAATCTCCAGTCCTGGTTCACCACCTTGAATGGAGCAGAGAAACATTTGAAACCAAAATCAAAAAGAGTCCAGTAGTACCTTTAAGACTAACCAACTTTATTATATTGCCAGCTTTCGAGAAACACAGCTCTCTTTGTCAGAGGCATCTGACGAAGAGAACTGTGATTCTCAAGAGCTTATGCTACAATAAAGTTGGTTAGTCTTAAAGGTGCTACTGGACTCTTTTTGATTTTGCTACTACAGACTAACATGGCTAACTCCGCTGCATTTGAAACCAAGAAAGGGACAGCCGGCAGGGGTGAGGTTAGCGCCTTCTGGAGTTAGGGACCACAAATGTTGCTCGCAGCAATCTGCAAACATTGTTTATAGGCGGAGCAGGGTTTCAGTAATTGAAGCTGCACAGGGAATTTCCGATAAGCCAGCAGTGAATTACTCAGATGGGAAAGCAGCCAAGAGACAGTTTCCCGCCTCCTCCTCCTGTGAAAACTGTCAAGGAATTTTTCAGGCCATGCAAGGTCAAGACCCCGGCGTTACCTCCCCCTTCCCTCCAAGACTATAAGTGAGCACCTTCCTTAGACAGGGGACAGAGGGAAAGGGACCTGGAGGTCAGAGGGTTTTGTTAGCATCTGGTGGTTAGGATGCAAACTATCTTATAAAAGGAAAAGTGGGGCGGGGGGGGGGATCGTCCCAACGCCTACTCAGTGCATCAAAATCCCGGTGGGAATCCAAGACAAATATGCTCGGCTGAGCTGTTGCTAAGTGACCATTGTACATATACGGAAATACAATGAAAATAAATCTAATCAGAGACATGTGGAGGCAGAGAAAACAGAGGGGAGCCAGCACAGAGAAAGACTTTCTGCTGGCAGTTGGGCAGGCAAAGCCTTTTCTTTTTGAAACTCTCCTAACGCCCCGGTTTGGATCTCTGCTAAATAGAATCTTTCCCACAATCCCGTCATCTCATTTGACATGGATCGTTTTCACGAAGGATGTAAAATGTCCAGAGCTTCGGTGGTGGAATTGTCAGTTCGGAACTGCGAGTATATTGTATATTGATTTTAGTTTTTGTTTTTATCGATTTTAACTGTTCACCGCCCAGATATAAATTGAATAAATAAATAAATAAATAAATAAATAAATAAATAAATAAATAAATAAGCTTTGCAAGAGGTAACCTGCTGGATCCATCTTTGCAAGAGCTCAGCGGTTATTAGCTTCAGGTCAAGTCTGGCATAAACAAGCAGAGTGGAGCCAAAGCAAGGGGCTGTCAATTGGTGCTGAACAGTCATAATACTGCTAACATTCAAAAACCAGTGAGGGAATATTTTAACCTTCCAGGACATTCAGCTGCTGACCTAAAAGTTGCAGTTCGCATGCAGAGGCATTTCAAAGGAAGGTTAGAAAGAGAGACTGCTGAATTGCACTGAAAACGAAGCTCAAGACAATGCATCCACCTGGACTGAATTGAGACATAGGTTTCCTGTCTCATTGCCAAAGCTGATTTCTCCACACCTATTACCCCTCTGTATACCCTACCCTATTCAATCATGCCTGCCATTGTCCTTCACCAGATATTATCATTTGGGTTCTGTAATCATACCACTCTCCAAGATATAAGGACAGACGGACTCATATTCTAGCTGTATCTGAAGAAATGAGCTGTGGCTCATGAAAACTCATACCCTGCCACTAATTTTGTTAGTCTTATAGGTGCTACTGGATTCTCGCTCATTTCCACTGCTACAGACAGATTAATGGCTACCCATTTTGATCTATCTGCTGATATCAGTAAGCTTTTAGGAATATGGTCGTAGTGGATGTAAACATATTTATCTCTCTAATCATTTTTAGCACGCTGTTGCTCCATAGAGCTTAGGGGGGTATACATGGTTCTCCTAGGCTGTTTTCACGCTGCTTACTGGCCACGGAACATTGCGCCGAGCTCCCGGGACGACAGCATCTTCCTGGCACGATTTCACACGAGAATGGTAGTTTTTGTGTGAAATCGCGCCAGGAAGATGCTATCGTTCCGGGACCTCGGGATGATGTTCCGTGGCCGGTAAGCAATGTGAAAACAGCCCTAGTTCCCCATTTGATTCCCACACCAACCCCATGAGGTAGGTTAAATTGAGAGAGAGTGGACAGCTCAGCCATGAGATTCAGGATACTGTAGATTTGAAGTTGCATTTTCCAGATCCTAATCCCACACACTGACAGCCAGGGCTTTTTTTCAGCTGGGACGCGGTGGGACGGAGTTCCGGAACCTCTTGAAAATGGTCACATGGCTGGTGGCCCCGCCCCTTGATCTCCAGACAGAGGGGAGTTGAGATTGCCTTCCGTGCCGCACAGTGGCACGGAGGGCAATTTAAACTCCCCTCTGTCTGGAGATCAGGGGGCGGGGCCTCTAGCCATGTGACCATTTTCTCCAAGGGCAACCCACTGAGTTCCACCACCTCTTTTCCCAGAAAAAAAGCCCTGCTGACAGCTATGCCACACTGGCTGTGGAAGGAAAGAAAGAGCCCAACCATGCTTCCTTTGGTTTCTGCGTTTATAAGCAGTGTTGCCAGTACATTTTCAATATATATTTTTCTTCATTGTGGTCAACAAAACTGTGTTTTAGCCAAAGAAAAATCTTCCCCAGCCCGCATTCTGTACTAAGGTCCCTACAGTGCCAAACACGATCGCACTGGCAGAAAATTCACATTGGATGTAACTTGATGAATGAAGAATACATTTATTCTCAGTGCCAGAAGGCCTTTAACCATTTCCTGAATTGCCTCCCAGAATAATTTATTGGCACCAAGGTAAATCAGGTTAAAGAGAACTGGAATAACTATGGAATGAAATGTTTGAATCGGAGGCCTTGTTCATGGCCTAACATAGGACCAGAAAGAATTTTTTCCCTCTGAGTTTTGGGAGTTTTCTTAAAGTTTGGCTATAGCCATTGAGAGAAGGCATGTTTCCGATTCCTCTGCAGTGTGGTAGTTCCTTAACTTCTTTTCGGTATGCTCCATTTGGGGGAAATGTCCCACATTCAGACTTTTGTGGTAATTTAAGGAGTCTTGGATAAATGTAGGGCTGGGTGGCTGGAGGTCTCTCGAAATTACAACTGATCTCCAGGCCATAGAGATCAGTTCCCCTGGAGAAAATAACTGCTTTGGAGGGTGGACTGAATGGCCTTATACCCTGCGGAGGTCGTCCCCTCCCCAAACCCCGCCCTTTCCAGGCTCCATCTCCCAAATCTCCAGGAGTTTCCCAACCTGAAGCTGACAGCCCTGCTTGGACAATTTGTGCACTAAATGTCAACTTTCTAGTAAACGTTGATCTCATTGATTTTGGAGCATACTTTAAGCTCTTTCTGTTTTGGAGACAAATCTCCAGATGCCTGATTTATTTTCCCCCCTCCAAATTTTGTAGAAATCTTTTGCCACATATGCACTCATTTTCAGCTTTTGGGGTCACATGGAATTCCTCTTAACTTTGAAAACTGCGATTGCAGTACTTCTGAGCGCAAGAGGATTAACGTTTGGACAAGACACTGAGTTTGCTTTGACAGATTTCAAAAAAGAAACAATTTAAGGGACTTCTCTGAAATCCACTGTGGTGATGTTGAAAACTGAGTGACGTGTCTTGAAACTTTTATCAACTGTTCCTCGTGCACTGCATTAATTGCAAGCATGCTCTGAAATAAACATAGCATTTCACAGATGAACAAAGGTGCATGCTGGAACATCCCAGTTTTTATACCCAGATCTCTGCTTGAGCCCCTTCTAATATTTAGTAAACACAGTGATGAAGGTTTTATTCTGTCTGCTGTTTATTCCTTACTGGCCTGGTCATCACTAGTTTAAAAGCTGAGAGAGTGATGGTTCTTTTGGTCAATGTTATGCCAGGAAAAAAAATGCGGTTGTGCAGGGTTAACTGTAAGAGATACCTCGGCAGCTACCATATGTGAAATGTTGCATTAGAGGTCATGCTGTAACACTGATCTATATGTGCTCATGTGAAAAGTTGCATGCCAGTTCCTTTGAAAATTCTATTTCTCGTTCAGTGCACAAATACTGATTACACAGAAGTTGTTAAAAAGTAGACTGGAATATTAAGAAGGGAGATGGAACTTCTGAGGAGCTTGAAGAGGGAACTGAAGAACGTCTGCATTGGCAAAACTGAGACTAATTAACTTTGTGCAAGGCATTCTCCCCCCTCCCTGTGACAATAAGGAAGGCGATTTACCACTGGGTAAATGTGAACCAGAAGAACAAGGACTGACTTTTGTAAATAGATACCATCAGAGTTTATACAGTCTGCTGTGGCATTTTAAAGGGGGATCATAACCTGGGTAGCCCAGGTGAGCCTAATCTCGTCAGATCTCAGAAGCTAAGCAGGGTTGGCCTTGGTTAGTAGTTGGGTGGGAGGCCTCCAGTGAAGACCAGGGTTGCAGAGGCAGGCGATGGCAAACCACCTCCATTAGTCTCTTGCCAGGAAAATCCTGCCAGGGGTTGCCATATGTTAGCTATGACTCAAGGGCACTCTCCACCACCACTGCCAATAACGGGCAATCTTGTCTTCAGTGCAGCTGGTCTCATCTCCTCCAACGTGTTCCAGTTTGAATTTGTTTAATGCATATAGGATATTGGTTCACTTACTGAGGATCACTGACCCCCCCCCCCATAACCTGGCACTCAGGGCTCTGGCCTTCCTCCTGTATGGTGCATCCATGTATTGTGCAATAGCTGGGTCATTCATTGACTTAAAAGCCAGAAAGGACTGTGTTCATTAGAGGTACTTTTAACCCACTGTTCTCTTTAAAAAATAACTTTTCAAAATATACTTCTGCAGCAGCAGGGCGCGAAGCAACAGGCTGCGTGTTACACGGTGCCTTAGCGTTCATGCACACATGTTTACGTGGAAAATGTTGGAATGTCTGCTGTCCGTTGTACCTGACTGACTCCAGTTGGGCATCCCAGGAATTCTAGATTCCTTAGGAATTAAGTTTGAAAAACAATACCTTAAAGGATCTAACAGACTCTTTAAACCGAATATCCACCTTTCCTCCAAGCTGGAGGAAGCCTGTTACTGGTAGCTTTTCTCCCCAACCCAGGAAGCCTAACACATCTGCATCATCTAACACGAAGGAGAAAAGTGCCACTGAGGGTCTTTCAATACAGGAGCTCTTCCCAGATATTTGCAATGCCAGCCAGAACCTGGGAAAGGCATCAAATCTACCCTCTCCCCACTGTTGGTTTGACATTCACCTTGCGGGTCAATTTAAGTGTGAAAGTAAAGAACGAGACGAGCTTCCTTGTACGACCTGATTTTTTTTTTAAAAACAAACCACCTAAGTTCACTGCCTGAAATGTTGCATTCTTTGTTTACTCTGTGGCTCCTAAAGTCTTATGTAAGAACTGGGCTTGTCCGATTCTGAACTTCACTCTAAACTGTTTAAAGTGGGAGAAGCTGATTTGTTTCTGTCTAAAGGGCTAGGGAGAGGTGTAGGGTTGCCAACCTCTGGGTGAGGCCTGGAGTTTGCCTGGAATTAAAAATGATCTCCAGACTTCAGAGATCAGTTCCCCTGGAGAAAATGGCAGCTTTAGAGGGCAAACTCTATAGTATATCACAGATTCTAGGGGGAATTTCTCTCCAAATTCCCCCCTTCCAATAAGCATCTCCCCCCAAACTCCAGAAATTTCCCAGGCTGGAGTTGGCAACCCTAGAGGGGGGTGGTTTCTCTCTCCGGATCAATCAGCAATTGTTCCAAGGGCCAGTCCAAGAACTGTGTACTGACTCAGGTTTTCTGTCTTAATCTGAATTGTTTGGAACAGCTGGATTCTCTCATAAGCTTTGAAACTTGAGAACTTCTGTATCCTCCTTAATGGAGTTAAGCTAAAACAGGGAGGAGACTGCAAACTGATGGTACGCAGCAAAGGGAGCCGATTTTGTTTCTAGAAAGCTAGTGCATGTCAGATAAAGGTGACAAGAAGGTTCACACTCCCTTTGGCCTCTAGAGACCCTTGAGACAGGCCAAAAGGAAATGAAGTCGAGCTCGTTTTGTTTTACCATTTGTCTGGAACTTGGATGGAACTTGGAAGGGGGGGTCCTAATTTCAAGGACAAACTCAGGTGTCTTCTACTAGGATCTTCTTGGATTGGTGGGATTTCTCACAATTCCAAGTGTCCACTTGTCATCAGAGGCCTTTAGGGAAGAGGGAGAGAACCAAGTACCAGCCGAACACGGTTCTCACATTTTTAGGGGTAAGAAGCATTAGCCGATGTGTCTACACTTTACAAAGAAAACCAGGGACCCGTACCTGGAAAAATGTGGGAATTAAAATTGTGCATTTTACCCTGGATGGGGTAGTACCCTTGGGCCCGATAAGGTTTCTGGTCCTCTGTATAATCCTCACCCTGGGTGGAAAGTAGGGTTGCCAGCCCCAAGTTGGGAAATTCCTGGAGATCTGGGCGGTGAAACCTGGAGAAACCTGGAGAAAGTGGGGAGGGCCTGGGGAGGGCAAGGTTTGGAAAGGGGAGGGACTTCCGCAGGGTATAATGCCATAGAGTCCACCCTGCAAAGCAGCCGTTTTCTCCAGGGGAACTGATCTCTGTCGTCTGGAGATCAGTAGCAATTCTGGGAGATCTCCAGGCCCCACTTGATGGTGGGCAGCACAAGCTGGCAGGCTCCCGGTTTGTGTAAATAGAGCAGAATGGAGTGTGTGCAGAGGCCTAGTTTGTGAAGTTTCATTTGCCTTCTGTTGGGCCTTGCAGTCTTCTGCCAGTTCACATGTCCAGGACTTGAGAGGGTCTCTTTACTGTTAAATATGGTACAGAAGCAAGAATTATTCCATACAGAGATTTTCTTGTCCTAATGCTACAATGATAACAGAATTGCTGGCTGGTCCCTTCTAGACTTCTCTTAATTGGCGGTGTGTTGCCTACAATTGTGGGCAACAAAGCCTGAAGTTTGTCTAAAATGAAAAAACTGCTTTTCGCTAAGAACAACAACCGTGTACGCATTGTTTCGTTTTGCCCATTTTCATGGCCAGTTTTTCTGATATGTTCACAGCGTTTTAATGCCAGTTATAAGCAATTGAGGCAAAGCCAACATGAAAGAAATGAGTGCTTTTCCTGGGGAAATTTTGGTGCAGGGTAATAGCGAGAAAATTGATGCCCGGGTTTGATCGGTGTAAGGAAAAAGCAAAAAAAGAAAGAAGCGTATGTGTGTGCGGTGGTTGAAATAGGGTCTGTGAAATTCAGTCAGACAGCTTGGTTGAAATGAGGGTGGGGTATGGAATTCAGTAGCACCCCTGATAAGTATTTATAATCTTCAGACAGAAGGTATGATTCTATGAATCTGATGAAAAGGGGTTTCGTTCCTGAATGTTTGCGCTGCAAGAAACCTGCTTAATTGTTTAGGTACTACAACACCCTTGGAAGTTTTCCCTCATCCTTCCTTGCCGAGGGACCTAAGCGAAAGGGCTGTCCCAGAATGCACTGTGCCCTCCCCTCCCCGATGCCCCTCCCACAAGCCGCCAGTGACTCACCCCGTCCATTCTGATTGGGTCTGTAGATGCTGCCCACGCTGACCCGTGCTTGGTTAACACCTTGGTTGTCTGGAATCAGCTGGGGAGGTTCAGCATTCCTGATAGGAAGGTAGGGTTCAGGCCTAGGGACCCCATTGGAGTCTAAGGACCGGAAAGGTGGCTGTGATTCCACGCGAGGAGGAATGTAGGACTCCGCTTGCGTTTCTCCAAAAGGAGGATATTGCCCTGGCCACGGCTCATTCCCGTATCTAGTGCCGGTACTCACAGGAGATCCAGAGTTGATATGCAAGTTATCTGCCACGGGGACCCCTTGTCCCGCCGCCTGTTGGTTCTGGGTGGAGGAATAAGGGTCCTGTTGGACGCTTTGGTCATAGCTAGTTCCAGTGTTGTGATAGAGGCTGTGGGAGAACCTTCTGTCTAGGCCATCAGAGGGCTGAAGCTGCTGCGGTACCTGCACGTAGGATCTCTCCTGGGTGGGGTAGTACCCTTGGGCCCGATAAGGATTCTGGTCCTCTGTATAATCCTCATACCTCACCCTGGGCTGGAAAGGGTATACAACTCCTGCACTGGCTGCGGCTGCGGCCACGGCACCCCCTCCCGCTCCTGTGCTCTGATAGTAGGTGTAGCTCTCGTCATATGTACGGGGCACCTGGGGGTCGTATGTCTCGTACTGATTGACAAATGGTGGCTGAGGGTAGGAGGCCTGGGGGTAGAGCTGTCCAAAAGAGGAGAAAGAGGCAGAAGAGGAAGAAGCGGCCCCAACCTGTCGCTGTCGAGTGGTGGGTGAGCGGGGTCGTTGGGAATTGGCACTGCTATCCCCGGTGGGCCCGTCCCTCCAGTTGTCCGGGACTTGTCCAAAGCCAAACGGATGTCGTGTGTGTCCCCGGATGGTGTCGGAACTTGACCTGACAGGCAAACTGGGCGCCTGTCGCCTGGTGTTCCCTTGTGGCCTTCTCCCTTGGCTTGCGGCGGTGTCTGCCAGCAAGACTCTTGCGCTGCTATCTGCTCGCACATGACTTGCAGGCACGTACTCTGAGCCTGTGTTCAGGAGGCTGTATACTCTGCCGTTGTTTTCCCACTGAATCATTTGCCTCCAGTGTCCGTTGTCTCCCTGGGAATGTTGCCCGTGGACAAGCAGGAAAAGTCCACAGCCAGCCAAAGCCCACAGGTCCCAAAAGCCAGGAGATGTCATTGTGGCCAAGATCAAAGCAGCTGAACCTGGTGGATGGATTTGGGGGAAGAAAGTGCAGCCCAGTCGCCTGGATGCTCAGTAGCAGTCGTTCTTGCGTCCTTTCTCTCCAGAGCGTCCCCTTCTTTTTTCAGTGAATAAATCTCAACTCTGTCCATTCCTGGCTTGTTTTAAGCTGCAGAGGTGTCCCACAAGCTTCATGATGAGCTTGTGAAGGAGGAGAGACGGCAAGGAAAGAGGTTTTTGAGATCTCAAAAGGGTCTGAAAAGTTTTTTCCCTTGTCTTTTTTCACATTGCTGCTGTGCCTCTGCAAGGATGTTGGTTTATCCCGCTCACTCTTTCCCTGTTGGCTGGACGGGGTTTTGCTCCTGATCTGAATGAATAAGCAACAGGCTCTAAAAAATGTTGGGAAGTTTCAGGACTGTTTGTGAGTGCCTGCTTCTCAGGGTCCTAAAAACCATCCAGTTTTACTCTGTCAGATTCCCAGTTGTTTTTAGCTGGGAAAATAGGATCCAGTAGATTCTTTTAGAGCAATGCCTTCCTGTGCATGGACAACTAAAAACATTTTAAAAATGTTTTTAACTTCAGTGTTATATTAGCTGTTATACCTTTGTGTTTACCAGCAAGTGGAACTACATTGATAGTCTTTGTAAGGGTTTCCCATGTTTTAATCGCTTTGATTGATATAGCTACCACGTATATAGCGAGAGAGTGCATTGTGTGTGTGAACCTCTCAATAACCCATTCACCATTTTGTGCGAATCGGGCACTGCACATATTTTTCCACCTTTGGCACATGCAACTAGAAACCCAGATTTTGGAGGGTCCAACTATGACAGTTCTAAGTAGAGTTACTCTAGTCTAAGCCCATTGAAATCAGTGGGCTTAGACTGGAGTAACCCTGTTTAGGATTGCATTGTGAGAGTACTGAATCTGAAAACACATGTGTTACCCTGTTCATGCTGTATGCGCACTATGTGGAAAGGACTCCTAGGTAGTAGCAGTGGTATATAAATCAGGACAGTAGGAGTATGGAGCCTTGACTTGGATAGCCCAGGCAAACCCGATCTCATCCAATCTTGGAAGCCAAGCAGGGTTAGCCTTGGTTAGTAATTGGTTGGGAGACCTCCAAAGAAGACAATGGCAAACCACCTCTGTTAGTCTCTTGCCTTGAAAATCCCAGCAGGGGCCACCATGAACAACAACAACATTCAATTTATATACCGCCCTTCAGGATGACTTAGCACCCACTCAGAGCGGTTTACAAAGTATGTCATTATTATCCCCACAACATCAAACACCCTGTGAGATGGGTGGGGCTGAGAGAGCTCTGAGAGGGCTGTGAGTGACCCAAGGTCACCCAGCTGGCTTCAAGCAGAAGAGTGGGGAATCAAACCTGGCTCTCCAGATTAGAGTCCTGCCGCTCCTAATAACCACGACACCAAACTGGCTCTCATGTACCAGCTATGACTTGACTGCCCTCTCCACCACCACACACTAGTGTGGAGGTACCGTTTCCGTGTCAGACTAGAAACTTGGCAGACCAGGGTTCAAATCCCAAGCCTGGCATGAAGCACTTGGGATGACCTTGGGCCAGCCACTCACTCCCTCTCTCTCGGCCTAACCTACCTCAAAGCGTCGTTGTGAGGATTGTGTTTCATATGTTGCAGGGTGGGGGACCTCAGGAATCTCAAGCCGCGGGGACAAATGTTGGTTTAAGGCTGCTTCATGTGTCACAGCTGAGAGGAAAAGATCAATGGAACTGGTTCAAACGTCCACATCCTGTTGGCTTGCCAGCTCTGACTTGGGAAATACCTGGAGATTTTGGGGGAGGGGGGTGGAGCCTTGGGGAGGGCAAGGTTAGGAAAGGGGACAGATCTCAGCCGGGTATAATGCCATAGAGTCCACTCTTCAAAGCCGCTGTTTTCTTCAGGGGAACTGATCTCTGTAGTCATTTCAGGAGATCGCCAGCCCCCACCTGGAAGTTGGCATCACAACACTAGGCAAAGACCTCCAGGCCAGTGTGGCCGCCATGTCTCTACGGTGCTCACAGCTGGAGAGGCTGCATTCTTGGGTTCATGCCAGCTTAGAAGGTAGTCTGCTTGGTAGTTGCGCTGCTTTGAAGCCACTTGAGATTCACCGTATATATTGCAACCAGGTGCACTGCATGTTTATTTATTGAAGAGAATTCAGAGTTTGTGCCTCAGGAGTCAAGGAAAGCAGGAAAACTAGTCGTTGGGGGTTGGGGGAGGTAAAAAACATGCATGAATTCAGCTTTCATCAGCAGGCTACTGCACCCTGAGGAGAATTTCAGGAACTGACATAACCGGCTATTTCTGGAAAATTCTCTGTGTTTTTGCATCCGACAAGAGGTTCCTAGACATTGTCAGTAGAGCCCCAGATCCGATCCCTGAGGTTTCCCGTTCCTTTGCAGACAGACTCACCCAAGTTTTTAATAACCTACATGGCCTGGGGAAAGTCTATCGCATCCACAGGGTCCTGTATCTGGGCGGCAAGTAGGGTTGCCAGCCTCCAGGTAGTGGCTGGAGATCTCCTGGAATTACAACTGGTCTCCAGGCCGCAGAGATCAGTTCACCTGGAGAAAATGGCTTCTTTGGGGGGTGGAATTCTATGGAATTATGCCATGCCAAGATCCTTTCCCTCCCCAAACCCCACTTTCTCCAGGTTTCTCCAGGTTTCACCCCTCAGATCTCCAGGAATTTCCCAACTTGAAGTTGGCAACCCTAATAGCAAGGGAAGGCTGGACCTGTTGGATCCTGGACCCCATCATGAAGTCCTAGGAGCTTCTGTCATGAAGGAAGTTGGCAGCTTGAACCGACTTCCCCTAGTCTATCCAGAAAGGAACGCCTACTTGCTGCCAGATGCAGTGAATTTGGCCCCCTTGTCTGGGACCAATTCTGCCTTTCGTGGATGAGTGTGCCAGCAGGCCTGAACTGCTCGTTTTGTTGTACTAGTTTATCTTCAGCTAGAATTCCCCTCTCTGTCAAATGCCCCACTCTGAAAAATCCTGCCATCCTAGGAATGCCGACCTCCAGGTGGGGCTGGAGTTTACCTGGAATTATGTCTGACCTCCAGACCATGAAATCAATCCTCCTGGAAGATATGGCAGCACCACATCTTTGCTCCCTTCCCTCCCCAAACTCTGCCCTCCCAATGCTCTGCCTCCTAATCTCCAGGAATTTCCGGATTCGGAGTTGGCAGCCCTAGAATGCTGGTGACTTGGAGGTAATTCACGAACATTTCAGCTTATCTCTCAATGAAGGGGAGTCAAGTTGGACTCAGACTGTACCATTTCAGACTGCTGAGGGAGGGGCAGGTGTGCAGAAAGCTCCTCCACAAAAAAAGCATTTGAGCAGCGGAAAGTAGCACCATAGGGAGAAAGGGGAGCTTAGCACTCTTCTTTCCTCGACATCTATTTTTGTAATGGAGTCGTCTGGTGATGCTGGAGGAAAGAGAGCATAAGAGAATTGCCATCTGCCAGAAGGTGCGCAAGTGAGTCCCAAATGCACAGCCATTTCCTAGCACTCCTCCTAGTAGGAAATGGGGTGGGTGGGTGTCACCTTTTGCAGTATCACAGAGGCTTGGGGGCGGTGGGAGTCTGCAGCTGCAAAAGATGTCTTGATACTTTCTAGTTTGTTTCAGACACGCTGGCACTGTTAGGGCTAATCCTTCTGCGTGGCCATAATGAGGGCGATAGAAAGGGAAAAGGTTGTTTAAGTATGGCTTGGGAAATTCCTGGAGGTTTGGTGCTGATGCCCGGAGATGGCAGAGTTTGGGGAAAGGGAGGCATTTCAGCAAGAACACGATACCATAAAGCTCTGATCTGTGTAGTCTGGGTGTCAGCTGTAATTCTTGGAGATCCCCAGGTTCGCCCTGGAGGTTGGCACCCAACCTGTGGACACCCGATTCCAGAGGCCACATAAAAGCCTCCAGCCAGCCTGTCGTTTGTGATCCACCACTCTGCAACAGAGATAGGAATGTCCCCACACTTACTTGGCAGAGCGTCAAGCAAGTAAGTTGCAAGAGGCTTTTTTTTTTGGTCTCTGTCAACTCTGACCACATTTTAACTTATTTTCCCTCTGCTGCGTTCCAGCACTCGGCTCTCATGCTGGGGAATGGGTCCAGCTCCAGCAAAGAGGAGAGAATCCAGGGCCAAACCAGGCCCGGCCAGGTTGCCAGTTTTCCCGCACCCTAGACCGAGCTGAGCCGGCAACAGAATCTTTCTGTGTAACGGCTCAACATTTAGGACCCTGCAGAAATTTATACCATGGTGTGCTATTTTCCTGTTTATTCTCTCTCCCTCTCCCCCCTCCTTTCCCTCAGGGACTGGAAATACCAGAGCTGATGTCACAACCAGGCAGTGCTTGCCAGAAATAAAATCTTGGATAAACTCACAGGCTCCAGTCAGTCCCCCTGCCCCAATCCACCCCCCAGCCTTTCTGTTCACCATCTCCCCTCCCTGCAAGGTCCAAGGTGGAGCCAGATTGGACTTTTCTTAGACCTCTCTTGCTAGGACTTTTACAGGGCTGCCCAACCCACAGACATATTCAAGCAGAGGACTTTTGGAGTGGGGCCAGTTCAGACCCCTTGCGACTTTATGCCCAGGATTAAGTTTGCCAACCTCCAGGTGGGGTCTGGAGATCTTCTAGAATTACAACTGGTCCCCGACTGTACAGGGCTTTAAAGGTAATCACCAACATTGTTGAATTGGGCCCAGAAGCAAACTGAGAGCTGGTGTCCGTGGGGAACAAGACTGAAGTAATATGGTCCCTGCAGCTCACTCCAGCCTGAATTCTGGCCGCAGCATTCTGCATCAGTTGTGGCAGTCCCATGCAGAGCGCATTGCAGTAGTCTAATCTAGAGGTTGGCAAACCAAGCACTGCAGGGGCAAGGACTTTTAATGTATACAAAGCGTGAATAGGGTCTCAGGTTCAGCCCTTGCCATCTCCCAGTTTTAAAAGATGTCAGGTAGCAGGTACTGGGAAAGACTTTTCTCTGCCTGAAACCCCAAACAGCTCCTTCCAGTCAGAGGAGACAATATGGAGTGAGATGGGCTTGTGGTTTGACTTTATGAGGTAATTTTGTATGAGAAGCCCATGAGGGCGTTACTCTGCCATCTTAAACAGAGTTATACTTTTATTTATTTCCTTCATTTATACCTTACTTTTCTCCCCACAAGAGACCCAAAGCAGCTTACATTGTTCTCTCTACCATTTTATCTTCACAACACCCCTGTGAGGTAGGTTCGGCTGAGTGTATGTGATGGGCTCAAGGGCACCCAGCAAGCAGAGTGGGGATTCAAACTGGGGTCTCCCAGGTCCTAGTTCGACACTCTAACCGCTACAGAGTCAAAGCAGAGAAGAAAAATGACGGTGGAGTGGGGAAAAAATTATTTTATTGTATTTCACACAAAAATGTGTTTCTTGCACTGCTTAGTCAGGGGATCAACCAAGTAATCTTCTCTCAGGATGTTAAAATGTAATAAGTTTACTGACAATCCTGGGTCATTCTCTGGTCCCCATGTTTCTCTCTGGAGTTGTGAACCTACCCCAGCCACCAGCTCCAAGACTTTGAGCTAAACTACAAGAGACAAATTACACGTGGACGCTCACATGAAGGGAGTTGCAATGTTAGCTGAGAAGCCGAGTTTTAAAGGACAGATCGGAAGGCTTTGTCAATTCCCCCTCTCTACAGAGCAGCAAAGATGGCTCCTCAGAGGGTTTGTTAATTTCCTTTCCTCCTGGAAAGCTCGGTCAGTTTCACCTCCCCTTCTAGGAGGCGAAGAGGAAATAAACAAACCCTCTGAGGAGTGATCTTTGCCAGCTCTGTAGAGAGGGGAATTGACAAAGCCTTCCAATCTTGACTTCCCAGCTAACATTGCGACTCCCTTCATGTGAGCGTCCTCGTGTAATTTGTCTCTTGTAGTTTAGCTCTGTGTTTACATGAGATAACTTGTCCCTGGATGGAAGAGAAGCAGAGCTCAGAGACTGATCTTATTAGGCCTTGGAATCCACTCCTAAGCAGGCGAACAAATTGGAGTTTGATGATTATTATCACCGGACCTTTGTGGCTTGTAAACAGCACACTCACCATTGCTTCAGGACTCTTGGGATGTGAGCTGAGTTAGGTCATGACAAACGATCCCTTTTTTTTTTAAGGGTGCTAATAGCATTTCCGGGCCGTCCTTCCCGGCTCCTCCTATGTCCAAACAGCAGAGATTCAAGATGTAGCTGCATATGACAAAGGGAAGAGAGTTCAAGCTGTTGATCTGGAGACTGCTAGGGGTGGGTGGGAAGGTTGTCCACTGAGCAAGCAGGCTATGGAGAGACAGGGGTGGGTGGGAGCGTGGATCTCTCCCAAGGAACAATAACAACAAAAGAGAGAGCTGGTTGGCCTGATTTCACTGGCAAGAAAAATTCGTTCCAAAGAGGAGGGTCCTAGGAAAGGGAATTTTGCCTCTGGAGAGCTGGAGTTTTGGTCAGAGATGTGCAGGAGGCTAATAGCTACTTTTGATCACCAAAATTGCACAGGGAAGGCTGAAAACACCCCTTTCCAACCCTGCTGCAATTCTATCCAAATCGGGTCTGCTGCCGCTGCTGCGGTTTTACCTTTAAAAATTGCTGGGAAGACCCGTCTGTGGATTTCTTGTTTGGTTCTTGGGACGTGTTAAAAACAAAACAAAGCACTCCTTGACATCCTGCCCTAGTGCACTCCAGAGTCCCTTAAAGGAACAAACTGGCTGAACTGGAAAGCGCTTTTTTCCTCTGCTGACTCATTGAAGCTCTGGAGGTGCTGTCACGCGGCCTCTGAAATGCAGTCAGATGCAACAGGCTGCATGTTATGCTGTACACGCATAGGAAGAGGGCTCACAGTTTCCATGTCAGGACGGCCAGTTTTTGAAAAAAGTTTTCCTGTCGCTGCTCAAAGTGGTTGTGGAAAACAAGAGGCAGGGGCAGGGAATCTCCCACCCTCACTGGGGGACTGGCAATCCCTTCCTGGTCCACCAAACCTCTTTTTCCTCTCCAGGTGCACCACAAACTCTTGTGAGACTTACCACACGTACCCCATCCTAAGTTTCTCATCCAAGTTCAACACCGTCAGATTTGGGACTCTGGCCCAGCAGATCTTTTCTCTCTCCGTTATGTCCATTTTTCTGTTGTGAGCTCCCAAGAAACACAACGGCCATGCCCTGGATGTGCTTAGCTTACTTTTCAAAGCAGATGTAACAATTCTGTGCGAGATAGAACACAATCCTTGCACCATTGACCCGTCTTGCTTGGCACTGTCTGTTTGTGACGGCCAGTGGCTCTCCAGCAGAGGGAGGGCTTTCCCAGCACCTGACACCACAAATCTTTTAAGTGGGAAATTGAATGGAGAGTGTTTTGCTGGCAAAGCGAGCCCCTTACCCCTGAGCCACACTCCTTTGAGATCTGGTTTGCCTACTAAAACCTCCTGGTCTTGGAGAGGAAAAGTTTACCATATTGCCAAGGAGATACATAGATGGTGCCCTGACCCAGCAGTCCAGTGATCCCAAATGTCCAGTGACTTGTGCTCTCATTTCATTAAACTGTGGCAACCTTATTCATGTAAAGCCAGGCCTGTCCACATGGAGCTCCTTTGCCCTGTTCCTTATCCAATGTGTTGGTTTCTGAAGGCAGTAATTGGATTATTTGCATTTTCTGCTGTCAAGCTACATTTGCTGCTAGAATTAATTTTAGCGTGGATCTTGGGCATTATTATATCGGTCAGGGGTACCCTTTGATTGCATTGTTCTGATTATCTTTGTTCTGCATTGCTCTTGATCATTTTAATTTTCTGGAAACCACCTCCGGAACCGTAGGCTGCTGAGGCAGGGGTATGCAAGGAACACACGTGCATGAACTTGTGAAGTTGCCATATACAGAACCAGGGCATGCGTCAGTCAAGGTCTACACAGTCAACTATAGCTGGCAGCAGTTCTCTGGGGTCTTGGGTAGAGGATTTTCCCACCACCGGATCTTTTTAATGTGGAATGCTGAGAATGGACCTTAGAGTGGCTTCATCCTCCCCCCCCCATTTTCCAATTCCTTTACTGACATTCTTAAATGCAAATGGCTACTCCAGAAATGAAATCCGAAGAGCAATCAAACCCAGGATGAATCAAACAACCAAGGAAAAACAGTCTCCTACAGGAAAAGTGTTTTTGCCATATATCAAAGGAATTACTGATCAGATGGGAAAGCTTATGAAAAAGCATAACCTTCAAGCAGTATTCAGACCCACCCGAAAAATACAACAGATGCTATGATCAGCAAAAGACAGTAGAGAGCCCCTCACCTCTGCAGGAGTATACCGTATACCCTGCAGCTGTGGACAAGTTTACATCGGGACCACAAAGCGTAGCATCCAGAAAAGAATAAAAGAACATGAAAGACACTGCAGACTTGGACAACCTGAAAAATCAGCAGTGGCTGAACATAGCCTAACTCAAACAGGGCACAGTATCTTATTCCAGGACACCAAAATACTGGACAACACTTCCAACTACTTTGTCAGACTGCACAGGGAAGCCATTGAAATTCACAAGCATAAGCAAAATTTCAACAGGAAAGAAGAAACCTTAAGAATGAACAGAGCATGGTTTCCAGTTCTGAAAAACACCAGGCTAACAAAACACTCTATACTCAACAATAGCCCTGCAGAGAAGATTAGCACATCAAGTACCAATCCATATGCAAAAGAACCTCCTCAGGATACAGTGAAGCCTCCCGCCATTAGCATTCCACACCCTGGGAAACTCTTACAGGATGACTCAGCTCAACCCCACCCCTCCTGAGTAGATACAAATGACCTGCCAACATCTTTTCTACACTGTGACACTGAGAGATCTCTGTCTTTTGGTGCTACACCTCTGAAGATGCCAGCCACAGCTGCTGGCGAAACGTCAGGAACTACAATGCCAAGACCACGGCAATACAGCCCGGAAAACCCACAACAACCATCATTCTCCGGCCGTGAAAGCCTTCGACAATACATCGACAATACATTCTTTAAAAGTTCATAATACAGAGATTGCAATAGATAATTCAATTTACAAGAATATCAATGCAATATAATAATTGAACATCACAGTGTGCTAGAAGAAACGGACTTTGGAGATAGAATACGTTACAAAAACATCAGAAGAGTTTCGCTTACCAGTCATATGTAAGATCCCAACATATTTTAGAAGGAGGTAAGAGCCTGAGGGACATAGGAAGGTCGTAAAATGCCATGTTTGCTGAGGTAAGTCAGCAGTGGGAACCGATTTTGCGTGAATTTGGCATGGGAGTCCTCTGTATCAGATTCAGACCTTGTAACATTTTCTCATATGTAAAAAAACTCCCGTATTTTTTGTGCCATGTTTGAATGATGGGAGAACAATCATCTTCCCGTTTAGCTGCAATGACCGTTTTTGCTGCTCCTATTAGATTAGCTGTGAGTTCTCTCCGTGATGACAAATCAGGCCTGTTCTCCCAGACATTTAGCAGCAATGAGAGTGGCTTCGTGGTAGGCATCTGTTTTGTGTGCCGAAAGGCTGATATCCAGTCCTTGGTAGGTCAGTAGTGCAATCCTAAGCAGAGTTATCCCCTTCTAGGTTGTGACTAGACATGGGCAAGAACTGCAAAAACTGTGTGGTTCGTGGTTTGTGGCATTTTCATGAACCAGGAACCACGAACTGAGGCAAGTTCACAAACCAGTTCGTGGTTTGTGGTTTGTTGGGTTTAAATGCCCCTTTCCGGCTGCTTAGCAGCTGCAGGGAAAGGGGCATTTAAACCTCTGGATCAGCTGTTTGTTGGGGAGATCCCCGACAAGCAGCTGATCATTTAAACAGGGGCTGTTTAAATGGCCGCTCCCAGCAGTGGGGAAATGGCCATTTAAAGAGTGGGTGGGGTTTGGCCGGCCAGCCAGGAACTCCTGGCCGGGCAGCCAAGCCCCGCTGTTTAAATGATCAGCTGCTTGTCGGGGATCTCCCCGACAAGCAGCTGATCCATGGGTTTAAATGCCCCTTTCCCTGCTGCTTTGCAGTGGCAGGGAAAGGGGCAGTGCTGGTTTAAAATGAACCACACAAACCAGTAGACCAGTTTGTGGAAGTTCGTGGAAACGAGCTTCCACGAACCACTGGTTCACGAACCACAAACCAGGCTGGTTCGTGGGTTTTTTGGGTTCGTATTCAGGTTCGTGCCCATCTCTAGTTGTGACTCAGTCGTAGACCATTGCATGCAGAGATCCAGAGGAGTTAGCCATGTTAGTCTGTAGTAGCAAAATCAAAAAGAGTCCAGTAGCACCTTTAAGACTAACCAATTTTATTGCAGCATAAGCTGTATTTGACCAGTTTGTATCATGCATCTGATGAAGAGAACTTGATTATCGAAAGCTTATATTGCATGCAGAGTCTCACATTCCATCTTTGACAGACCAATAGTTTGATTTTAAGCAGTCACACCATTTGATGTTGTAGTACACCAGTGGTAGACCATCTGCTTTGCATGTAGAAGGTCTCTGTTTCAATTCTTGAGAGACCAACAGGGCATTCCTAAACTGAACTGAACTCTTCTAAGCCCATTGAGTTCAATGCGAAGGGTGTAGCTCTACTCGTGTTTGGATCTGATTCCGTATAACGGAGATTCTCATGGGACGATGGGCCCTTTCTGTACCCTTCCCTTTTCAAATAGCTGGCTTCCCCATAGGTAGGGGAAATAATAACTTGGTTAAGTAAAAAAATAGATTAATTATGTCTCTTGTTTCTTTTGTGAAATAGCACGGAAGCTAGCAATCTACACGCTAGCCAGGGGACGCTGCTAAATGATTACCTTTCAACCAACTCCAAGCAAGGTATTTATTATCAGTTGTTTACTTTGAGGAGAAACAATAGCCCCCTTTTTCCCATACAGGGTTGCCCGCCGGAATTCTCCAGGGAGGGCTGCCAACTCTCTGCAAGGCCTCTGAACCTACTAAATGATACCTTTGGCTTGGTTTGCTGTCATTCTGGGAACAAGTCCCTCACGTTGCCGTAGAGCTAAGGTGTTTTCAGTGTGGACGGGCCCATTTCCAAACAAAGTGGGGGGAAGAGAATGACACTCCACAATGAATTCTGTAAATAAATATCCCTATGTTTCGGCCTCAGTTGTAATTTCAGTTGTCCACCTGATCCTTAATGCATTCTACGTTGCCAAACGTCTTGGCATGTGGGAGCAGACTCTCCGAATTAGGGATAGGTAAATATGTTCTTTGTTTCTGTTCGGTTTTTGTATGCTGCTGTTGTCTGTTTTCGTTGATGGTTCCAACCTGACGATGGCATTTTGTACCCTGTTTTCATGCCATGTACGCATTAGAAGCCGTTTAGAGGCAATTATAGCAAAAATAATGGGAACGGTTGCATTCATTTAACAGTGTGGCGGGAGGGAATTCAGTATGAGGAAATGGAAAATGCTGGAAAAATGAAAGTTCTGCGGGTTTGATTGGCACAAAGGAGACATTAAAAATAGGGATTTTGGAGCCAAAACAGCAGGGCGGCAAAATCCTGTAACAATGTGATGTAGTGGGTAACATGTAATACTAAGGCTGGGGAGATGCCATGAAGAACAGCCCAAGTGCAGCTATAGATGTTACTTCTATTATTTTCTGGAGGGCTGGGGGAGTCACCCCTCATGTAATTTCTCCCTTCGGTTTCAGCTCTTTCTGTAAACCTGAGTCTTCCCTCGGGTTTGTAGAACAAATCTTTCCTGTCTGTCCCTGGCCCCATTGCATGGATTTTTTGATTCTTGCTCCAGGTGCACATTCATAATGAGATGTGATACGAATAATGAAAAACCATGCACTCTGAAACCACTATGGAAATGATGAGTTATACCAATATTGGATAACTTCAGGGTGGGTTGAGGTTATAGAACAGGAAGGGCACGTTGTCTTAGTTATGATGTTGACCTGTCTGTGGCCCACTCCGTCTGCCTACTTGCTGGGTCTAATGGAGTTTCTCCCTGGGGGGACGAGAAACCAAATGAATTCTAGTGGAGGTGAACATCAGTGTAAGCAGCGATGGGAGCAGAGAGGCTTTGCTTTGGCATGCTTTCCTTAATGGCTTTCCCCTTATATAGCCACCTTTTATAAAATGCAATTAAACTGGGTAATGAATTGAAACAAGGATGGCAGGACCCTGTTCCTCCACCCTGCCGTCTCTCAACTTGACTAGCAACACACAAGATTGCTAATGATTACAGATGGGGTTAGCACAACCCCAAAGACGTAGTTTTCATGGTTGAACACTCCAACCGCTAAGAAAACTCTCTGTGGTTCTCCTTCAGAACACAAAATGAGCTTTCAGTCATTTGCTTTTTAAAAAATGGACATTTCTATTCATTTTTAAAAATAATCAATAGATAATCCACTCTGTGGTTTTAAATTGCCTTTTGGTACATGGTGCTGATTTTTGCGTGAGACAAAGCGTTGCTCCTGTTTTCTCCCTCTGATTTTTGGCATTCCATCTCAAAAATGTTCGTTAAGGAAGGGATCAATCAGCAACAAGCCATATATGCCTTGTTCTTCAGATGCAACTAGACTTTGAGAAGCAGTGCAGAGCTATTGGTCATAAATTTGTTCCGTGCCTAGGGTTTCCTGCTCTGGATTGGGAAATTCCTGAAGATTTGGGGGTAAAACCTGGGGTAGAGCGAGGTCTGGGGAGGGGAATGACCTCGGTGGGGTATAATGCCATAGAGTCCACCCTCCAAAGCAGCCATTTTCTCCAGAACAGCAGGATCTAAGTCCAGAGGCACCTTAAGAAACCAGTAAGATTTTCAGTGTACAACTTTTTGATAGTCAAAGTTCCCTTCTTCAGATATCAATGTTCTCCAGAGGAACGGATCTCTGTAATCTGGAGATCAGTTGTAATTCCAGGAAAACTCCACACCCCACCTGGAGCTTTCAAACAAGGCGAATACACACGAGTAGGAAGAAATAATCACAAATAGTATCAAAAATAATATAATGGGGTATAAACTCTCTAGAGCCAATTAAGGGAATGAAAAAGAATCAATAACAAATGCAACAATAACAGGTGCATCGTAACGATAAACCCATGTGCACCTATGTACAACCAGTTCAATAAGGAAGACGTTCGTAAAGTAAGTCCAGGGAGTCCATAATGAAAAAGACCCCTGATCGGTCAAAATAGTCAATAGAGTCAATGACACTGTGCCCTTCTTCCAGGTGGAGCTGTAACCAGTGGGCTGTAAAGACGTGGGCGTCGTGGGCTGCACCAGTTAAAGGTCTTTTTCTTTTAGAGGTCTATACATAGGTGCATGTGGGTTTATTGTTACGGTGCACCTGTTATTGCTGTATTTGTTATTGATTCTTGTTAATTCCCTTAATTGGCTCTGGAGAGTTTATACTCCATTATTATTTTTGATACTATTTGTGATTATTTCTTCCTACTCGTGTGCATTCACCTTGTTTGTTATCTTTTCGAGTAGGTTCCTCTTTTGTGCTTTACGCACCTGGAGCTTGGCATCCATAGTCCCCGTGCACAGGGTTTTTGAAGGCTGCACAATGATGAGCAGAGAGGCCAATGCCTACTTATTGCCCTAAGACAGTCTCCTGGAGCTACCATGACAATCCTTCCAAAGGGGGTAGCTGTTTTAGTCTGTTGTTGCAAAAAGGTGTCTTGTGGCATTTTAAAGACTCACAAAACTTGATTCCACCACCCAGTTTTTGTAGGCTAGATTCCACTTCTTCACATGCAGTGAGTGGATCTTCACTCAGCAGGCATTTTATGGAGGAGAATTAAAATAATAAGCAGCAGGGTTAAGGGGTAATGGAATCCTGAAAACATGGGGTGAAATGTAATTACGCGCGATCCAAATCCAATCATGAAAAATACAGAGACCGTTCGCCACTTATGTTATTCTGGCTAACACCTGTTATAAGTGGTCATGGAATGGTCACTGTATATTTTGTGATTAGTTTTGAAATTTATGTAATTACATTTCATTATGTGCTTCCAGGGTTCATAGGTCTTTAACCCTACCGATTCCACCCCCTGCACCATACCCTGACATAAAAAGACCATTTTGTGAGGGATCCTCTCATTGCATTTGACGGAGTAGTCTCTGGAAAGGAGGCATATAACTTCTGCAAATACAATTTAAATAAATAGACTCTAGTCCATAAAAGCTTATGCTGGAATAAAATGTGTTAATCTTGGAAGGCGTCCGGAATCTGTTCTTGAACTAGTGATCTTAAGTTTGACAAACTGTAATAAAGTTATTTTGTAATGTAATCAGGGCTTTTTTTCAGTGGGAACGTGGTGGAACGGAGTTCCAGCACCTCTTAAAAATGGTCACATCATGGCTGGTGGCCCCACCCCCTGATGTCCAGACAGAGGGGAGTTGAGATTGCCCTCCGTTCCATGCCGCTGCATGGAGGGCAATCTAAACTCCCCTCTGTCTGGAGATCAGGGGGTGGGGCCACCAGCCATGTGACCATTTTCTCCGAGGGCAACCCACTGAGTCCCACCACCTGTTTTCCCAGGGAAAAAAGCCCTGAATGTAATGCATACCTTATGAAATAAATGTGATTATTTTTATGGTTTGTTTGGGCCCTTAGTATTTCAGAGGCAGAAAAGTATGTGTAGCATTGCGTTGCTGGCTTTTGTGACTGATTTCTTGGTTACTGTAGCAGTGCCCCCTGTCAAGTTGCAAGGCTTAGACCGGATTGGTGCCCTTTGAAAGCCACATGCATGCAGCTTGTTGAAGTGAGCTCTGGGTCATGAAAGCCGAGGCTGCAATGAACCAAAGAAATGTTTTTAAAGTGCTACAAGCTCCATCTCGGTTTTTGCGGTGAGGGTCTTGCGTGGCTACCCCTCTCGAATGTATGCGATGAGCTGATCCCTGGTTACCTTGCAGAGTTTTAGACCTCAGGGAGATGAAAAATGTTTCTGGAGCTTGCCATGTGAGATGTTTTTAAGATCCCGAGACAGCACCTTGTCTTTTCATCTGGTTTTCATAAATACCGCACAAAGACAAAAATGTTATTTATTGATCCATGACTGGATGATGCAAACAGAGAGTAGAATGGGGCACCTTTTCCTTCCCCCAGCATGTCAGGAGGAGGCAGCTTGGAACAATTCAGCAATATCTAAACGGTTTTTCCTTGCTGGTGCCATCTGGTGAATCTTGGACCGTTCCGACTGTGGTGCTACCATAATTCCGGTCTTGTCGAGTGACTTAGAAGATGAGAGCTGTGCCCTTTTGGAGGGATCTCTTCGGGAGTCCTCACTGTCTTGAGTTGGTTGAGAAGATAATGCATGTCAGTCGGACAGGGTTAGAGAGATCAACAGCTGTTTGCAGTAACTGAGCTCCTAGGGTGGAGGCTGGCTGTCTTGACAGCTGTTCCATCACCGGGCTTTTACTAAAACTGGAAGGAGGACAGAAACAAAAAGGGAGGGATGAAAAAAAACCACTCATACATCCACCCCTAATTAATTTCCGCACTTGTATTCCCACGATCTCTGTCCCCATCGTGGGACTTTTTGTCCTGGTCAAGATAATGGTATGTAGATATCGGTATACACAGGACAAGTAAGTCCTACTGTAAAGCTTGTTACGGGGGAATGAAGACTGCTCAATATTCAGTGGTCTTCAACATTTTCAGAGCATGGGGCCCACTGAGCATGTGACAGGAAGTCACGTGACAGGAAGCAGAGTTGTGAATCACCTCAGGTATGTCCAGGCCATGTGGTCAACAGACCAAGAAAACGGGGACCAGGATACACAAGCGGAGCGTTGGGAGGTGTATCTTGGTGGACAAAAATCCAAAGATCAGAGCCACTGAATCTTACTAGAATTTCTGCTTGGTTATTTTTTAGCAACAGATCCAATTTGCTAGGACTGGAGACAGGTAGATGTTTATAAAGTTGCATGTACTATATTATTAAATATTAAATAGCCTCAGCAACATGTTACAATTCCTACAGTGTTTGTTTTAAGCGACTTTGTTTCCTTTGCAAATTTAACAACCAGGATTGCGTCATCAAGGGCAAGAATGGTGTGAGGATCACGCAAAACTTTAGCTATTTCCTCCCTACAGGATAAAGCTACCCCTGAGTTAATTGATTGGGGCATGGGGTGGAGGTGGTGGTGGATATGGCTAACTTGCAAGTTTCTTCCAGCAATTGTAAACAGGGCTTGAAGGTGAGAACTTTGCAGAGGAGGAAAGGATTCAAGCCCCCTCCCTATTCTCCTCCTTAATAAAGCACCCCCCAAAATGGCATTTGCAAAAAGTTATTTAAAACAACTATGCATTGTTGAGCCCCAAGATGGATTATTGGGGTGCTTTTATATTTCATCCTTCCCTATGACCACTGGAATGCGGTGATTTTCCTCAGGACCATGGGATAGCATTCAAACCAAGGGAATTCATTTCAAACAATGTGATCTTTTAGTATGCCCTATCACAAAAACCTGCAAAGCATCTTTGCCCATAGTGTAAACTCTTTGTACATTATTATTAGTCAAGATTCCTCTAACATGAGACCTTCAGCACTGAATAGTGTAGTCTGGAGATCCATCATAATTCTGGGAGGACTTTGGGCCCCACCTAGAGGTTGGCAACCCTAGGAGATGTCCTTGCCCTTTCGCCCTACCTCCATAGCCATTTCTCCGCAGAGGTCAGGAAACCACGAGAATGTTTTTTCCCAGTATCAGAAGGGGCTGCTGGAAGAGAGAGGGACACAGGGAAATCTCCACATTGTGCTTTGAACGGCAGGATGTGTATGTGTGTACATGCCGTCAAGTTGCAACTGACTTATGGCAATTGACTTAAAGCAAGGGGCTGTCAAGGCAAGTGAGAAGCAGAGGAGATTTGTCAGTGCCTTCCTCTGCAGAGTCTTCTTTGGGGGTTGCCCATCCAAGTACAGACCCTGCTTAGCTTCTGAGATCTGATGAGATCGGGCTATGCCATGCTGCCTTTCCTCCCGAGTGGCAGGATACTGCTCTGTATTAACTAGTAAGTAGAGGCACCCATGGGACAGTCTCACCACTTTCATAAGAATTAGGCCCTTCCCAGCCCTACCAGTCTTCCTGTGTCTGACCTGAGGGCGCGGCCTCATTCCCTGGCGCCCGAATGGGCCTTTCTTCGTCTTCGGAGACCAGCGTGTGCCCAGCCAAAGATCTTGGTGTGCTTTTCGACCGAGCAGTGGGAAAGGGAGCAGCTGCCTGAACTGCCACGCCAGGCCCCACAGCAGGTACCGGCGCTTCACCATACTCCCTCGGCACGTGGTCCAAGGCATTGGCCCCCAACTGCCCCTTCCTCTCTCCTTTCTTGCCCCCCTTCTCTTCTTGAGGGCTCCTACTCTCGCTTCATAAAACTGAGGCAGGAGAGAATCGGTGGCAGTTGGTTCAGAATGTTTGGCTCAGAGTAGAGTTGCCAACTTCCAGGTGGGGACTGGAGATCTGGAATGATAACTGAGTTCCAGATCACAGAGATCAGTTGCCCTGGAAAAAAATGGCTGCTTTGGAGGGTGGGATCTCTGACATTATACCCAGCTAGGGTTGCCAGCTCCAAGTTGGGAAATTCCTGGAGATTTGGAGGCTGAAACCTGGAGAAACCTGGAGAAAGTGGGGTTTGGAGAGGGAAAGGACCTTGGCATGGCATAATTCAATAGAGGCCACCCCCCAAAGTAGCCATTTTCTCCAGGTGAACTGATCTCTGTGGCCTGGAGACCAGTTGTAATTCCAGGAGATCTCCAGCCACTACCTGGAGGCTGCAGAAACAAAGAAAACGCAGGGACCACGACAACCAAATCCAGCTTTTATGTTCCAAATTGTAGAACAATACACTTGCAAAACAAACCTTCAATCCTTTCTTTTTTCTGAAGTCAATCTGTTCCGAACTCTTTTTTCGAGCGTTTGAAGGTTTATTTTGCAAGTGTATTGTTCTACAATTTGGAACATAAAAGCTGGATTTGGTTGTCGTGGTCCCTGCGTTTTCTTTGTTACTACCTGGAGGCTGGCAACCCTATACCCAGCGGGGGTCCTTCTCCTCCTCAACCCCTGGGGAGAGCAGCATTTGGTGAAGGGAGGGATCTCAGCAGACATGTAGTTTAGGATTCCCAGGTTCGCCCTGGTGGTGGGCAAACTCCTAGGGATTTGCTCTGTCGTCCACTGATCAACCAGCGATCGTCAGGAGGGGGCAAGCTCCCGGATCATGCCCGCCACTGGCAAGCACCTCAGGAGTGCGTGCTGTGCCAGGTACTCCAACCTCCCCACAGGAGGTGAGGGGGTACCTGGCAACCTTAATGTAGCTCCATGGAGTCCACCCTCTGAAGCTTCTATTGTCTCCAGGGCAACTGGTTTAGAAAACCATTTGTCATTCCAAAACTCCAGGCCCCACCTGGAAGCTGTCACCCCTAAACGACCCTTCCTTTTCCACAAGTGGAAGAACGGGTTGGATCCAACCCATCGGGTAGGAATTTGATAGCGTTATTATCTAATTGCTCACCTGACTTGTTATTTTAAATTACTTCAGAATGCTTGGGCAGCTTAACGTGCTAAGTCGTGGAATTGCTTCAGATGTCGAGGAATGCAAGAAACACCCGCAAATTATTTTAATTTATCAGCGGCTGTCAGTGAATAGTACCGACTGTTTGATCACCACGTTATCTCACGCTGTGCACCTGGAAAAATATCTTCAGGGTTTCTCTCTTAAAGAAACGCAGGTGTCACATACAGGTGTCACTTCACATACCTATACACCGGTACGAACTCATGACTTAATTCATAACTTTTTGCTTTAATAAGATTTTTTTTTAAAAAAACCCAGTCCTTCAAATGATCATAAAGAACTGGATAGCCCTGGCAAATTATGCCACTGTTTGATTATTTTTAAATCCTTGGAACTTGCAGGGAAAAGGGTGTGCATGTCTGCATTATAAACAGGCCTAATATCTCTGTTGGAAGTACCTGTAATGGCTGGCCCCAGTGGATGAAATCATATGTGGATGTTTTTGTGGTAGTAAATAGTTCTGCAAGATGGTTGTTGTGGGTTTTCCGGGCTGTATTGCCGTGGTCTTGCCGTGTATTGCCGTGGCAATGCCAAGACCACGGCAATACAGCCCGGAAAACGCACAACAACCATCGTTCTCCGGCCGTGAAAGCCTTCGACAATACATCAGTTCTGCAAGACTTTCCCCAACTAATGTATGAGAAGGACTTGGAAGAGACAGTGGTTTAGAGCAGGGGTCCCCAACCCCCAGGCCGTGGACCAGTCCCGGTCCGTGGCCTGTTAGCAACCGGGCTGCACAGGAGGTGAGTGGCAGGCAGGGTGAGGCTGGGTTTTCTGCAGTGACGGCAACCAAAACAAAATTATGGTCTGGACATAAGCAACATACTTCGGGTGTCACTGTCTCCTACCATACCCAGATGGGACCGTCTAGTTGCAGGAAAACAAGCTCAGGGCTCCCACTGATTCTGCATTGTGGTGAGTTGTATAATTATTTCATTATATATTATAATGTAATCATAGAAATAAAGCGCACAATTGTATCATCCCCAAACCACCACCCCCTGGTCTGTGGAAAAATTGTCTTCCACAAAACCAGTCCCTGGTGCCAAAAAAGGTTGGGGTCTGCTGGTTTAGACGGCTGGTCATAAATCAAGAAGCTCTGGATTCATACCCTTGCAACTCATTGGGTGACTCTGGCCCAGTGACTCTCTCCTCGACTTGACCTACCCAACAAGGTTGTTGTGAGCCTTTTGGAGGAAGCTGACTCTAGAGCTCTTTTGCACCACATATCTGTATCTGATCCTTTTACCTGGAGATGCTGGGGATTGAATCTGGGACTTTCCATGGAGCCACATTCCTCCACTTTCTTCCTCAGCCATCTATTGGTAGAATTTGATCAGAGATTGTCATTGAGGAATTACAAAATGTAGTTTATTATCAATTACACTTTTAGCCTATCTTTCTTTCATTTTGGAATTCAAAGTGGCCAAGACAGGAGATTCCCAAGAGGAAAGTCCATGTGATGTAGTGGTTGAGAGAGATGGGAGACCTGGCTTTAAATCTCCTCTCTACTGTGTAACTCGTTGGCTGACCTGGGGCCTGTCGCGTTATTCAGGGCCAAGCTACACATGACGAATGACACTTGAACGGCAAGTGGATTGAGTGGAGGGCAAGTGAACAGGGAGAAATACACTTGCTGTTCAAGTGTCATTCGTCATGTGTAGCTTGGCCCTCAGTCTCATCTACCTCTCAGGGCTGTTGTGAGGCTTGAACAGGGAAAGGAGAACCCCGTCCCAACTTGTTAAAATCCCAAATGTGCAGTTTGGCCCTAAGAGATGTGGAGACGTGTCGTCTCTGGCAATTTGCAGGGGGAAAGGTAAGACTGAATTGTTCAAACAGGCCCATAGTTTGAATTGGTTGTTAGTGTCTTAATATGATATTCTGTTTATCTGGAAACCGCTTTGAACGCCTATCAGAAAAGGGGCATGAAATGATTTTAAGTAAATGTGTAAAAGTATGTGTCTTTAAATGCTTGGTGTGGTGTAGATGAAATGTGGGGGTGAAAGAGAGGGATGAGAGAGTGAGATGACCGGTTGATGACTGAGAGTGTGGGTGGAGTGAATGCAGTTTTAGACTGAGAGTGGAGAGAAAAGATTCAGAGCCAAGCTACAAGTGATGCCTGACACAGGTTGGACACTTGTCAGCTTCCTTCAAGTTTTGATGGGAAATGTTGGCATCCTGGTCTTGCAGCTGTAATGGAGAGCCAAGCTGTAAAACCAGGACGCCTACATTTCCCATCAAAACTTGAGGGAAGCTGACAAGTGTCCAACCTGTGTCAGGTATCACTTGTAGCTTAGCTCTCAGTCAAGGCAAGAGAGGCAAGCTGTGTGAAGCCTTAGCATGTTTAAGCATTTCTGAGAAAAATACTTAGTCTGGTATTAGCAAGCAAGCTGTGTGCAGCCTGAACTTGTGTATGTTGTCCGAGATAAATATAACTTATGTGGAAGCCTGAACTGTGTGTTTGTGAAAGAACATTCAGTCAGGGAAAAGCAGGCAAACTGTGTGGGCTCCTGAGAAAAGGTCTCACTTGTAATTGAGAGAGAAAATAATATCAAAAGCAGGCAATCTGTGTGTGAAGCCTGAGAGAAGGTCCATATGACTGGTTTTAAGTAAAGTAACTTTTAAGAATTGAGAACTACTCTTTTGAAACCATCAAGTTTTAGAAATAATATGAAACCGATACGCTGCTTATAAAAATAAAAAATTACTTTCCCCCCCTAATATCCCAGAGTATCTGTCCAGCCCCGGAGCTAGGGTTTCTGGCACCGGAGGCCAGCCTTGTGCGTGCGCGTGCGCAGCGTGTGCACGCCCCGGACTGCATGCTGACATCATCATGTGATGATGTCATCACGCAGTGCCGCCAGCAGGGAGCTGGAACGGCGTGAGGAGGCCGCCTGTGCGCCGCATGCTGCCCCGCCCGCCTGTCGTCCCTGGCCCGTGGCTGCTGTGCCCGCCTGGGGGCATGCGGTGGTGGCGGTGGTGACAGTGCGGGGCTGGCCGGCGGGGGCACGGGATGGCACCCCCTCCAGTGCCCCCTCCGGCCCCGTGGTGCCCGTGGCCCCCACCTCACCGCCTCAACGGTGGCACCGGCCCTGTATCTGTCATTCCATTCCTTTCCTCAGGGCCACATAGTACCACGAAAAAGCCTGACCCTTGAGCACGTTACTAAAAGGAGAAATTTAAGTTATTCTGGAATTTAATTCCTGGTGGCAGCAGTCTACTAAGAGGGGCAAGAATAAAAGGCTTAAAGACCAAATCTACCCAAGAGAAAGAAAAGGGGTCGTAACAGGGCATGTAAAGATTTTTATATAAACGAATGAATGTTGGGATCAATAGCTGAAGTCTCTTCCCCTGCTCCCCATGCATTGCCTCCTTTCTGGAGAGATTGGTCTCTAAGCTTCTGCCTTGATGGTCCCTGCCCAGCCTTACCTCCCATTAGTCATTTCTATTGGAAAGATCAATGATAAATAGGGCTTCTTAAAGAGCCCCCCCCCCCCCCGAGGAAAAATGATCCCTGCAAGGTCATTAGGATTTCTCGTTTGTGAGTTTGCAGCAAGTGCTGTGAGCAGAGACATGCTTTGAAAACTCATTGGTGGGGTGGGAGGAAGTCAGCTGGAACGAGACTTCTTGCTTTCTGATCTCAGCATATCCCATCCATATTGGATGGGGGATTGGTGAGAATAAAACCTGCACCCTTTCGCTGTTGCTATTGGAAAAACCAAATTCAGGGTAAAGTCCCTGAAACCCCATTCCTTGGCAAAGCTTTGTACTTTCCTATCTGCCCTGATATATTAGTTTTTGGATGGATTTTTTTTTGTATTTTTGCTCAGGCACACCACGTATTGTGCATGAGTGCCCTCTATTGGTTTTGGTCAGCTGTGTTTGTAGTGCAGAATTGGGAAAGATAGCTTCAGGAATGTGCTCTTGAGTCTGTGAGGCCCAAACTTGGTAGGATAGCTCCAGTTGCCCTCTAGTCCCAGGGTCTGCAAACTGTGGCTCGAGAGAGCCAAACACGAACCAAATGTGGCTCTTTAAAAAAAGGAAACAAACTGTTTAAGTAAAGCTGTGTCAGTGGGGTAGGTAGGATGCTAGAATCACCTGTACATGAAAGGAATGGCAGGCAAAGATTTTGATGGGATCAAAGGTCCAGAGGAGTTAGCCGTGTTAGTCTGTAGTAGCAAAATAGTAAAGAGTCCAGTAGCACCTTTAAGACTAACCAACTTTACTGTGGTATAAGCTTTCGAGAACCACAGCTCTCTTCATCAGATGCATGGAGGGTATGAAGAAACTGGCCAGATATATATAGTTGGTGAGGGGAGGGGGGAATAGATGCAATCAGTTGCAAAATTCATGAAAGAGGTGGAGTGCACAATCCCGGCTGGGTGTGACCCCTCCCCTCCATAGCTGAGTCTGAATAGAACGCCTGAAAGGCAGTTACTTCTGATAATGAGATAACCATTCATAGTCTCTATTCAATCCAAGTCTGACTGAGTCAAATTTACATATGAATTCCAATTCAGCAGTTTCCCCGTTGGATTTTGTTTTTGAAAGGTTTCTGTTGAACTATGGTGACCTTTAAGTCCTTGATGGAGTGTCCTGGTAGATTGAAGTGTTCTCCCACTGGCTTCTGGTTGTTGCCATTTTTAATGTCAGCTTTGTATCCATTTATTCTTTTGCGCAGAGGTTGGCTGGTTTGTCCAATGTACAGAGCAGATGGACATTGTTGGCACATGAGGGCATATATCACATTGGAGGATGAGCAGCAGTAAGAGCCAGAGATAGCATAGTTGACGCCATTGGGTCCTGTAATCATATTTTCTGGGTAGATATGAGGGCAGAGTTGGCATCTGGGTCTGTTGCAGGGCCTGGTACCTGTGCTGGTGACTCTGTTAGCCGATTCATGGTTGTAGGATCAAAGGCTTCTTAGAGATGCTCTGCAGAAGGGAAAGTGAGAGAGGTGAACAGTTGCCAGGAATCCAAATACAAACTATGCAAAGATTTATTTATTTATTTACTTTCTTCCTACTCCACCTTTGCCCTCAACAAATTTCCATGGTTACCCAGCAAGTTTCCATGGCTGAGTGGAGATTTGAACTCAGATCTCTTGCATCCAAGCCCCACACAACACAACACCTGCTATCAGTTGTATATCAGTGGACGAAAACCATCATGTCCGGTGTTCCTTGTGACTTATTGGAAGACCCCGGGTGGATGGACTGCAGAAAAACTTTTAAGGATTATCAACCAACATGTCAATTGTCAGTCATGTCAGGCTGTGCAGTTTCTGTGATGCACAGCTCTTTTTTATGCCGGCTCTCTTATTGCTGTCCTGCTCTGAATTTTTGACCTCCTTTGGCTCTTCCACGGTCAAAGAGCCAAACTACAAGTGACGCCTGACACTAGTTGGACACTTGTCAGCTTCCCTCAAGTTTTGATGGGAAATGTAGGTGTCCTGGTCTTGCAGCTCAGCTCTCCGACTGCTGTCCAATGGACTTTTCAGTGGCCACTTGTCCAACATTCTGCCAAGTTGCCTACATTTCCCATCAAAACTTGAGGGAAGCTGACAAGTGTCCAACCTGTGTCAGGCGTCACTTGTAGTTTGGCTCAAAGTTTGCCAGCCCCTGGTCTAGTCTGCTGAGCTGCCGAGAGGGAGAAGGACACAGTGAGTGAAATTCAAAGTGCTGCTAGTTGCATTCAAGGCCCCAGTTAAGCTTCTAGGTCTTCTAGCTCCCACCTCAGGATGCCACGAGCTCTTCTCAAGAGTAACTCCTGTGCTTGCCTCCCCTTCGCTCAGCCTCCTCCAAGGCCACAAAACCCAGCATCCGGCCTCTGCTCTGTATATATTTAAGTGCTACTCAGCTGCCCTCCTCACAAACACAACTCAGCTAATGAGTGGCTGAAACGTTTTGACATTTCCACGAAAGGAGGGAGAAAACAACGTGGCCTTTAATGAACTAAATCCTGTTACTTGTGTAATCTCGAAGAGCCCCCTCTGTGCCATTCGCTCTTCCCCCTATTGACGTTTTCAAGCCCAGGTAATACGTGCTCCCCATCCGCCCCGCCTGGCATGCCGTGTCAATTTCTCTCCATCCCATTTAGCAATTAGCATTGATTTTCGACTCCCCCGGCCCCCTCCAATGCCCCTCACACACCCTCTGCTTCCAGTGAAGCTTATAATTAACATAGCATCTGATTTACTTCCTTGTTTTGCATGCCAACGTTGTTGCAAAAGCCACCTCCAAAGCATTTATATGGCACTTTTCATCTGCGAGGAAATGCAATTAGATGCAGGGAATCCATCAAAATGGAGGTGAGGGTCTCTAGAGGAGGGGTTGCATTACTTTGATAGGTTGGAGCAGGATTTTCAGAGGCCTCTCAATCGCAAATGATTGTCTCTTTACTGAAGAATGGACAGACTTATAGGCCTTCCTATTCCTTCTTTTCGGTCATGGGATAATCAAGGCAGCCTTTACAGGGCCATGGAAGGTCTTGAATGAGAAAATACAGGCGTCTTCGGACATCCTTGTAACTATCCTTTTGATATACAGGTTGAACAGGTAGCAGAGGGTGCTGTAGCACAGTGGTTAAGTGGTTCGGCTGCGAATCAGCACTCTACTGGTTCGAATCCCACTACTGCCATGAGCTCAGCAGGTGGCCTTGGGTAAGCCACTCCTCTCAGCCCCAGTTCCCCGGCAGTATTGAAGAAAACTTCTTCACTGCTCTGGGTGATACACTAATCTGTCTAGAAGAGCGGTATATAAGCATAGTAGTAGTAGTTGTTGTTATTATGAACAACAACAACAACATTCGATTTATATACCGCCCTTCAGGACAACTTAACACCCACTCAGAGCGGTTTACAAAGTATGTCATTATTATCCCCACAACAATAATCACCCTGTGAGGTGGGTGGGGCTGAGAGAGCTCCTCGATGCTGTGACTGACCCAAAGTCACCCATCTGGCTACAAGTGGAAGAGTGGGGAATTATTATTATTATTATTATACAATTTGGGCTAAGCTAATCCTAACGCCTTTTAAGCCCCAAATCTGATTTCTGTCCCCAATTTTGTAATAATAATTATTTATAGTCCACCTTTCTCACTGAGACCCAAGGTGGCTTACAAGAATGACAGCAACGGGGAATCAGGGAGCAGTTGACAAGGTATAAGAAGTTAACATTTGAATCTAACTGCAAAGTTTTCTAGTAAGACAAAATAATGCAATTGGGTTTGGATTGTAGAAGAAAGAGTAGTACAGAACAAGTCACGCAAAGATATCTGTTTACGGCAACAGGACAATCAGGACAGATTTAATCCTTAATAAAAGTCGCCTCTTGAGCTGAAGCATTACTCTAAAGCTTTGCTTTTTCTGTGATAAGGGCCTTCTGTTTTGCATGTTTTGAGAAACAATAGAATAACCTCAGGTAGACTGTTCCCCAGTGTAGGAACAGTCACAGAATGTGTGTGTGTGAATGGGCAATTGCTGATTACCTCCTCGGAGAGTGGCAAATTCAGAAGGCTTTGCTCAGATGAGCAAGTTCTCTTACTTATGTACAGGGCTCATTTCGAGGGGGAACGCGCAGGAATGCAGCTCTGGCAGTTCCCCAAAGAGGTCACATAACAGGTGGCCCCGCCCACCTGACTCTTGGCCATTTTGGGCCCGTTTCAGCTTGGATTGGGGCCGTAACGGCCCAGATTGGGCCTCTGACAGGTGGTGGATCACTCTCCTGCTCATCAGCAGTCTGATCCTGACCACTGTGGGCCTCTTTTCAGCCATTTTCAGCTCCTTTTTGCCATTTTGGGCCCAATTTCGGCCCTGAATGACCAGGATTGGGTCCAAAACAGCCAGGATAGGTGATGTCAGGGTGTGTGGCATATGCAAATCAGTTATGCTAATGGAACACTTCCAGTGATATCAAGGGGCGTGGCATATGCTAATGAGTTATGCTAATGAGTTCCTCCCGCTCTTTTTCTACGAAATGACCCCTGCTTACTTACATCTCTTACACAACCTGTGGACCCTGAGGACAAGTTCTGCCGAACCAACAGCCTCCTTATCCCGGTTTCCACTATCTGCTTTGCTCCTTTGCAGCTGGGAAACATTTAAATCTTGGAGTGCTCCCTTAATTCTCTCTTAACCAAACTCCTCTCCCCGTCACTGAATATATAATTTATTTTCCATTCTTCTGAGACTAATGGGATTTTGCTCAGCCTCTAAGCTACATTTAAAAGAAGCACTTTAATAGCCAAGGCAGAACGCCGCAAGATGTCTAAGGAAAGCAACTCTTTATGCGCCAGCGCTTTGCTGGAGGTTCCTCGCCACTCTTTGAAATTTAATAAAGACGTCACCCTAATGTAAATTTTTCTGCTAGAGAAAGAGTCTGTCCTTTATCGCCACCAAATTTCCTGCCCTAGGTTTTCGGCCAATGTGGATCACTTTAATGATCTGCAACCCAGTCAAGCTATTAGGACAGCCAGGGCAAAACCAAAATGGGCAAAGGAGGAGCCAATGTACACATAATGTACAGATTATGGAGTACAGAAGTTGGGTCTAAGGTTCCCACCACGTGCCCTTTTAACAGTCAGATGTGAGTTGTGGGTTCCATAGAATCATCGGGTTGGAAGGGATCTCCAGAGTCATCTAGTCCAACCCCCTGCACAATGCAGGAAATTCACAACTCCCCCCCACACACCCCCAGTGACCTCTGCTCCATGCCCAGAGGATGACAAAAAACCTCCAGGATCCCTACTAGGGAAATTTACTTCCTGACCCCAAGGTGGCGATTGGCATTACCCTGGGCATGTAAGAACGAGCTGCATGAACTAAGCACTGATGTAACCCTTCCTGCCCTCCCTCTCATGATCTGCCTAGGTTCACAGAGTCAGCATTGCTGTCAGATGGCCATCTAGCCTCTGCTTAAAAACCTCCAAAGAAGGAGACCCCACCACCTCCCGAGGAATCCTGTTCCACTGAGGGACCGCTCTGTCAGGAAGTTCTAATGTTTAGTCAAAAACTCTTTTGATTAATTTCAACCCGTTGGTTCTGGTCCGACTTTCTGGGGCAGCGGAAAACAATTCCGTGCTGTCCTCTATATGACAGCCCTTCAGGTGCTTGCAGATGGTTATCATATCACCTCTCAGTCGTCTCCTCTCCAGACTAAACATACCAAGCTTTGAAAGACTAGCCATGAATACGTAGCCAAAGTCTGAGGCATGGTCACTACAAAATGGCTGCCAAAGGAGGTGAAGCCAAGCACAAAATGGCTGCCACAGTAGGTGGAGCAAAGCACATGTATCCAGGAGGTAGGAGAATGGGAAATACAGATACATGCATGCACATAGAAGCCCAAAAGGAGATAAACATGCACACAGAAGATGACCAGCGGGGAAAAGGGGGAGGATAAAATGCACACATGAATGTAAGCCTGTACTGGAAAAAGGGTTTGGGGCCTAGAACCTAGGTCTAATTAATAGACTGCAGATATATAGATAGATCAGACTAGCAGATAACTGAGCTGTACCTAGGGTTGTATTAATTTGCATGTTTAGCAAAGGCTCATGGGGCATGCTTATAAAAAAGAGGTCACCATGACTAGGAGAGGTGGTATAATACATGACTAGGCTAGCTGGAAAGACTGGAAAGAGAGAAGACATGAAGTGGCTGCTCTTTGATAGGCGGAGCTTGTTTCAACCTTTTTTCTCAACTCCCATGCATTATTGTGCCCAATTTGGCTTGTGACTGTAGTGCATGTAGAAAAAGAGACCAGCCTACCTCCGCCCACCATTTCCTTGACTTGAAACAGTGCTTGGGGGGTGCTATTTAGCTCACCATAAAAGATCCTTTCCAACGACTGAGTAGGCCTCGCCTTGACCTGTCTTTGTGCATACAAAGAGAGGCAGGAGGCTGGCTCTTTACACATCTGCAGTAGCAACAAGTTGTTCCAAAAGGTAACAAAAAATGGCAGCTCTCGGGATTTGCAGTCCAGCAGTTAGGGCTCAATGACACATCTGGGGGGTCCCATGGTTTGAAGACTTCTGGCTTAGAAGCCCCATTCATCTTGCCTTGAGTTCCTTGGGGAAAAGGTGGGATATAAATTTTATATATATAGAAATTGCTTTGCCCATGCAAAGTATGAATGCTAAATATTGTGTATGTATTTTGCATAATATATATATATTTTGCCACGAACCCTGATGAAGGGCATGGGGCCACATCTGAAATGAATTAATCAGAGTCACAAATGTGGCTCTCGCTCATGTCTTCACGTTGCTGTTTTATGGATCAATGTTGCCTTGTGAAAAGATGAATTTTCAAATCTCTTTTTTGGTCTTTGCCTCTGACTTCTCTTTGTCTCACCTGTCCTCCAAAGAGTGAATTAGTTTGGAGAGATTTCCATCAAAATAGAGAAGGTAAACACAGAAGGCCTGAGATTGTGGCTCAGTCGCTTCTGATCCAGAAATCTTCCATGCTGCCAACAGACCCGTCCACAAGTCTGACCAGCTTACACATTTTAACCCTATCCTACATTTTTGCAGTGTGTTCCAACTTCTTGCATCGAAAATCAGCTTCATTCTCCTGAAGGCAAAAGCCACCTGTGCCAAACATCTGGACCTTGAATGAGAGCTAGCGACGGATCACGCCGAAGGATTTGTCGGATGAGTTTTCTGCAAAAATTCATGCCTCGAGGCAGGAAAACAAGAGAACGGCAAATGCAATTCAGCTTTTGAGTTTTGCTGTTGCCTCTGAATAACCATGCACAAAGAATGCCCGGTCGGATTCTCACAAAATGAGACCCACACTGGCACGCTTCCCTTTGTGCTGGGAATAGCCCCTGGTCTGAGCTTATGTTGGAAGCAGCTGGACTCTTTCCTCCCAGCCCGGCGTGTTTGTCTAAACTTCGGGATAATAAAAAAGGATGCTACAGATTCATCAAGAGTTAGGGAACTGTCGGTGGAAAGAGACATACCCTGTGTGATGGGGGAGAAATCTATACCCTGGTCTAATGAGCACACCAAGCTTCAGAACAAAGCTATTTAGATCCTGTCACATTTTATCTCTTCTGCTCCTCCGCTTTATCAGGTTAATGCAGCGAAGAATGCTCTGGGAGAGCAATAACAAAGGGGGGGGGGACCATAGCCGATCTGGGCAAGTGTTGTGAGTGCAGCCAGTTTCCGTCCCAGACAGGAGCTGATAAGGTTGATGGAGGCCCCAGGCCATAGTCCTTGGGGGTTTCGTACTGTATATTAGTTATAATAGGAGCACTGTTTAAAATTGGCACCACAAAAGTTCCCGTGCATATCTAATGTCCTTGGTCCGAGTCATTCCACCGGTCGATCTTGCTCGGTTGTGTCTGCTATTGATGGAAGAGGCTGTCCAATAGCACTGGTAACGGGAGGGAAATTTCTTCCCTTTCCCCCAAAATTCACTTTTTTAGATCTAACCAATGATTCCTCTTATTCTCTTATAAAAGAGGGGTTTCTTTTTGAAGAGAAACTGGTGCACTCTTTAGTAACTTCAGCCCTTGTGATTATTTTATTTTACATATACACACACCACAGGGTGGCGGTCTAGCAGGAAGATAGGAAGGTTTGGGAAGACGTTGGCTACCCCAGAGCATCTGTAGAGTGGAATTCTGCGGAACCTCCTCTCTCCAAATTTCATTTTTGATCAAAACAAATTTGATTTGAAACATTTCAAATTCCTAAAAAAGGGGGGGGGGGAATAAAGGGATTGTTGTATTTCAGGGAGAAACTCGGTAAGGAGGAATTAAGAGACTTTCTCTTAACAACACAACCCTCAAGAGTTTCAGTAAAAGGTTTTCCCCTTGAGATCCTTTAAGAGGCGATATGAGGCACTGAACCCAAGAACTTGGATATAACAAATGTTTATAAAACTATGCATAGGGTGAAGAAAGTAGACAGAGAGAACTGTTTTCTCCTTCTCTCATAATACTAGAACTTGGCGATGCTCTGTGAAGCTCATGGGCAATAGATTACAGACAGAGGGAAGGAAGTGCTATTCTATGCCCCATGCAACCTGTGGAACTCACTGCCACTAGTTTAGATGGCAAGTTTGTCCCAATCCTTAGACGAAATTAGACAAATTCATGGAATCTGATTGGATGATACCCAGTTTTAAGACAATTATATCTTTCTAGTATATCTTTGAATGCGCCTGAAGGCTTTCCTCTCTTCTCCGTGGGTGGAGCACACAAATGTTGCAACCAGTGGGCAGGTGTCAGAAATAAACAGCGATGGGGTGGAGGGGGAAGGCACAGGGTAATTCCCTGGCAGAATTAGGATGATGCAATCACGGACCTGGAGGAATTGTTGAGAGGCATGGATCAGGTGCCCAGTTTGTACCAGCGGATGCCAGCATTTAGTCGGCACAGCCAGACGCAATTGTTCTGGGCCTTGGTACCAGGTAGCTTCTAGGTTTCAGGGGGCCCAGGCAGAGTTTCCAGGGCTGCTTCTCCTCCTCTGCCATCCACCAGCCCCCCCCCGCTCATACCCTCTTTCCTTCCTGCCCGCCTTCTGCCTGCGTGTCCTTCCTCTGCTCATGATCCCTGCTGCCCTTTCCCTGGTGGCACCAGGCAGCTGGAAGCATGGGTGGCAGGGCAGTCACAAGTGAGTGAAGAGGCAGGGATGGGCCCAGTCCCCAGCAGCTGCCCCACCTTAAGGTATGCTGATCCTGGCCCAGCTTGGTGCTCACCTGGGTTTAAATAAAGATGTGTTCCTTGGGAGGAGGGAGGGCTCATTCGCTTGCAAATGAAGGTGCTTTAATTATTTCCCCAGCCCATTTCTGAGACATTGAGGAAGCAGTGAGGTGTGGTCTGAGCTAATTAGCTCCACAGACTTCTTCTGTCACCTGCCTGGGCTCTTCGTGGCATAACATTCCCCCCTCTTTTTTTTTTTTTTTGCAGGGAGATTACTCTGGGTTAGGGCTGTGGGTCATTAAAATCCACGGCAAGGATTGCCAATTACTCCTTGAAGTGCTGAAATGCCACATTCAGGAAGCCAAAGCAGCGGGCTGCCAAGCCTGTGGCTGTTTTTTGAGGTTCGGAGAAGCCAGAGTGAGGGAGCTGGCCTCTGGAGTTACCCCTTTCATTTCAGCCATGGCTCAGGGACTCCCCTTCAAAACTGAGTATGTCAATTTACATTAAGTTTCCAACCTCCAAGGGTGGGGTTCTCCAAGAATTAAACTGATATCCGGACTATGGAGATCAGTTCCCCTGGAGAAAATGCCAGGTTTGGTGGGTGCCCCGTGGCGCAGAGTGGTAAGCTGCAGTACTGCAGTCCAAGCTCTGCTCACGACCTGAGTTCAATCCCGGTGGAAGCTGGATTCAGGTAGCCAGCTCAAGGTTGACTCAGCCTCCCATCCTTCCAAGGTCGGTAAAATGAGTACCCAAGTTCCTGGGGGTAAAGTGTAGATGACTGGGGATGGCAATGGCAAACCGCCCCGTAAAAAGTCTGCCAAGAAAACATCGTGACGCGACGTCCCCCCATGGGTTAGTAATGACTCGGTGCTTGCACAGGTGTGTACCTTTTGGTGGGTGGACTTATGGTGTCACATCCTCTCTCTCTGCCCCCTAAACTCCACCTTTCCCAGACTCCACCCCCAACTCTCCAGAAATTATCCAACCTGGAACTGGCAACACTGTGTGCCATCTTCTTCTAGGCTGGACATTTATCATTCCATATCTTAAACTACTTGGACAGTCCAGGCTTCCTTTGAAATGATTTCAACAACCATCTGTTCACCTCCTCTCTCTACAAATTTTACTTTTTCTGTTCCTTTTCTCCTTTGCCATATCATCTGTTCTCCTCTAATATCCAGGACATTCCATCACCCTCTGTTGGTATTGCAGGTTCTCGCAATATAAGGGAGATCTCAAGGTCTTGCACACAGTTATGTTTTCCTGTAGTCTTCTTATTGGCGCAGTGTTTCCTTGGCCGATTCCCTGTGGGAGGCAGCTTTTGAAGCACAGAAAGCCTGCCTCATGGATGGCAATGGGCCTTTGGCTGCGTATCTATTGCCTGCTTTTACTGCACTCTTATATATCTTGCAATCCACTTTCTGTATTGTTTATAGTATAGCTTGTCTTAGACTGTTTGTTATTTGCATTGCTCTCTAATTCAGTAATTCTCGTCCAATCACGTTGTTCATTGGGTTTTTTGGAGTGCTCAGTTGCACTCCTGTAATTCATCTTGAGTCTCATAAGAAAAGCAGGCAATAAAAGTAAATAAAGTAAATAAATAAAAAAATGGTTGCCCAGACAATTTCCAAGTTTATAATTCTTCCAGGTTTAGCGGAGCTGAAGGCTGGCCCGGGTCCATCTGGCTACCTGATTTGTATACTATCCTTTGTCCAAGGATTTTACGGTGGCTTAACTCATCCTTCCTTCACAACAATCTTGTCAGGTAGGTTAGGCTGAGAAAGAGTGACTGGCCCCAGGTCACCCACTGCGGTTCATGCTTGGGATTTCCCAGGCCTGATCCAACTGCAACTATCCCACATTGGCTGTCAGCCACATATTTCTATGCAGCTGTCCTTTGTTTGCTTTGTTACTCCCCCTCCCATCAGAACTTGATGGGTAAAAGATTGTTTTCCTACTGAGAGTTTTGTCTTCCAAGCTTACGGCTGTTATCTCAGATCCATTGTGGAGTTTCTTGGGAACGTATGAGCCCCTGAGCTGTCTTTGGCTCATCTTGTCTTGTGTGTCTCAAAGCACAGCATTGGATCTGACATCTGTTACCGAGGGTCTTCTGGGGGGCAATTCTGCAGTGAACTTTGCCCTTTGATGTCCTCCTTGTTTCCTGATTGCTCATTGGTTCATATTCCACTGGGGGCCGTATGATTTCTGATGGCCGCTCGCCCTATCGATTCATTCTAGGAGTGCCAATTACGAGGCTGCCTCCAATGAGGTTCTGTTTTCCTAGCCCCCAAGTTGGCCATGTTCCGTGAACTTGTACAAATTGCTAAAAAAAAAGGCAAAGATGGGATTCTCAGGCTTTTTGCCGTACTGAAAGGAAAACAAATATTTTTGTGGATAACAAGGTTAACGTCTAGCAGTCTTGCAAGTTGTCTTTCCCCTTTGAGTTCAAGTGTTTTGAACACCAGTACACGCAACTGTACACTCATCAACAGGGCAACTAAGAATTACTGTATCCTACCTACCAAGCCAACAGCATGGCAGATAGATATATTCAGGCTAATATATTGTTGTGATGACCATAAATGACCAGTGGCATATTAAGGCGCTGGGCAAGGAATAAGCTAGTTAGCCCCTGTATTAGTGGATCTTCCAATGTGCATAGAAGGGGAACAGGACTGAGTGGTCCCTGCTTGTGACGAAGAGCGCTGGCCTCTCCTCCAGATAGATACATTCATTCAAATGTGGATAAACTGCCCTACACATGTATATCCATAGATTCCATCTTTGTGACTGGGAACACCTTTGCCTACCTGGGTAATGCAGCCACAAGAACGTCACTGTGGGTAATGCCAGCAGCACTGACTGATGATAATTAGGGATCTGCCAAGCATGTTTCAGCGTATTTTGAAGGGCTGTGAACATTTACTAAACAGGCAATTGACCTGCAGTTATGTGGGGTTTCAGCCTGGTGTGCTGCTAGTAGTTCTTAATGCGTGTTTTTTTTCTTCCCTTCTAGACATCAACGCTGCTGTGATCCCAAAGCCTCGGTACCCGCTGGTGGTTTGTGGAAGCTCACCTGCCTTTGTAGAGATGCGTATTTATTCGCTGCTGTTTGGAAGGACCTGGTGCTAGCGCACATGCCCACCACACCTCCTGTGCATCTGAAAGGAGCCACTGGACAGCAAGGTGAGGGTCAAATTGAGGCGGAGGGGATTCATCCTCGGGGGCCTGCAACTGAAAGGGGCAGAGGAGAAAGGCTATTTTACTCTTTCCTTCTTTGGCTTTTTCATGCTGCAAATTGCTACCACCAAACTATTTGTAAACTTAGAGTTGCTCTACACAAGATGCTTCGGCATATGTTTGTCAAGTGTAGAGAGACACAATGTTAGCTGGGAAGAGTAGTTTAAAAAGACAGAGCTGGCAGAGATCACTCCTTAGAGGATTTGTTAATTTCATCTTTTTTTTTTTGAAAAAAATTTTATTGGGTTAGAATCCGTTATTTTTACATTACATTCAATTTTTCCCCAAATTTTTCATTTCTAACCCCCTCCCTTTCCCCCCCTTTTGCTGACTTCCAACAGCTTTCCCCCCCCCCCCTTTGTCCCTTTTCCCTTACTTCTATTAAATTCCTCTATCTAAAACAAATATACATTCTCCGTTATACTAAGCAGTACATCCTTAACTACTTTTCTTGTTATATACCCAAACTGTAAGTCCTTGTTTCCATCTTGGATAAACAATTTATCCCATTTTCCAGTTTTAAATATTTCTATATATCATAAACCTATATATCATAAACCATAAAAACCTTACATTTAAATCAAACAATTTGACTTATTCTCTATAAATTACTCATTGTATCTTTTTATGGTAATTCTATATAGCTCATCACCTAGTCAATCAATTTGACTCTTCTGTACATTCAGTTTGGTGCATTATACAAATCTTATCAAAGAAAGAAAATATTGTTGGTTACTCAATCCTTATATTTAAACCTTATCATTAATTATTTTCTATCAATATTCTATCTATTAACCTATATATATCTGTATATATATCAATCTGTTAATCTAACTGCTTATAAATTCACATTTATCTCTTCCCCCCCCCGGTAAAGTCACCCCCCTCTACATTTTATTATACTTCAGTAGTTCTCAAACTGCCACAGTTTTCCTCCCACCTCCCATTTCTTCTCCAGATATTGTTTCAGCTTCTCCCAATCTGTGTTAAACTGCCCTGAGTCCAGATTTCTCAGTTTTCTTGTCATCTTGTCCATTTCTGCCATGTACAGCAATTTGTAGATCCAATCTTCAATAGTTGGCACTTCTTGTACTTTCCATTTTTGCGCATACAAAAGTCTGGCTGCTGCTGTCATATAAAATATCAATGTCCTATGATGGGCTGGAATTCCCTCCATTCCCAAGTTTAGTAGCAGGAGTTCTGGGTTCTTATTTATTTGAAATTGTAAAATTTCACTCATTTCTCTTATTATTTCCCCCCAGTACTGCCTAGCTACCTCACACGACCACCACATGTGATAGAGGGAGCCCTCATGCTTCCTACATTTCCAGCATTTATTAGAAGTGTTCAAGTTCCCTAGCGCAATCTTCTTTGGTGTCATGTACCAACGATAGATCATTTTGTAAATATTCTCTTTAATATTTGTACATGTCGTTGTCTTCATTGTAGTCTTCCACAAGTATTCCCATGCCTCCATTGTTATCTCTTTATTAAAATTTATAGCCCATTTCACCATTTGTGTTTTAACTATCTCATCCTTAATTTCATCTTTACATCCCCAAAGGCTCTGTCAATTTCACTTCTCCAGTCTAAAACTGTGTGGGATTGCAACCAGAGGGCAGCGAGGAATGGAAATGGGCTAGAGCTGCCTTCTAGTGATGGGCTTGGACCTGGAGAGGTTCTAATGGGCTGAAGTTTCTCTTCTGGCATTTCACAGCCCTTCACACAGCTCCAGTGCATCACAAAGCCTTTGCCCTGCCACCAGCTCTGTCTTCTTAAACTAACCTTCCTGGCTAACATTGTATCTCCCAACATGTGTTCTCCATATGTCAGATGTCTCATGTAGAAAGACTTTGTGGAAAGGGGAAAAAAGCCAAGTGTTTGTAAAGTTCCTTCCATCGGAACTAAATGCAACTAGAATGGTGGAAATTCTTGTCAGGGGCGGGAAAACCACCTGTTGAGGAAGTGAATGTCCTTGTCCCCTCTGTGTCTCTCTCTTCCTTTAAATGATAGCCCTGGAGGTTAAATCCTGTTAAATCACCTGAGAAGATGATCACAAAACTAGAAGTAACGTGTAGTTCTGCCCTCTGTTTTTATACAAGGGTTGGGGGGGAGGAATGCTGCGCTTGAATAATGGAAATGGATTTGCATTAACAAACGAGGCTGGGTCATCTTCCTTCTCTAGGGGAGGTGTCAGCCTTGGTGGAAGCATCTATTGTGTATCTCTCTCTCTCCGTGTTTATAAACGGGTTTAAATAATTCATTTTAGACAAAGCCAGTAATATAAGTAACATAACAGCAGCGAGTGTCATAGGCAGACCATACGCGTTTGTGCTCCCTGCCCCCCCCCAGTTTAACAGGAAGAATCTCCATTAATATTTCAAGAGGACTATAAAGCTGCAGATCCATTTTTAAAGAGTCTGGGATGCTTGAGAACAGCAACGCAGAAACAACAACAGAAAAGTGAAGTGTCTGGCAAGAGAAAGGGGGGGGGAAGGCGAGAGAGGCAACAGGCACAATAAATGGCTTGTTACTAAGGGACTGCTGAAGTCTACTTTAAGCTTTTAAGCCCGTTGTTGTGTGAGCTCATGGAGGCGATCAACGGTGTCCCCCCCCGATGTTTACATCATTTGTTGTTGCATTGCACAAACAGAGGCGATCAGCGATCAGTCACCATAATATCACCTTCATTATGAATAGGCTTGGGTTAGACTATGGGTCTGTGATCTATATTTTATGGGGGTATTTTATGGGAGTGCCAGCCTCGGAGGTCCCAAGGAATATGAGGTCGTTTTCCTTCTTTCTGATGATCCCTTTTTGGGGTTGTCAAATTTCTGAATTGCTGCTTGGGCTAAAGGGACATCTCTGCGGCACCGTGAGCCAGGTCTGACTGGCCACTTAAGTCCAGCGTTACTGTTCCCCTTGCATAAGAATCCAAGTAGTTATATATTCTTTTACTTGGTTCATACCCCAAGGGAAACCTGAAGCAGCTTACACTGTTCTATCCTCCGTTTTATCCTCACCACAGCCCTGAGGTAGGTTAGCCTGAGAACATGTGCCTCGTCTGAGGTCACCCAGCGAGCTTCCATGGCAGAGTGGGGGTCGTAACTTACGTCTTCTGGATCCTGGTCTGGCTCACTAACCAGTGCCCCCTGCTGGCTCTCGGAACTGCTGGTGCACAGAATTTCTGTGCTAAATCAGACCTACAGGTTAAACGTGGGATTTGTAGCTGCACATGCATTGAATGTAACATGAGAATTAATACATGCATTTATAAAGAGCAATCAAGTGTACACTGTACAGGGACTTTACATGCTTTCATTGTAGCTTATGTACAGGGCTACGGTCTTCTAGGGAAGTATGTTGGACTTGATGGGCTGTTGGTTCTTAATGACCACGGCAAGAGGGTTTCCTTTGGTCAAGAGTTCTATTTAGGAGGTAGAGGTTATTTTTGAGGGCTGGAAAGTAGAGTTTATTTTATTCATTTATTCATGTCATTTATAGTCTGCCTTTCTCACTGTGACTCAAGGTGGATTACACATTTTGAAACCAGTACAGTCAATTTCAAGGACATTTCCATAAACAATGCCGTAAATATGCACAATTTTACAAAGATATAACACTAGTAAGAATCCAATACAGAATTGAAGAAATGCTGAAACAGAATTCTAGGGCTGACATTAGACCACATGAAGCACACAAAGCTCATAGGAGCACATATTTAAGACAACAGTTAGTACGTAAGGCAACATAGTGGTGAAGTCTATGGTCCTTAACTCATTAGTGAAGCATCTGAGAGCCCCTCCCTACAATACAAAGGCCTTTTTGAATAATTCAGTTTTGCATCATTTGCGTAAAACTGGGAGAGTGGGTGCTCTCCTAACCTCCTCGGGCAGGCCGTTCCACAGGATGGGGGCCACCACAGAGAAAGCCCGTGTACAGGCTGCTGCTCACTTCACCTGTGTGCAGCCTGGCACCTGCAGGAGACCCTGTTCAGATGAGCAAAGCTGCCATGGAAGAACATAGGGAGAGAGGCTGTCCCGTAGGTATGCTGGGCCAAGGCCAGGAAGAGCTTTGTATGACATCTCCATCCTAGGTTATTCTACTCTTCTCAAGTCAAATCACACTGATTTAACTTGATCGTGCCAGTTGACTTCTCGTTCCCCCGTCCACCCGTTCCATTTCAGCCCAGTGATGAAGCCCATGTGCTGCGTGAATAAAATCTCAGCGTCAGTCCCAGATTTTAGCTAGTTGACAGTCTCTGAAATAGGTGGGCACAGAAAGATGGCCCCGCGAAGTAGACTAGACCGGACAAGACAGACCAATCCGTCTATTTAGATGTCAGGCAGCTGTGGATATTCACTGGCAAGCACAGCCCGTGTTGGTGCGGGGTACACCAGTGCACACTGGTTGTGTACACTGGTGCATTGCCAGAGTGCTTGGCTCCTGTCATTAGCATGTTTATTGCAAATGTGCATTATAAGCCAGGAGGGGGGAAAACAGTATGCACAGGAAAAGACAACAGGCCTTCGGAACATCTTGTTCCTGGTCTATTTGGGCTCCATGCCGAGTCTAGGAAATAACTTATTTATAGATGAATGGTTAACACGCGATGCTGTTGAATCTTTTATAAGCTCCAGGGCCGAATGGAGATTAATTAGGCACCAGAATGCCAAAGCATACAGGGGTAGAGAAAATTAGTCCGTACAGTGATGGGGCATTAGCGTATGCAACGCTACGGAAGCAAAAGCTCAAGTCTTCGGTGTCTGGTACTCTCTTCCGTGGAATGGGATTGAATTAAATAATTAACGGCCCCTAATTAGCCCTCTCCCCACCATCGCTTCCTAATTTCCCCAAATCTTGGTTAGGAAATTTATGGAGATTTGGAGGGGTGGAAAGGAGGGACTTCAGAGGAATCTAATGCTGTAGAGCCCACCCTCCAAAGCAGCCATTTTCTCCAGGGGAAGTGATCTTTGTCATCTGGAGATGAGTTATAATTCTGGGAGACGCCTCTCTGCTCCCTGTAGGAAAGTCAACGCTAGAGCATCCTCAACAGACGGCTGTCTGGAGTTTCACTCCAGTGAGGGTGTGCCCTTCCCCACTCCTTCAGTCCCTGCTTCCATTGATGAACAGTTCTTGACATTATAAAGTTTCTCCCGCTGTTCAATTGGTGCCTACTCTTCTGTCCCTGAACATCTAGTCTTGCCGAAGTCTTTGTCCTCTTCTTTGCAGCAGTCTCTCAAGTATTTTAAGAGTGCAATCATGTCTTCTCTTCTTCAGGCGAAACCAGTTCCATCAGCCGTTCCTCACAGGACTTGTTTTTCAGATTTGTGGGACCAGCGGGGTTCCTCTATTCCACCTGAATGGTTGTAGCTAGCTATCCACGTCTACAGCCTCTGTTAACTTTCCCCAGTGATTGTCTTCCTTCATTTCAGTACGATTTCCAGCACGAGTCACTAGATGGCAAACTTGAGGCAAAGTGGCTATCTTGTCTGGAAGAAAGCCTTTCGGCAGCAGTGCCAAATGCCAAGCCAGGAGTTGGGGGCGCACCCAAGTTTAGCAGCTGTTTCCAGATTGACAGAGAAGACAGGCAACAAACATCTTTTACTCCCCAAGAATGAGATTAACCGCTGAATTTACAACATCCCCCCACCCACTCCAGAAAAAGTAATTTGATTAGCATCTGCTCCTTCCTCACCCCACCTTCGATTTCCATTTCCATGATTTTTGAATGTCAAAACTGTGAGATTCTCCTTTTGCATTTCTATTCCTTAGCATTCTCCCCCCCCGCCCCCCACCATCCTGTAGGCATCACTTGCCAAAATGGAAGAGAAGAATTCATTAGCAAGGCAAAGTGGATAATTATATGTTTTTAAATTTGTCTGCAACGTATTTTTTGTAAAGTAGTTTATTTATAGGGAGCTGGCTATAAGCTTCTAAATAAATCTGGAAACTTCAGGGAGCCACCCTCGCGAGCTGCAGCCAGAGCTGTTCTTGACTGGCACGGTTTTTCATGCTCGAAGGCAGTGGCAGGCGTTGAATGTGGCCAAGGAACTGATCTTGGTAATGTGGCGAACCGCAGTGCGCCACAGCCCTCTCTGCAGTGGGAGACCCCTGTAAGGAGCTGAACAGCAGGTTTAGGACTGGATTGTGCCAATGGTCCCTCTTGGTGCCAGAAATGGTTCACTAGAAAAGGAATGTAGAGCAGTTACTTGTAAAGGCTTTCTAAAGGAGATCTTGGGGGAATATGAGAATGTAAGATCTAGCCATGCTAGATCACAGACCCTTCCAGCATCCTGTTTCCATCAATGTCCAGACAGATACCCACAGCTGTACACACAGACAGGGCCTGCTGGTGACGGTCTTTCCTTGCTGACTGCCCCTCCACCCGGCCCCTTACAACTGGAGGCATTATGCCTCTGAATCCAGTGGCCCCATCTAGCATGGTTAACAGCCAGAGATCAACCTATCCTCCGTAAATTTTCCCAACCCTCTTTTACATTGATCAAGACCCATGAATCACTGCACCTTGTGGCAGGGAGTTCCACAGGTCAGCAGTGCATTGAGCGAAGTAGTACTTCCTTTGGTTTGATTATATTTCCTGCCCGTTAGTCTCATCGAGTGACCCTCTTATAAGTGTTTATTAGAGGCTGGTGGAGACCACACCAGATTCTGATTTGGACTGAGGCAATGCCATGGATGTAGGAGGGGGCTGGATGCAGAAATTCCTGGAGATTTGTGGGTGGAGCATTGTGAGGGTGGAGTTTGGGGAACAGAAAGACCACAGCAGGATATGATGTCATAAAGCCCCTTCTCCAAAGTTGCCATTTTCTCCACAGGAACTGATTTCTGTCATCTGGAGAGAAGTTGCAACTTTGGAAAAATCTCCAGGTTCCACCTGGAGATTTGCCAAATTCTTCCACCTCTGTGCAGTTTCACCAGTCCAAACCACCCCCTCCCTGTTTTTAGTCCTGGAAACGGTGGGATGGGTCACAAAAACAAATCTGTTACCAAAGCGTTTCCCGTTTGTCTGAGCTCCTCCTGTGTGCCTTATATGAAAAACAGCAAACTGTCTATACCTGAAAGCAGTCTCTTTTAGCTGACTGATGGTGCTGCAAAACTGGTGTAAAGCTACCCTAAAACACACTGCTGAAATATGCAGTCAAGACATGGATCTGGAAAGGTAAGAGCAGTGCAGGAAATACAGCTTGAGGCTGCCACATGAGCAGGATGGAAGCCTCACAGCCATGGCGGGATTGTGTTGTTTGTTCTGCCCCGTTACCTTTGATGGAAAGAAGAAATCCCATTTGCTCTGGATTCTACAGGGTTCAAGCCGTGTGTGCAGTGCCAAACTCTTGTGGGAACAGCTAGGCAAAACTCATGAGATTGTCTGGGAGATTCTGATTGCCTTCGTAAGAATCCAGGTGTGTAGGTTTTCCTCTCCAAGGGCATCCAAATCCAGCTCGAGGATTTAAAGTGATTCAGGAATGTCGACCCGAGACTTCAGGCTTTCAGAGTTATCGGAAAGAACATAACTGGATTTGCAGATGCAAAAGGAAATTGGGATTTACAGAAGCTGGGAACGTACAAAGCCATCGACAAACTGATTGCATGCACACAAGACCCGGTGTAAATGCAAAACACTGTCCTGTTAAGCCAAGTGAGATGACAGCGGGCTGCAAAGAATCAATGCCTTTTTGGCACGGGTGATTTTTGGCACATTTGGCCTCATACCTCTTTGGGTTTCCTTCCTCATGCTGGACGATTCTCCCCCTTCAGATTTCAACCTGGCGTTTGAAGGGTTCTCTTCTGAGTTTTTTGCCTGAGCTTTTTCTGTGCAGGGAAAAGAATGGAGCAAAACGTGGTAAAAATCACCTGTGCAAAAAAGGCCCAAGATTGGGCAGAGTTTGTCAGGGATAAGGGTGTGGTGCAAAAGATTCATGTTCTTGGATCTGCTGTTCATCGCAGTCCGCTCTTGAGCCAGGTGACAAGTGGCAAAGTTCACTTTGATCCATAAAATCCTTAAGAGAGAATGCTTTAATTAAGCGGATTTGATCTGGCTGCCATGCTGGCATGATCCTGCCTCTTTTCTCCAAAGACCTGGCTATTTTTAAGCGTGGTACTTGGAGTTCAAAGACTCTCTTTGTGTAGATTGAAGGAATTGGAAGCTGTCTGTCCAAATTTCTGTGCTTGTTTTGGCTCTTAAGCAATAATCCTTGGGTAGAAGTATAGGAACATTGCAAGCATGTCTCTGTTTTCCTCATTCAAAATGTCAGGGGAAATGTTTTTTGGTTAATTATACCACTTAGCAATCTGTTGAGAGCTAGCATAGTGTAGCGGTTAGAGTGTCAGATGGGGAACAAGGAGACCTGAGTTCGAATCTCTACATAGCCTTGAAGCTTACCACGACCTTGGACCACTCACCTGCTCTCAGCTTCGCCTACCTCACCAGGTTGTTGTGGGGATAAAATGGGAAAGAGAAAGCTATGGATGCCATCACACGCTCTTCAGAGAAAAGGTGAGATAAAATTGGAACAGATAGCTTTGTGGTGGCCCCTCCTCTATGGAACAGCCTGCCTGAGGCGGTCAGGAAAGCCCCCACCCTCCTGGCTTCCCACAAACAATGCAAAACTGAATTATTTAAAAAGGCCTTTTTCTCGGCTAAGAGGGTGGTATTGTAGGAAAGGGATGCCAGATGTTTCGCTAATGAGTTAGGAACCATAGATTTCACCATTATGTTGCCTTACATTATCTGTTGCTTTATATACTCCTATAGACTACCTGTACTTGATGTTTTTTAATGTCCTAGAATTGATTATGTTCTGTTTCAGCAATTCTTCAACCCCATATTGGATCCTTGCTAATACTGTGTCTTTGTAAACTTGTATTCATTTACCCTATGACATTGTTTATGGAAATGTTCTTGACACTGTATGGAAATGCCTGCCCTTGCCACTGGTTGTACTGATCTCACACTATGTAATCCTCCTTGAGTCTCAGTGAGAAAGGTGGAATATAAATGACATACATACATACATACATATTATTCTGTGTTCACCTTTCTTATGAAAGTAGGTATTATTGGCCATTACTTTGTGGGAACGTTTGGAATTGAAAACAAATGCCTTGAAATTGTTTTAAAAAGCACGTACTTGCAAATCCTAAGTGTGGCCGCTCTGGATTTGCTGTCTCTGCTAAGTTTTTCCTACCAGTTCCTGAATTCTATACCTTGACTCCGGCATCTTGAATGAATCCATGTCCTTAAGGTGCGTATTGACTCGGAAACATCACACTGTCGGTCAAATTTGTGCTGGCGAAGACATGGCTCGTTTTTCATTTCTTTCCACAAACTGGTGCAAACCCAATTTCCAAGTCAAATGGGGCCGCTTAGCCTCCCATCCCCGTTGATCTAAAGAGACGCAGAATGTCAAAAAGAGTCGGGGAAGTTAGAGTTTAGGGCTCTGAGCATCATATGGCCAGGATTTGATTGCCTGGCTCTGCGCTGGGAGGGCTTTCCCCTCCCAGAATGGGTTTGAGGTTGCGATAACAAAAAGAGAGGGCGAAATGATCAGATCAGACGATGCTAAGAGGGAAAGTAAATGATGTGGCAAAGACCGCAGGCTGGGGAAGAATATTGATGACTTGGGGGGCTCTCCAAGCATACGGGTCTGTAGCAATGTTTATGGATAAAAAGCTGGATGGAAAGAAAAGCTGACAGAGTAGCAAACAGTTGTGCTGAAGCGCAGAGAAAAGAGGTTTCATCAGAGACCAGAGGAGAAAGGGATGGGCTGGTATCCAGGATTCCTATTCCTTTAGATTTTTAAAAATAAGAGAAGCCGTCAACAGATTTTGGTTTGGGATCATGGATCTAACTACAGCCAGTGTGATGTAGTGGCCAGAATGTCAGACCGGTATCGGGAAGACCCGGGTTTGAATTCCTATACTGCTTTGGAAGCTTGCTGGGAGATCTTCAGCCAGTCATGTAGTCTCAGCATAACCGAGCCACTCCTCTCAGCCCCAGCTCCCCGGCAGTATTGAGGAAAACTTCTTCACTGCTCTGGGTGATACACTAATCTGTCTAGAAGAGCAGTAAATAAGCGTTTGAACAACAACAACATTTGATTTATATACCACTCTTCAGGACAGCTTAACACTCAGAGTGGTTTACAAAGTGTGTTATTATTATCCTCACGACAATCACCCTGTGAGGTAGGTGGGACTGAGAGAGCTCCGAGAAGCTGTGACTGACCCAAGATCACCCAGCTGCCTTCAAGTGGAGGAGTGGGGAATCGTGGAGACAGAATTCTTGAGCAACCACAGGAATCCAGAGCTTCCCACAGGGGAAAAGAAGGACATCTCTAGCTAAGCCGGTTCTTTGGGACAAATTAAAGAGGTGATCCATCAGAAGGGAAAGCAGAGTCCATTCTGGGAAACTCACAACAACCTTGTGAGGTAGGGTAGGCTGAGAATGTGGGACTGACCCCTGGTCACCCAGCGAGCTTCCACAGCAGAGCAGGGATTTGAACATGCAACTCCCAGCTCCCGATCCTATGCCCCATATTTAAAGCTCCTGATTTATGAGGGATTATTTTCAGGGTGAGGGCAAATCAATGGATTTTGTTATCAAAAAGGGGCATATCTTACCAGAGTATTTGTGATATCTCTCTGCATTCACCCCCTGGCCAGAATCTCAAAGCTGCCTCTCATTGGGGGCACTCAAGTCAGTAGGCAGGGGCATCTGCGCTACTTCCTAAGGAACTACATTTCCTATTCTTGTGTACTTTTGAGCCACTATGCAGTGGAAAGTTTGGCGGCATCCCACCACCTTAAGCAGTGTGTATATATACACACACACAAACATTTGAATTGCCATTGTAAGATGATTCATTCAGTGACAGGCTTGGCCAGCCTTCAGGAACAGGCATGGCCTCGGGGTCACCGGGTTGTCCTCTTTTTTCAGAGGATGTTTTTTCTTTTTGGAAGCCTCCCTTGGGATTCTGTCCAGTAAAATCGGCTGTGGAGACACAATTCCTGAGCAACCACAGAGAATCCAGAGCTTCCCACAGGGAGAAAAGAAGGATGTCTCTAGCAAAGCAGGCTCTTTGGGGCAAATTAAAGAGGCGAGCCATCAGATGGGAAAGCTGAGCCCTGGAAAACTCCCCATTAGCCATTAGCACCTGGCTAGCAGACAAAGCCGGCACTGTGGGGAGTTGTGTTTCTCTTTCAATTATAGTAATTACATGTAAATTTGCATCGATGACTGTAAATTAGCATATGCAAATAGTGTCCTCTTTCCCCCCTCTTTTGGTGTCTTTTTTTGCGGGCTCTTGTCTTCTTTTTTGAGGGTCATCCATAGAGAGTGGATGTGTGACCCTATTAAAGATTGATGCTATAAACATGCATCTAGAAGTTTAAGCAGAATGCAAAGGCAACTAAAAGCCTGAATGCAGGGGATGAATCCTTGGCAATGCTGCGGGGACAATGGGTGTGTGGGGAGAGGGGTGGAAATCTTTCTTAGGCAAGGAAAGGGCCGGGCGTTTTTTCCCCATATTGCAGCTCAGAAGAGTTACCCTTCCCCGCGCCTGTGACAAATCTTGCTTTTGTCTCGATTGCCATACGGAATCATTGTTGTCCAGAAAGTGGCGCGTGTTTATACAGGGCAGGAGGTGTATAAATACGGAGTGAGTAAAATGAATAGTTTTGTTTGTTTGGCTCTTATCTAATTTAATAGCTTCTGGGCGAGCAATTAGTCTCTGTAACAGAAGAAAGTAAGCAACATTAGGATAATTGGTTGCGCGGTCCTAGGCTTCACGCAGCATAATGCCGTCCCGGAATCCTGGCAAATTGATCTTCCAATGGGCTTTGTCCTGTGTGTTATATGCTCCCAACCGCAACATGCCTATTCTGTACAGAGGAGCAGTGGCTCAGTGGTAGCACATCTGCTGGGCATACAGAAGGTTCCAGGTTCTATTCCCGACATCTCAAGTCAAACGTACCAGGCAGTAGGTGATGTGAAAGACCTCTGCCTGAGACCCTGGAGAGCTGCTGCCAGTCAAAGCAGGCAATGCTGACCTCAATAGACCCAGAGTCCAAATCAACGGAAGCCAGTTTCAGACAGAGCTCCTGCATTGCATGCAAAGGTCTTGAGTGCAGTCCTCAGCATCTCCAGTCAAACGGATCGGGCAGTAGTGATGTGAAAGACCTCTGCCTGAGACCCTGGAATGCTGCTGCCAGTCAGAGTAGGCAATGCTGACTTTGATGGACCAAGGCAACCTTATGTGTAGGTGTGGCTTTTGCAAGCAGAATGCAAAAGTAGTTCAAGACCTTGCTAGTTCCCCGAATTTCCCCTCCTTCTAGTTTTTAATCTCTTTGGACTCTGCTTCCCGCAGCAACGAGAGGACCAAATGATGCTAGATGCAAGAGATTAAGGTAGGATCCCTTGACATTTCTATTTTGTTTTTTTTAAAGGGTGCAGGAGGGACGTGTGGCTCAGTGGAAGAACGTGTGCTTGGAATGCATGAAGTCCCTTGAGAGGTGGCTTCCCGACACCTCTCAACCAACAGATGTTAAGGATGACCTTCTGCTCAGACGCCCCGCCCACCAACCACCTAGATTCAGAGACAGGAGAGGGGGCGGGTGCCAGGTTACTTCCTTTGCCGACACTCCCAAGTTCAATCCCCGATGTCGCCAGTTAAAAGGTTCAGTTTCGCTTATTGCATTTCCCTATTGTTGATTATAGTAGTTCACTCTTTGTTTAAAAAACTGATAGTTCATTCTCTTGTTAAGCCACTCTGAGATGCTTCCCAAGTAGAAGGGTAGGGTTAAAAAAAAATCTGACGAATAAGTGGGGTGATAAATTCCTGACTGCCATGAACCCGCTTTCTTTGGGCTGAGAATCAAATGGCAGAGGGGAGGGACCAGAGGAGAAGGCAGCAACAGGATAAGTGTTTTAAGCCTCTGGAGAAGGAGAATACAGCCATATGGATTACTCCCTTACGAACCTACCTGTCCTCTTCTGTAATTGTCTTCTGTCAGCAGGTAAAGACCTTTTCGTTTTGTTTGGCATTCCATTGCCTCCCTTCCTGCCCTATGTGTTTTTATTACCATTTAATGAGCTTTTAATGTGTAGTTTGCTTTTGGATTTAATTGTTTTTATGATTTTTAATGAAGTTTTGTTTTAATGATTATCTGCCTTCTGGGCAAAAAGGTGGCGCACACATTTTGTAAATAATAAATCATTGATCTGTGTATTTTTATTACTGTTTTATGAGCGTTTAATATGTAGTTTACTTTTGACTTTAATTGTTTTTATGATTTTTATGAAGTTTTGATTTAATGGCTATCCATCTTGGTGGATCTAATTGGGCAGAAAGATGACATACTGTAAATAATAAGTCATCAATCTATGTTTTATGAGATTTTAATATGTAGTTTACTTTTGTCTTTAATTGTTCTTATGGCTTTTTATGAAGTTTTGTTTTGATGATTATCCGCCTCGGTGGCCCTAATTGGGCAGAAAAGTGGCATACAAATTTTATAAATAATAATTCATTGTTGTTTGCCTAGGGATATCTGTGAGGCCAATTTCAGATTTTGAGGAGCACATGAGGAAGAGGCCTCCTTTGGGAACCCCTCTAGTATCCTGACTACCGCAGGCCATTCTCCATCAAGACAGTCTAAGGAAGAAGTAGTTCAGCTGTTTTGAAATATGTAAAACCTGAGATTTACTGTCCCAAATAAGCCTTAACGGTAGCATGCTCAACGGAGGTAATGCTGAAGCCTCTCTGGAGGGGTTTTCATGGCAGAGCTCCTTTGGCAAGAAAGTCTTTATCCTCCAATAATCTGTTCCCCTCCCCTGTTATTACTGACAGAATTAGTGCCTGCTTATCGGCTTCCTTCTTTTACAGTTCAGAGACTGCAGCTTAATCCCACAACGAACATGTAATCTTCCTTTTCAGGCAATCCGAGTCACTGGTCCAGATTAAAGCGGAACAACCCTGGCCTGGTCGCCTTTCCCGAGCTATATCCTTTGCTGCTGCTACATGGAGCATGAAATCCAGAGATCACAGACCGAGGCACGTCTCATGAATGCGAGGAACAGCGTGGCACTCCAAGGTCATTGATAACACCTGTTCACGAAACCCCAAATCAAATGGACTGATCCAGAAGCACTGAAGGGTGCTGCCTCAGGAGGTCTGGCTTTTTAATGGTAAGTTGTAACTTAACTGCAAAGTTAGGAGGTGGTGGGTGGGGCAGTTGAGTAGAAGATGACCACCTACGTGTCGATTTGAAACAGCAGGGCAGATTTTGGGATGCAAGATGCTAGCTTTAGAAGGGTGCAAGAGTCCTGATTTCCTGTGCAGATGTGTAGAAATAGACACAGGGTGGGAAGAATAGTTCCTGTCACCCCCCAACTCTATTTGACCAAGGTGCTGTTTGTGTTTGGGTCCCCCCATGCTTATGGTCAAACAAGGGATATCTTTATGATCTACAACTTGCACAAAATAGGGGGGGGGGGCTTTATGGATCACACATAGACATCCGATATACCTGTTCCTTTCTCTGTAAACACTGCCTGGAACATGTGGAGGTGGGGGGGGGTCCACAGGTGCAGTTCTGGGAATTACACAGGCATAGGGAGTGGTGGCTGCAGTGCTCCTATGGAATTCCAGTGGGTCAGGGAGACACTGGAAAAGCGAGGAGGCTGAACTTTTTGAATCAGCCCCCAAAGCCGATTAATTCTTATACCTCTGCTTGGGAAAGCGTCTTGGAAACCTCCAGTGATGTAACCAATAGAGCATGCAATAAGGCCTTGATGTTTGAAGGATGATAATATGCTTTGGATGGACTTGGTCTGGAAGATTCTGCAGGTGTGTGATGCAGTGGTGCACTTGGGGAGAAATGACACCCCTCCCACTGGTGCGGGGAGGGTAATGTCCATCTCCTTGCGAAGAAACAGCAGCTTAGAGGCAGAGAAAGAAGCAGACAGGCACTATTATAGGTTGGCTGAAGAACCTTTTTTGGTGCAGGATTTCTCTCATTCTCCAACGTAGGGTAGTGGATCTGCTACCCTTTAGGAGTGCCTTTGTGCCTACAACTGTGCCCCTGGCACAGAGTGGTAAGCTGCAGTACTGCAGCCCATGCTCTGCTTACGACCTGAGTTCGATCCTGGCAGAAGATGGGTTCAGGTAGCCGGCTCAAGGTTGACTCAGCCTTTCATCCTTCCAAGGTCGGTAAAATGAGTACCCAGTTTCCTGGGTGTAAAATGTGGATGACTAAGGAAGGCAATGGCAAACCACCCCGTAACAAAAAGTCTGCCAAGAAAACGCTGTGATGTGACGTTCCCTCATGGGTCAGTAATGACTCAGTGCTTGCACAGGGGACTACCTTTACCTTTTTGTGCCTACAACTGTGCTTTACCTGTAAATAAAGCAAACACTACAAAAATGCCCTAAGTCTCCCCTGCTTTTTCTTCCAAAATGGAACTATCTGGATAAGTACTAGGCCTAGAATTTCTCACTTGTATCCTCATAACAGTGCTGTGTGATAGATTGGGTTGAGTGTGGGTGACTGGTCCACGATTACCTGACGAGCTTCCATGGAAGAGTGGACATTCATGGATTTCCCACATCCTAGTTAGGCACCCTAACCACTATACACCGCTGTCTCTCATGTGTAACGTACTGTGCCTTGCTGTCCAATGAACAGGGAAAGTTGTCCCTGCAGGGCAATCAGGGCTTTTTTGTCAGTTGGATACTGTCCTTCTGTTTCCTGGTGTGAACTTTTACTTGACAGATGACATGTTGCTTTGGACAGTTCCTTCAAACTGTGACTGCTGGATTTGCTTCACTGAGTTTGATTGACTGAGAAAAACTAATTAAAGACCTGTATTTTTTTTTAAAAGTACTGATGAACTCTGGATCTTTACTGTCAAAAACAAACCTGAGGTACTGTTTATCAGTGGAGAAAACCGAAGAGAAAATAATGGGGGAACTTGAGAGTCATCTTTGCCCTTTGCTTTCAAGAAAGAATTAGCAGTTATTTAAGCTTTTGAGCCCATTGTAAAAGCCCTGCTGCTTTAATTCCAGACTTCAAAAGCCAGCCAGAATCAAAAAATAGATTGCGGGTTGATTCTTGTATGTAGGAACGCCATCCAGTTATCGCAGTCCCAGATCTCAAAAATGAATGTGCAAACTGTTCCCAGGAGCATGGGAAAGGAGCAGGGCTCATTTCGAGGGGGAACGCACATGAACACAGTTCCGGCAGTTCCCCAGAGAAGTCACATGACAGGTGGCTCCGCCCACCTGACTCTCAGCCATTTTGGGCCCGTTTCAGCCTGGATTGGGGCCGAAACGGCCCGGATTGGGCCTCTGACAGGTGGTGGATCAGTCTCCCACTCAGCAGTGGCCCGATCCTGACCAATATGAGCCCCTTTTCAGCCATTTTCAGCCCCTTTTTGCCATTTTGGGCCCAATTTCGGCCTTGAATGGCGAGGATTGGGTCCAAAACAGCCAGGATAGGTGATGTCAGGGGGTGTGGCATATGCAAATCAGTTATACCAATGACACAGTTCCGGTGATGGCAAGGGGTGTGGCATATGCTAATGAGTTATGTTAATGTGTTATGCTAATGAGTTCCTCCAGCTCTTTTTCTACGAAATGACCCCTGGAAAGGAGGCAGCACTGCCCCTGCCAAGACAATTTCTCAATTGTATTTCAGGGGTCTAACAAGTACTTGGGATCTAATAGGAAAATTTCCAAGGATAATGGTGAGGAGATGATCTGTATCCCACCCCTTCAAGTTCTCATCTCCTTGTCCACAAAGTCTAGGTAAACCAAGACCAGTATCAACATGTCACTGGATTTCAAGGTTCCAAGAAGCTATCGGAATCATTCTTTGGGTTTCCCGTGCGTTCAAGCCAATCCCATCAAAAATGATTTCTCCAGTCCACAACAGTGGAATAGCCAAGTTTTGTTCCAGAATCTCACTAATTCATGCCCTCAAACTCACTGACGTAGCATGATTGCTTCAGTTGATGGGGAGGGTACCAGAAAAGCTCCCTGTTTGCATTGTGGCTTAAAAACTATAAAGTTGGCCATGCAGGTTCCTTAGGAGGCCATGCCAGTGCCCACCCATGTCGACTTGGCCACCACCACCGAGAGACATTTTTGAGGTTCAGTCCAGGGCTTGGATGCAATCCACGGGAATGAGCCTCGAGGCAGAAATCCTAGAGTAATAACAGCCCCTAGTTTCCACTTGGATTTGGGAAATCCATCAATTTATTTTTTGTTGGGCAGAGCAGGCCCTGCTCCCAGCAGGTAGAAAACCCCCAAAGGTGACATATTATACTGGGTGGACTTGGCCATGCCTGATGGGTGGTACAGGCTGTAACTACATCCAAATCACTGAAGAATGAGAAGATCCCATTTGTGCAAACATTGTAGTTTGCAAGTGAATCAAAATTCCAAGAGCTGGAACATTACCCTACTATTACAATAAATTCTGACGTCCAATATAGGTATCTATTGAAAAGATGATATACATATTCATTTTTTCCTGATGGAAGAAAAAGGGTGCAGTAGGCTTGAAAGGGGTGGGGGGAAGTGGCATTGTACAGACCAATCTTATCAGATCTCAGAAACTAAGCAGAGTCTATACTTGGATGGGGAACAGCTGAGGAAGACTCTGCAGAGGAAGGCAATGGCAAATCACCTCTGCTCCTCACTTGCTTTGACAGCCATTTGCTGGGGTTGCCATAAGTCAGTTGCAACTTGAAAGCACATATGTAGTATATAGATTTGAAAAGACCGTTCAGGTTCGGGGCTTTTTCTGAGTCTTATAATAAGTAAGGGCTTTGTACGTCAATACCAGATTCTTGAATTGTAACTTGAAACAATCAATGGACACGGAGGTGAGGGAGATTAATGTGTGCCTGGTGATCCATTTCATTTGATTCGAGGCTTTAAAAAACAAGCAATTAAAGTCAGTCTTTTTTGTGCGTGTGTTTGCCCAGCAATGCAAAAAAATAGATATTTACTTCGGTCAGTGGAAATGGTATAAGTTGCCATCCCGCCCTAGGTTACAAGGCCTGCCAGTCACAACAACTTGTCTGGATTTTGATTCAATCAATCAATCACAAACCTTCCCTTGACATGACTGGGCATCAAAGAATTACTGCATTTGCAGGGCCTGGGTGAATTGAACTGGAAAAGCAGAATCAGTTTAATTGTTCTGGAATGACCAAAGGATACTTCCATTAGATAAAGATATCGGCTTCATTTCTACTGCATATAAGCCAAATGCTAGTTCTCTCTAGTTTCCATATGACCTGCTCATGGTGTTAGGCTGAGAGGTTAGAAAGACCATCATGCAAAATGGGAGACAGAGCAAGATTTGAGTCCAACTGAGTTGGTCCTTAAAGACCAACCAGACTTCCAGAGTATGAGCTTTCGAGAGTCAGAACGCTCGAAAGCTGTATTCCGGGCTGTATTGCCAAGACCACGGCAATACAGCCCAGAAAACCCACAACAACCATTGTTCTCTGGCCGTGAAAGCCTTCGACAATACAGTCAGAACGCTCTTCGTCAGATGCTTTTCTAATACAGAACAGCATGGCTAACCTCCTGAAACTAGCGAAACAGGTGATGTAGCCTCAGACAAGATCTACTGTATCCTTTCTCTATGGTCAAACTGTAGCCGTTTCTATATGCTTTTAAAGGGACAGCCCACTCATGAAACGCTGGTGGCTTTCCCCCAGGAATTCAGACATCTCCATTGGCAAAATGGTTGCGGGGCATTTGGCTTCCGTTTTTTTGGCGTCTTATCTGGGAATGCACTTTCTGCGGTCACAGAAAAAGTGCCAAAAAATGGAAGCCAAATGGCCCGCAAATGTTTTACACAAATGGAGACATCGGCAGCATTCCATGAGTGGACCGATCCTTTAAGAGTGTGTGGAAATGGCCTCGATTTCATCCTGGAAAACAACCGTGAGTAGACTGTCCCTTTAAGAGTGTGTGGAAATGGCCTCTATCTCATCCCGGAAAACAACCACACAACTATTTCCAGGAACCAGGGACTACGTGCTTAAATTAAATCTGCATACCAGGAATGCACATATTAGTGACATTGTGTTAAATTAGTTAAATTAAATAATTCAGTTAAAAGGCCCAGGAGACAAGTAAACCTGAAGAGATGTGGAAAAGGAAATGTTCAGCCAGGGTGGGAATAGGAACCCCCCTCCCCAAGCCTGCTAAAGAAGCCCACCACAATTCATCTCATGCCAAGCAATGTCATTTTCCCCAAGTCATCTTTCTAATAATTGCTGAGTTTTTAAAGGTTTGGGATGGCAGTAGATGGTTCCACCGTATCTCACCCTTTGCCATCCCCTTGATGCTGAGCCCAACAACAGCTCAGTTCCGGAGCATCTGCTTCGCATGCATGAAGCATGCACGGTGGTTTCCCAGGTTCAATCCCTGGCATGTCCAGTGAAAAGGATCAGCTCGGCGGTAATGGGAATGACTCCAGCCTAAGAACCTGGAGAGCCAGACAAAGTAGACAATAATCTCCTGGAGAAACCAATAGATCTGACTCAGTAGAAAGCAAGCGTCATGGGATCCAACTGGATTCTAATGTCCTTCTGCCCTCTCCTGAATGCAATCCAATAGCCCCTATTGGGTCCCTTTTCTTTTCACCACTGCATCTGCAAGAACAATCAAGAATATAAGAAGAGCCTGGCTGGTCAGACCCAAAGTCCAGGTAGTCCATTTACTATATTATATTTTCAGTTTCAGTATCTCCAGCAGAATCACCTGCCTCACCAGGTGAAGAAGGATTCTGTTCTTGTAACCTTTCTTGTAACCGTTCAAGAGGGCATATTTATAAAAGGAACAGGGCTGTAGTAAAATGGAATTCTGCAGAGAAGGGCATTTTCTATAAAGATAAAAAGACTCTAATTTCAATTGCCTGTGGAATTTCCGTGCTGTTTTCTTTTCCTCCTTCCTGTATCTGGCATCGTTTATTGGATATACTCTACTGTTTGTATTTTCATCATTCCCTAGCCATGAAATCCAGTTTATTGGATCATTGTTCTCTAACTGTGTGCAATCCAGTTTATGCAACATATTATACTGTTTCTGTTTCCTTGTTCTTTGATCGTGTAATCCCATTCTAGTGCATTGTTCATTGTGTGCATTATACTGTCTTGGTTGCATTTTTTAAATAACTCTGCAATCCGCCTTGAGTCTCAGTGGAAAAGGTGGACTCTAAAGAAAGTAAAAAACCAAAGATTTAAGCTATTTACTGTGCAGATTTAAGTTAAGCTATTTACTGTGCAGATTTAAGTTAAGCTATTTACTGTGCAGACCTAAGCGGAGTTGCAGCCTTCTAAGCCCAGTGGCTGCAGAAGACTTAGAAAGGGACAACTCCACTTAGGACAGTACTGCAAGGCTACAATCCTAAGAACACTTTCTCAGGAATAAGTTTACTGAACAAAATGGGAAATAGTTCTGAGCCAACCTGCTGAAGATTGCTCCCATAATTAAAACTACCAACTCCATCTCCAGAAGTTCCTGGAGATTTGGCGGTGGTGCTTAGGAAAGGCAGGGGTTGGGGACCAGAGGAAGCTCAGTGGAGATGTAATACCTTAGAGCTTGACCTCCAAAGCTGCCGTTTCTTCCAGCGAAACAGATCTCTGATGCAGTTCTGGGAGAACTCGAGGCCCCAGCAGGAGCTTGGTTGTTCATTCTTAACATTTGAAAATTATTATGTATAGAACAGCTAAGCCAAATCACGAGAGCCCTGCAAGGCCTAAGACAAAACTCAGGAGGAGCTAGGCGTGTTAGTAGTTGCAAAATAGTAAAAAGTCCAGTAGAACCTTTAAGACTAACCAACTTTATTGTAGAATAAGCTTTTGAGAACCACAGCTCTCTTCGTCAGGTGCATGCTCTCTGAAGAAGAGGGCTGTGGTTCTCAAAAGCTTATGCTGCAATAAAGTTGGTTAGTCTTAAAGGTGCTACTGGACTTCTTACTAAGACAAAACTGTCTGTCTATGTAACTACAAATAATTGGGAGTGGAAAGAGACGAAAAATGAACGAAATCCTACTCTCAAGTCACAGGTGACTTACGGTGACCCCTGTTGGATTTTCATGGCAAGAGACCATTGGAACCCTGCCTCTGCAACCCTGGTCTTCATTGCAACCCTGGCCTCCCCTCCAATTATTAACCAAGACCAACCCTACTTAGCTTCTGAGATTGGATGAGATCAGGCTCACCTGGGCTATCCAGGTCAGGGAAGGAGGGGAGATAGGCAGGGAGGAAAGAAGGATGTGAAAAAAGCCTGCGGAACGGTAACCAGAAACGAAATAATGTCCTCCTTGCCCACCAAGCCTGTACTGAATTAGCAAGTACATCAGAAAGCATGTGGGGAATCGGGAAGACCATATCAGGAAATCTCCTGCTAGAAACTCAAATGGAAGTGAATCCCTACACGAAGACTTGCAGGCCAATCTTAAGCAGAGTCCCACTCTTCAAACTGCATGGACTTCAATGGGCTTAGAAGCATGTTGCTCTGTGGAGGAGTGGAAGTGCCAGCATAAGGTTGCCAACTCCTGCCTAGGAAATTCCTGGAGATTTGGGGGTGAATCAGGGAGGGACCACTGCAATGCAATAGAGCCCACCCTCCAAGTCAGCCATTTTCTTCAGGGGAACTGATCTCCTTTATGGCCATCTAAATGGCTACTCCACTAGGCAGCCCTTCCCCTTCTTTCCCACTCCCCACATGTCTGGCACCTGCCATTCTTTAAGGGGGAAATGAATGCAAGCTGCTTTTACCACAAAGTGGTCAAAACGTGCTTTTTATGGTTGGACACGCTCAGGGCCGGTGCGCCCATTGAGGTCGGACTGGCAGCTGCCTTGAACGCTAAAGCACCGAAGGGGCGCCAGAGGGGGCACTGGGGGCAGAGGTGTGCGCCACAGAGCTCAATTACCCTGTGCTGCTGCATCCGGCCAGGAGCTCTGTGCAGCTGCCACTGCTGCCGCTGCCACCAGCACACAGCTGCGGGCCCGGTGCAGTAGGCGGCCAGGGCGGCACATGGAGCAACTGAGCCAGAGAGAGGATGCACGCACGCCGCTCCAGCTGCCTGCCGCGCCTGGCCTGCAGCTGCTGCGCCCGGCCAGGAGTGCGTGCTGGTGGTGGCAGCGTGGGGCAGCTAAGCAGGCAGCCTCCCAGCCCTCCCGCTCAGTTACTCTGTGCTGCCGCCACTGCCGCTAGCACACAGCTGCGGGCCAGGTGCAGCAGGCGGCTGGGGCGGCGTGGGGCAACTGAACGGGAGGGCTGAGAGGCCACCCGTGCACTGCCCTGCCCCGCGTGATGATGTCACATACAGTGATGTCATCATGCAGTCCGGGTGTGTGCGCGCATCAACACCCCTGAAGCAGCCTCAGGCGCCAGTAATGCTGGCGCTGGCCCTGGACATGCTGTGTATCTGATGCTAGTGAGCTCCAACTCAAAAAAGTTTGCACTGGCCTGAAATAAATTTTGTTGGTCTTTAAGGAGCCCTGGGACTCCTGTTTTACTTTTGTTATCTAGAGGAATTTGCTAGATTTGTGGCACAGTCCTAAGCAGAGGTGCGCCCTTTTAAGTCCATGAACTCTGCCTAGGACTGGAGATGCAGCAACATTGGGATACCCAGCGATGCAATCTTTAGGCGGGACCTGGAGTTCTCCACAAATTACTGATTTCCTACAGAGATCAGTTGCCCTAGAGGAATTGGTTGCTTTGAAAGGTGGACTCTAGAGTATCACTTCCTAGCAAAATAGAAAAGAGTCCAGTAGCACCTTTAAGACTAACCAACTTTACTTTAGCATAAGCTTTCGAGAACCACAGCTCTCTTCATCAGGTGCACCTGACGAAGAGAGCTGTGGTTCTCGAAAGCTTATGCTACAGTAAAGTTGGTTAGTCTTAAAGGTGCTACTGGACTCTTTTCTATTTTGCTACTACAGACTAACACGGCTAACTCCTCTGGATCTACTTCTTAGCAGAGCTTCCTCCCCAAACTCTGCCCTCCCTAGGCTATGCCTCCATCTCCTATCTGGTACCACATCTTCCAAGACAGTCTGTGACATGAATGGACAGTTGCACAAATAGTATTCATGGTACATCATGATACCTATTTAACTTACTCTAGAACTATACTGGCTTTGTAGAAATTCTGTTTCTCCCCTCGTCCCAACTGGCAAAGCAGCTACCTGGATGCAAGATTGTATCCTTGCTTCACTTACCTTTCTGGAAGGAAGGGACCTCGTTGCTATGGCAACTGGTGCTCGAAAACCTCCGGGTGGCTCCGCCGCCTGCATTATTTGGCACTGCTGCACTGATTCCGGAGGAGTTACTTTTAAATTTGCACTTGATCATAATCTGGCTGATTAGGGATAAGCATGCGTGTAAGAGACGGGGGGACGGCAGGGGGTGCCGGTAAAGGCCCCACAGCTTTGGAAAATGCCCATGGTAATCAGTCAGATTAATAACGCCTCTTCTCAGCCCTTCTACCCTCCAAATTGTTTACTTGTTTTCTTTGGCCCCCTCCTGTTCCACAGTTGGTGTGAAATCAGAAATCCCAGCCCACTGAATAATGCATGAACCTTGCGTGAATTAATAGCGTCTTGCTTGCCGCGTGCTGCTCCCTTCCTGTTCACCTTCTTTCAGATTCCGGGGGGGGGGGGGATATTTGCAGCCAAACAAACAGGTCCTTGAGCGGCCTGGGAGAGAACTTTGCAATGGCTTGAGAGCTCTAGTCAAGGACGAAACTAAGTGTTCTGACTGTCATAGCAAGTAGACTCAGTGGCTGGGTCCAGTCTTTTGGGTAGCACAGAAGCAAGCTGGCCATATGAACTGGTTGAACCAGCAAGACTGTTTAGCTGGGGGCTTAAATATCCCGAGAGCAAGAGGCCTCACCTTTTTCCTGGGCTTACCTGTCCAGGACCACGACTTGACTAAGGGGGAACACGCAGGAATGCAGTTCTGGCAGTTCCCCAAAGAGGTCACATGATAGGTGGCCCCACCCACCTGACTCTCGGCCATTTTGGGCCCATTTCAGCCTGGATTGGGCCCTTGGCCTGGATCGGGCCTCTGACAGGTGGTGGATCACTCTCCTGCTCAGCAGTGGCCTGATCCTGACCATTTTGGGCCCCTTTTCAGCCATTTTCAGCCCTTTTTTGCCATTTTGGGCCCAATTTCGGCCCTGAATGGCGAGGATTGGGTCCAAAACAGCCAGGATAGGTGATGTCAGGGGGTGTGGCATAAGCAAATCAGAGCAGAACCACAAGTGACAAAAGGCACAGATTGGACACTTGTCTGCTTCCCTCAAGTTTTGATGGGAAATGTAGGCAGCTTGGCGGAATGTTGGACAAGTGACAGTTGAAAAGACCATTGGACAGCAGTCAGAGAGCGAAGCTGCGAGACTAGGACGCCTACATTTCCCATCAAAACTTGAGGGAAGCTGACAAGTGTCCAATCTGTGCCTTTTGTCACTTGTGGTTCTGCTCTCAGTTATGCCAATGACACACTTCCAGTGATGTCAAGGGGCGTGGCATATGCTAATGAGTTATGCTAATGAGTTCCTCCAGCTCTTTTTCAATTAAATGACCCCTGCTAAGCAGCGATCCTGCAAAGCACTCTGTGTCAGGCAGCTGCCTGGCTAAGTGGCTGGAATACAGGCTGCCAGTCTAGCACTTCTTCATCGCTAAATTGCCTCCTCATGCGTCCATCATCTCTGCTGCTCTTGTTGGCAGGGAGAACTTGCAGGACTCGTAATCCACATTCTGGCCCCACAAAGCAGGGGACTGCCTTGTAGCCCACTGGAGTCTGGCATGTTGATAGCATTGCCTGGACCTAAGCCTTCAGGGGCAGATCCTTTGACTGAGGCCTTGGGATCCAGGACCTGGATGGTCATTGAGAAGGCTATATGCGTTATGTGTCAAAATGAAACTCTGCACTTTTTGTTACAAGTGGGAGGCTCTAGAAAAAGGATTTTGAAACAAGGCAGTGAGCTAGCTGGCCCCTCGTTGGGCTGTACATCTGCAGCAGCACATCAAAAGTTCTTTCTTCCTGCAAAAAGAAAAGGAAGATATTGAGAAGGCTCAAATTTACCATTTCTGCATATGATAATTTGTTGGATTCACTTTTCTGACTCAGGGAATCAAGCACCAGACTCAGGGGTGTGAATAGATCCAGAGGAGTTAGCCGTGTTAGTCTGTAGTTGCAAAATAGTAAAGAGTCCAGTAGTGCCTATAAGACTAACCAACTTTATGGTAGCATAAGCTTCCGTGAACTACAGCTCTCTTCATCATGCATCTGATGAAGAGAGGTGTGGTTCTCGAAAGCTTATACTGCAATAAAGTTGATTAGTCTTAAAGGTGCTACTGGGAGCCAAGCTACAAATGATGAATTACACGAGGACTGCACATGAAGGGAGTCGTAATGTTAGCTGGGAAGCTGAATCTTAAAAGAGATTGGAAAGCTTTGTCAATCTCACCTCCTTGAAGGGGAGGTGAAACTGACAGAGCCTTCAGGAGGCAAAGGGGATATTAACAAACCCTTTGAGGAGGGATCTTCCTGCTCTGTAGAGAGGGGAAATTGACAAAGCCTTCCGATCTCTTTTATAAAACAGCTTCCTAGCTAACATTGCAATTCACATGCAGTCCTCGTGTAATTCGTCATTTGTAGCTTGGCTCTGGACTCTACTTTTTTGGGGTGTGAATGGCATTGTATTCTCTGATGATACATTATTGTGGCTAGCAGGGCCGGATCTAGGGTTGCTGGCGCCCAGGGCAACCCAAGTCTGGCCTCTCTCTCTCTCTCTCTCTCTCTCTCTCTCTCTCGTGCTCCCAGCACTGCATGATGACATCACTTACATGATGTCATCACGCAGGGCAGAGCGTGCCACCTGTGCAGCAAGTCGGGTGCCCTGGCGCGCCGCAGAGTTGGCAGAGGCAGCACGGAGGGCTGGGAAGGGCTGTCATGCAGGGCAGACGAATGGCGCAGGCAGCCTCCCAGCCTCCTGCGTCTGCCTTTTGCCTGCCCTGCAGGACAGGGGGTGCGTGGCAAGCCGGCCACCCCCCGTCCTGCAGGGCAGGCGAAAGGCAGCGCGGGGGGCTGGGAGGCTGCCTGTGCTGCTGCCCATGTGCTCTTGGTGGCTGGCAACTGCACCCAGCGCCCCCTCCTTGGCAGCGCCGGGGGCAGACTACCCCCCCTGCCCCCCTCGATCCGGCCCTGGTGGCTAGACTCATCCTTTGTGTTGCTCGTGTCCCTTTATGGAACATTTTGGATTGTATTATTTAGACTTATAAGAGGTAGCATTTTGTAGAGAGTATAACCTAGTTTTTCTGTTCCAGACTATATATGTCAGTTTATGAATTACTGGGAAGATGTTGTTATGTTTCATATATGGGATTTATATTTGTGAACTATATTTCAAATTTGTTTTGTTTAAACTACTGCATTGAATGGTCTTTATGTTAATGTGACTGATTGTTGTAGTTAGACAGTTACGAGGGTTTTTTCTGTGTCTTGGGCTTACATTTTGTAACTCTCTTTGTTTTTGCTGCAGCCTCCAGGTGGTGGCTGGAGATCTCCAGGAATTACAAGCAATCTCCAGGCGACAGAGGCCAGTTGCCGTGGAGGAAATGTCTGCCTTGAAAGATGGACTTCATGGCATGATACCCAGCTGAGGTCTCTCCCCTCCCCTCCCCAAACCCCACCCTGCCCAGGCTCTACCCCCGCCCAAATCTCCAGGAATTTCCCAACCCAGAGTTGGCAAGTGGTGCTAAGTGTCCCCTGAGCCTCTGAGTCTTTTCCCAGAGCAGTCTCTGGCTCCTCCTGGTCCTCATCTGAGGAGTTGGTTCCTGAGACTGTTCCAGAGGGGTTCATGACAATAACGGCAATGTGACGGACAGGCAGCAAAGAAGATTCCAAGCCCAATGTGACTAAAGGGTCCCATGCAACTCCACCCCAAAGGTGATCCCATTTTGTCCACTAGCTGGCTACTGTTGGAGGCTACAATGAGCTTCTCATGCCAAAATTAAGCCTCTTTATGGCTGACTCCTTAAGTTCTAAACTGGACAGTAAACATTTTGTGCATTTTCACACAGCCATGTAGCAGCTGTAGTTAACTAAAACAGCTCCCTCCAGCAGCAGGGGATAGGAGCACCCGTTTCCCTGCAGGATTAATTCAGATCCCAGTTGATAGCTGATCAAGAACACAAGTTGCTGCACCCTTCCCTAATTTTTTTCTGGTTAATCTAGTGTTACCTCTGCTCCCACTCACCCCCATTTGTTTTCCAGAGTGCTGATATCAAATTTCTACTACGTTCACCAACAGCGCCTGTCAAACTTGGCTAGTCATAAGCACATAATAAGATCCCGGCTGGCTCAGGCCAGTGGTCCACCTGGTAAAGCATCCTCTCTCCCATGGTGGCCAACCAATTACTCTGGAGGGCAATAACGGGGCACAGAGGCTGAGGCCTTCCCCAAGGTTGCCTTCTGGCACTGCTGTTCAGAGGTAGACTGCCTCTGAATGTGGAGGTTCCCTTTAGTCACCATGGCTAGTAGCCGCTGATGGACTGATCCTCCATCAATCTGTCTCATCCCTTTTGTAAAGCTATCCCCGCCCCCTGGAGAGGTTACAGGACTCTTCTCTCTGGAAACCAAGAATACAATGTGCTGTAAAAAAAATCCTGGTCTTGGCCTCTGCGTTTCTGAGCAGGCACCAAAATGCAAACTCAAGAATAGTTGAGATTCTTGTGCAGCATCCCTGAACCGGCTGTGCAAGGCCTGTCCAGAGCCGATTGCAAAAAAGGTTATTGCAAAAAATTGCAAAAAAGCCAATTGCAAAAAAGGTTATTGCTATGGCTGCTTGGATGAAGGGATCATGTCTTCGCTCATATTGGGAAACGAAACTGCTTATTGCAAACTGTAGCTCCTAAAACTGGAGTGGTGGTGGTGGTGGGGAGGAATCCAGTAAATGTCTCTTTATGGAAACTGGAGAGAAAAATGAAGTATCCAGCCATAGGTTGCAATTTTTCAAACGGGAAAAATACAATGCAATCTATATTTGCGCTCTTTACCAAAACCTTGGAACGCCCTTGATCATGGCAGGAGAGAGGAATGACAAATCGGTGACAGAAGCAGCACTTTGCCAGAAAGCCCATTTTCCAGTAGCAGGTGAAGGGTTAACGTGTAGAATGGAGAAAAGTGAAGTGACTTGGATCAAATTGGGAATAAGCTTTTATAGCTCAACGCTGCCACACAAAATAGGGGGCATTTCAAGTAAGCGACAGGTCGAAAGGAATCACGGGGCTATTGGATAATGCATATTCGCACCATTTACTCAAAATCTCCCCAGTTCTGAAAGAGCAAGGGTGGGGGGCTCTTCTGCAATGTCTCCAACTATTTCAGATCCTCTTAACTGGATTTGAGAATATAAAGACATCCCTGTTGGAGTAGATTTGCAGTAGCCTGCTAAGCAGGGTAACAATAACAACATTCAGTTTATATACTGCACTTCAGGACAATTTAATGCCCACTCAGAGCGGTCTACAAAGTATGTCATTTTTATCCCCACAACAATCACCCTGTGAGGTGGGTGGGGCTGAGAGAGCTCTGAAAAGCTGTGACTGACCCAAGGTCACCCAGCTGGCTTCAAGCGGAGGAGTGGGGAATCAAACCTGGCTCTTCAGATTAGAGTCCTGCCGCTCCTAACCACTACACCAAACTGGCTCTCTTCTCAGCCCACTGAGTTCACACAAACTGTGCATGGCAACTATGTGTTCCTGCAGTTCTGTGTTCTGGAGCAACAGATACCCAGAGGTACATTGCCACTGAACATGGAGGATTAGCCATAATGGCTAAGAGTTATCGATAGACCCCTCATCCATGAATTCTTCTTACCGCCCCCACCTTTAATAGCTAAGCTACTGGCCAGTGGCGATGAGTTCCATAAGCTGATGATCTGTCGCAAGAAGTATTACTTAGTTTTTGCCTATAATGATTCTAGAGGCCTTCAATTTCATTAGGTGACCCCCCCTCCCATGCTAATATTACAGGATGGTGTGCACAGAAAGGTGTATCTGCACACCATGCATAAATTGATAAACATCTTCCTTCTTCCTTTAATAGAGGATCAAAATGTGGAATTCTCTGCCAGATGATGAAGCGATGGCTACAGGTATAGATTCCTTTAAAAGGGGATTAGATAGATTCATGGAGAATGGTCTGTCCGTGGCTACTAGCCATGGTGACTAAAGAGAGCTTCCATATTCAGAGGCAGTCAACCTCTAAAAATCAGCATTGGGAGCAGCACTGAGGAAGGCCTCGGCCTCTTTGCTCTGTTATTGGCCCTCCAGAATAACCAGCAGGGCTCTTCTTATGTTCTTATGTTCATAGTTGTGTTTTCCCCTAAACTAAAAAGCCCCAAATGCTTTAGCTTTTCCCCATCAGAAATGCTCCAGTTCCTTGGTCACCGCCCCCCCCCCCAACCTGGTTTTTTCCCCAAGTCTACAGTATCCTTCTCCCTCTTTTCAACTTAATTTAGAACATGTATTTCTAGCTTTTCTGTTCAAGCACACATAAGGAGGTTAAAAGAGACGGAAAACTTCAGTCAAAGGGAGGAAAAAAAATGCCTACATGGTTCTAATTAAAACAAGCACATTAGTACTATTACTAATCAGCCACAAGAAATAAGAAAATAAGAACAGCAGTCGCTCTAAAACCAATAAAACATAAAAGATCTCAGAACAGATTAAAGAGTCAGCCAGTTTCAAAGGGCCTCCTACTTTTGGCTTTTATATTTTCGCTTACAAAGATACAAACAATTCTCTCCACTGCTTAGGGGAGAGTTTTTACAAAGACAAGAAAGTTTGCGGACAACATTTATAACCTTTTGTGTCCTCGCTACTTGCACCGCTTATACAAAGAAAAAAATCATCTCAAAGTATGTCTTGAGGAGGGAGGGAGGGACAAAGCCATGCTTTTCCTAGAAGCTGAAGATCCTTTTTAATACGATAAGCAGAGGGCTGGAAGAGAGCAAAACAAACATGGTTGAACATATATCCTTTGGTAATATGCCCATGCAGGAAACTCGGGGGGATGGGGGAATATTAAGTACCACATATGCTTTTTACAATGCATATTTTCATGTTTAGAGACACCCAAGTTGAACAGCTAGACTAAAAGATTGAAATGGGACTCTGACATCCCAGGTTCAAATCCCCATTCTGCAGTGGGAGCTTGCTGAATGACCTTGGGCCACTCTCTCACCTACCTTACAGGATTGTTGTGAGCATAAAAGGGCAGCGGGAAGACTGGTGTATCCTGCCCTGAGCTCCTCGAAATAAGACCAGGACAAAAATGTCAAAAATAAATAAATGAAACATCTAATTCCTGGCACCAGCTTGCTTCTTCCCCCAAAGAAAGAGACAATCCTAGCTTTCCTCCACTGTGTTGGACAGGAAGTGCTTTAGATAAGTGCTGGAGGCAGGGGCACCCAGCTGCCTCCATTGTAGGAAGATGCTTGGCTTGGACCCTTCCAGTACTTTCTGGAACTTCCCAACAGTTTGAGCTTGGCCCCAGCCCCCCTTCTCCCCCTCCAACAGAGATGATATAATAGGTTCAAACTTTGGGGTTAGCGCCCATTACCCAGTCTCCTGATTCCAAAAGTGTCCACAGAGGCTCCAAGATGGAGGGACCCCCTCTCCCTTTTAAGATTGGAAGCCTGAAGGCAGGGCCTGTTTCTTTATCGAGGTAAGATGCTTTGGGAGTCAATTGTTGGGGAAGCGGGCTATAAATCAACCAGACAAAGACAATAAAACGTGAATAACCTACCACAGAAACAGAACGAAGTGGTCCTATGGTGACAACCTATAGTATTAAAAAGAAACATCACCCGACATCTAAATAAAAACAAGCTGATGGAAGATTCCTCCTGCATCAGTTCCGCTTGGGAAAGAGGAGAACTTCAGAGGCAGAGATTTTCAGAAACTTTTTCAAACAGAAACTTATTTTTGAGCCAAGGGGAGGTGGCATGGTTTGCACAAATGGGGGAAAGCAAACAGGAACACCGATTTGGCTCTCCCCTGCTTTTAATTACTAAGCCCTTCCAACAGATCCCTCCAAGGATACCAAAGTCGCCTCGTCAGTCGTTCCGGCCTCGACATTTGGCAAACGAGAAGATTTCAAAACAAAACGCTTCAGCATCTCCTGAAGTGCAACTGCCTCAAGGCCGAGAGTCATTAAAGGAGGCCTGATGGCAACACCTTGACCTTTCATTAAAGAAACCCGAGTTGGCTGACGCACCACCAGCGCTTGTGAGATGAACAGAAGGCTCCCCTCATCCTTCTTTGCACACCAGGGATCTGCCGTTTTGCTAATTAGGAAGGAGAAAAAATAATCATTACCATTACTAATAAAACATTCCGCTGAGGCAGGGCTTCCCTCCAGGGGCAGGTGGAAATCCATTTCCTCAACGCTGGACTTTGGAACACTTGAGTCCAGCTCCTTAAAAACTAGTTTAGCCTACTCTGTTGACATTTGGGAGTGATGGCATGGAGCTACTTCTCTTTGATTTTCTAACTGGTCTCTCTTTGTAGCCCACTCTCTTCCCCCTTTCAGTAGCTTCCAACTTTGAGTATAAATATAGCTGCTATGGCTATAAGAACATAAGAAGAATCTTGCTGGATTATAACAACAACAACAACAACAACAACAACAACAACATTCGATTTATATTCTGCCCTTCAGGATGACTTAACACCCACTCGGAGCAGTTTACAAAGTATGCCATTATTATCCCCACAACAAAACACCCTGTGAGGTGGGTGGGGCTGAGAGAGCTCTGAGAAGCTGTGACTGACCCAAGGTCACCCAGCTGGCTTCAAGTGGAGGAGTGGGGAATCAAACCCGGTTCTCCAGATTAGAGTCCCACGCACTTAACCACTACACCAAACTGGCTCTCCTGTCGTCCACCTATTCTAGCATCTTTTCTCTGACCATGGCCAACCAGTTATTCTGGAGCACCCTCAGTAGGGCATACAGGTAGAGGTCTTCTCTTGATGTTGCCTCTGGCCATTGGTCTTCAGAGGTTTACTGCCTCTGAATATTGAGGTTCTCTTTAGCCACCATGGTTAGTAGCCAGTGGTGGACTTCTCTTCCATGAATTGTCAGGGTCATCATGGCCCCTGCTGTAAGCTATACTTTACAAGCTTCATGGTCTTAGCAGCCCTGCCATACTTTAGGGACTTAATGTTAACTGTTACGCTGGAGCTCGATATTCGTTGACATGCTCTGTAAAATCTTGTGTGTAAAAGACCCTGTTAGCTGACATGGTTTCCTCTCTGTATGCCAGCCTGGGAAACAGTGGATACTGTTACTGAAGGTGCCAATTGGTTTATGTTAAATAATGCTTTGAATGGAAATCTTGACTGTGTACTCTTTGAGAAAGAATGGAATTTGAAATGGGCTTAAATATGATCTAGACAACCCGTCAGAGGACAATGTTCTGGAACTTGTCACAGCCACTTGGAGTGGTCTCCACTGGAATAAAGATTTTTTGGACTCCTCCGCATTTGGATACATAGTGCTTACGACCTTTATACATTATATGAATGGTTTTGTAGTGCTAAGTTTGTATTTGCACTTTATAAAGGATGTGCAATAATATATTTATAAGGCACTTTAGCACTAGCACTTTATATTTTAGGGTCTGTAATTTTGTGGCACTTGTATGAATTACTACTCCAACTGTGGGTTCGAGTTCTTGTAAGGATATTTTTGTATACTGAAAAGCTCTACTGTGGATTCAAGTTGTTGTGAATTGTGATTAAATACCTTATACTTGTACCTTTATTGATATATTAATTCTCATTAGTAAGTTTACACGGGATTTTTTTGTTTTTGGAAGTTCTTCACCATGTTACTCTCTGTGCTTAGGCCTGGGAAAGCAGACAGAGAAGCTTGTCTTTCTATGTTGAACTTTTAGCAAGAAACTATGTTGAACTTTTAGCAAGAAAAGAGCTGTTGTCGTAGATACATAACCTTGACATTCTGGACTTTATAAAAAACATTCTCTTAGCTTGCATTCCTGTAGATATCTACTGTAGCTAGATTCCTTCCCATTTGCTGTAGATAGAAGGGTATTTTGGGGGGGGGATGTGGCTGTGCTTAACTGACTATATATGCTAGGTACTGGGAACCAGATTTTATTCCTAACAAAGAACGTTTTGGAATGCTGAACTGGAGATTATCAATAAAGCTGTAACTCATGCAGTCTTGGACTCTTGCAGTGAAGTTATTAAGATTCAACCAGCAGATCTGTCCAACCCTCTTTTAAATCCATCTATGCTTGTGGTCATCGCTATATCCTCTTGTAGTGAATCCCTCATTTTACGTGTACATTAAAGAAATACTTCGGTCCACCCTGAATCAATTGCCCATCAACTTCCCTGGGAATTTTGGGACAGGAAGAAAAAAAATTCTCTCTGTCCACTTTTTCTGCCCCGTGCACGATTTTATAAACCTCTATCATGTCCACTCCTAGTTGTCTCTTTTTAAACTGTAAAGTCCCAGGATCTTCTGTCTTTCCTCATAGGAAAGGTGCTGCAGCTCCTTAATCATTTAGGCTGCCCTCTTCTGTGCTTTTTCCCGTAGAAAAAAGCAAGAATCTAGTAGCACCCATAAGACTTAACAAAATTTATGGTAGGGTATGAGCTTTCGTGAGTCACAGCTCACTTCCTCAGATACAGCTAGTATGTGAGTCCATCTGTCCTTATATCTTGGGGAGTGGAGTGATTACTGAAGCCGAATGATAATGGCTGGTGAAGGATAATGGCAGGTGTAACTGGATCAGGTGGGATATGTAGAGGGGTAGTGGGTATGGAGAAATCAGCATTGGTAGTGAGACAGGAAGCCTAGGTCTCAATTCAGTCCAGGTGGATGCATTGTCTTGAGCTTCGTTACCAGTTGCAATTCAGCAGTCTCTTTTTCTAATCTCCCTTTGAAATTCCTCTGCAGGATAACTGCCACTTTTAGGTCAGCAACTGAATGTTCTGGAAGGTTGAAATGTTCCCCCACTGGTTTTTGAATGTTGTGGGTTTTGATGTCAGACTTATGTTCATTAATTCTTTGTTGAAGGGACTGACCAGTTTGTCCAGTGTAGAGGGTCCCGGGGCATTGCTGATACGTGATGGCATAAATCACATGAGAGGATAAGCAGGAGTATGAACGTGAGATGGTATGGCTGATGTTGTTGGGTCCACTGATGGTGTTGCTCGGATCTATATGAGAGTAAAGTTGGCATCTTGGTTCGTTACAGGCCTTGGTACCAGAGTCCATGTTAGTGTTAAGTAGTACTTTTTCCAGTTGCATAGTGGTTTTTTTGCGATATGGCAACCACAACTGTACACAGCATTCCAAACAAAGCTGCACCATACAGCCATTTGATTTTTAATTCCTTTCCTCATAATCCCAAGCATGGAGTTTGCTTTTTTTTTTTTAAATCGCAGGTCAACATTTTCATTGAGCTATTCACTATGACCCCAAGGTCTCTTCCTCTCTCAGGGCCAAACTACAAGCGACGAACGACACTTGAATGGCAAGTGTATTTCTCCCTGTTCACTTGCCCTCCACTTGATCCACTTGCTGTTCAAGTGTCATTCGTCACTTGTAGCTTGGCCCTCAGTTTCAGTCAGTTCAGCTTATACTTAAAATTGGGATTCCCCACCCCATCCCCACCCTCATGTGCATCACTTTACATTTACCTTCTCCATTGCACTTGATGACGTGAGCTCAAATTCACAAAAGCTTATGCTGGTATCAATTTTGAGGATCTTTAAGGTGACACCAGATTTTGGTTTGATTTTACTGTCGTAGATGAACACGGAATTCTGGGCCAGATGAACCAATGGGCCTAACTCAGTAGAGGGCAATGCCATGTGCTGACAGGTGGAGGACAGTAAATCGGCAAGCACGAAACAAATTGCTTCTTCGGTATTCATCGATGCAATGGCTTCCCCAGTTCACTGCCTCTGCACTGGGGCATGTAAACCAGGGAGGCGAACAGTACATAGGAAGCTTTGTAATGAAGTAGCCTTCTTCCTTTGAAGGGAGAGAAAGAAACCGATCGATGTGTCTTGCGTCCAGATGAAACTTGCACGGCCCTCTGCCTCCCCTTTTTATTTCCCACTGTTCTCCCAGCTGTTGCCTTGTTCAGAAAATCCACCACCTTCATTTCCAATTCTGATTTCTACCCAATGAATATTTTAATATCAAACTGTTATTTCACAAGGGAAGCAAGCACTTCCTTTCCTGAACACTTCACTTAAAAAAAAAAAGTTTTGCTCCTTCGTAATTATCCATACTTTTTTCCCCCCTTCCAGGTTGGATTGAAAAAGTGAAGGACATGGCAGAAGGGAGGGAAGCATTTGGGCAGGCACAGTCTTGTTTCTCCTCTCTCCTTTGGCAAGAGGAGCCAATACATTCAGAGCCAAGCTACAAGTAACGAATTACACTTGCCTGGCAAGTGAACAGACTCATGTGTATTCCTCCCTGTTCACTTGCCATTCACTTGCGCTCCACTTGATCAAGTGGAGTGCAAGTGGAGGGCAAGTGAACAGGGAGGGCCAAGCTACAAGTGATGAATTACACTTGAATGGCAAGTGTATTCTTCCCCGTTCACTTGCCCTCTGCGCTCCACTTGATCAAGTGGAGCACAAGTGGAGGGCAAGTGAACAGGGAGGAATACACGTGAGAGCCAAGCTACAAGTGACGAATTACACTTGCCTGGCAAGTGAACAGACTGACGTGTATTCCTCCATGTTCACTTGCCATTCACTTGCACTCTACTTGATCAAGTGGAGAGCAAGTGAATGGCAAGTGAACAGGGAAGAATACACTTAAGGGCCAAGCTACAAGTGACAAATGACACTTGAATGGCAAGTGTATTTCTCCCTGTTCACTTGCCCTCCACTCAATCCACTTGCCAGGCAAGTGTCTTTCGTCATGTGTAGCTTGGCCCTGAGTCTGTTCACTTGCCAGACAAGTGTAATTCATCACTTGTAGCTTGGCTCTCAGAGTCTTTGGACTTATGCTGTGCCTTCCTACACCCTTGGTGTATGATGTTGGAGAAATTCTCTGTCACCAAACTTCTCCGCTGAATGTGATCGTTTCTTTCAAGACACACCAAAACAGACATGGCTGCGATTTTTTTCTTCCTTCAGTACAAGATGGACTTCTATTGCAGGGTTTAAAAAAAAATTAACAGGCTTCCTTTCTCTCTCTCTCTCAGTTTTGATGCAGTGCCAAATCTTATAGAAACCTGGCGTCTGTACAACCCTGGAAGGAGCGACTGATTTCCCAGGCCAGAGACAGATACTTCCCGTCACCTCCACCAAAACAAGTCAACACTTGCAACCACAGGGAAAAGTGTATAGCCCAATGCTCATTCAAGCAAACACATGAAATGTCATCTGTAAGACCACAGTCAAATATGTACTCAAAATAACTATTTTCTGGCAAAATGCTATTTTTTGTTTAAAGAGAGAAACAAGACACCAGAGGAAAAGGATGCAGATAATCAGAGAAACGGGGATAGAAAAAGGAACTGGGAGGGAACTGCTTTTTGATATTTTAGAGACCCGTTTTCTCAGTAGAACATCCATCGGCTCAGAGAGAGCAAGGCGGAACTGTGGCACAGTAGCAAAGCACTTGCTTGGCATGCAGAAGGCTGTAGGTTCAATTCTCGGCATCTCCAGTTAAAAAGGTCAGGTGGTGGGTGATGGGAAAGGCCTCTGCCAGAGATCATGGAGAGCCACTGCCCGCCAGAGTAGACAATAATGACCTTGATGGACCAAGGGTCTGACTCAGTCTTATGCAGCTCCCTGTGTGAGGGTTTGGCTCCATGCATCTAGTTTGCATGCCGAAGGGCTCTGGTTCGATCTCCCAGAATCTCTAGTTAAAAGGATCAGGTAATAGGCAATACCTGAGACCCTGGAGAGCTGCTGCCAGTCAGAGCAGGCAATACTGACCTTGATAGACTAGAGGTCTAGCTCAGTATAAGGCAACTTCATATGTTTGCTTTTCAGTGTTAGAGGCAAAGACTTTCTCAATATAGTTCTCAATATTTGTGATTCCTCGAGCAGGAAATGCCAAGTATCGACACGGAGATCTTTTGCTCGCAAAGCATCAGCTTTGCCACCAAGCCACTGTAAGGCCTGCATCTATCTGGACGTTGGAACAAAGTGGCTCCAACATGGCGCTCGTTCCTTTCATAGATTTTTTTTTAAAGCAGCTCGTCTCAGCGTTTTACACACCGGCACAGAAGCAAGTTGTTTAGGGAAGTAATTTTAACACTCGTAGAGGATTTATCAAGTCTCCCGTGGGAGCATCGTATCTTAGAAATGCTTCTCCACAGGAACCGAAAGGAAACAGATAGCAGCAACACGGGAGGTATTGATTGTACTTGGGAGAACTGGGCCAAGTTGGTGCTTTATTTGAAGACTCTTTTGAAATCCTTGAACATAATCTGTTGTAGATGGTATGTTGGACTCATGAAACCGCCTTATAGTGAATGAAGGTCCATCAAAGTCAGTATTTGGTAATTAGCCAAATTGCTGAAAAGGAATCCCATAATCTGCTAGCTACTAAAGTCTAAGACACAAAATTAAACTAGGTTCAATAAATAATTATTCTAATGTACAACCAAAGATTCTGGAGCGAGTGTCACCATTATGCAACACAACCATCATTAACAATCCTTTACATCATTTACAGAGTGATTATATAAACCACAGAAATTTCCAATAAAGTAATAGAGTACACGCTGTAGTTAATATACAAAGAGTCCCAGAGTTAAGAGCTAATTTCATCCACCTACAACAGTACTGCTAAAAATTCACAATGTGGCTGAATTATGTGAATCTCAAGTAAGGGCCAAGCTACACATGACGAATGACACTTGAACGGCAAGTGTATTTCTCCCTGTTCACTTGCCCTCCACTCAATCCACTTGCCATTCAAGTGTCATTCGTCATGTGTAGCTTGGCCCACAGTCCAATAAAGTGTCTAGTGCAATCAGTATCTTCAGGGCTGATGATTCTTGTTCTTTTAAATTTTTTCTTCTTGTAGGGGAGAAGACACCCTCACGACCCCACCTAACAAGGAGCTGGCTTGCCACCGTGTTTCAAGAATTCTTTATCAAGAAAGTGCCGTGCTTATGGCTCACTCTCCCAGAAATATATGATTAATTCCATGTGGTGGTGGTGGAGAGTGCCCTCAAGTCATAGCTGACTTATGGCAACCCCTGGTGGGGTTTTCATGGCAAGAGACTAACAAGTTTGCCATTGCCTGCCTCTGCAACCCTGGTCTTCGTTGGAGGTCTCCCATCCAACTACTAACCAAGGCTGACCATGCTTAACTTCTGGGATTTGACGAGATCAGGCTCACCTGAGCTCTCCACAGGCACATATAATTCTTACATGTACCCACTTCATTTATTTATTTATATTTATTTTTTAGACTTATAGTACGCTCTCCCCACAATGCAGGCTCAAACTTTGGTTTTATTGACAGTCGGTGATACTTTGGCTGACAGCAAATCTCCAGGGTCTCAGGTGGAGGTCTTTCACATCACCTACTGTCTGGTCTTTTTAACTGAAGATGCCAAGGATTGAACCTGGGACCTTCTACATGTCAAGCAGATGCTCTACCACCGTGCCATGAGTTTCCCTGTTGGCTGAGGCCCTCATCCTTCTCCCAAAGTTGGAGGAGGAGGACATTCCATGGCCCTAGAGCAAAGACCCCCTCTATCTCCTGCTCACCAGCATTGCAAAGTCTTCAGTTAATTCCCCATCCGAAGCAATCTACTCTGCAGCATCTAGGTTCCATTGACGGTTGGTGATACTCCGTGCTTTAAAGGTCAAAACCAGCACCTTGAATTCAGCCCAGAGGCAAGGTGGATGGCAATGCTGTTTAAACAAACAGGCTGGGTTTTTACAATGGGTTCTAGCTGCCATTAAAAAAAATATTAGTAGAAATTTATGAACCATCTTCAAGGATTGCCCCATGTGTAGTAGTGAAAGAGTCAGGTAAAGAGCCAGCAGTCTCGAATTCAAATGTGCACTGGGCTATGGAAGCTCGCTGGGTGATCTTGAGTTAGCTGCTCTCTCTCAGCATCACCTGCCTCACAGGGCTGTTGTGAAGATAAAAAAATGAGGAAGCAAGAACAAGATCTGGCTGCATAAGTGGAAAAGTGGATAGACAGCACCAGCGCCGGATCCAGGGTTGCCCACGCCCAGGGCAACCCTTGGCTGACTGCCTTGTGCGCGTGCACGTGCAGCACGCATGCACTCCCCGCCCTGTGTAATGATGTCACTTTGGTGACATCATCACGCAGGGCGGACGGAAGCAGTGTGCGGGTCTGAGAAGCCGCCCGCCCCATTCGCCTCCCTGCAGGTGAATGGCACAGGGGGCCTCACAGCCCGCTGCGCTGCTTTTGCCTGCTCTGCAGGACAGGGGGCAGCCGGCTTGCCATGCACCCCCTGCCCTCCAGGGCAGGCGAAAGCAGTGCGAGAGGCTGCGAGGCTGCCCACGGCATTCACCTCCCTGCAGGCGAATGGCGCGGGTGGCCTCGCAGCCGCCCGCGTGGCTTTTGCCTGCCCCGCAGGAGAGGACAGGGGGCGGCTGGCTTGCCGAGCACCCCCTGCTCTCCAGGGCAGGCAAAAGGCAGCGTGGCCCCCCGCGCTGTTTTTGCCTGCCCCGCAGGACAGGGGGCAGCCGGCTTGCCACACACCCCCTGCCTTGCAAGGCAGGCAAAAGGCAGCATGGGGGGCTGTGAGGCTGCCTGCACTGCCGCCTGCACGCTCCGGCAGCTGGGAGCTGCTCCTGGCGCCCCCTCCCTGGCGCCGCCGGCGGCAGACTACCCCCCTGCTCCCCCCTAGATCCGGCCCTAGACAGCACATCTCAATCTTCCGATTGAGATGTTACCAAGGAGAGTTAATGAACATGAAGCACTCTGAAAGCACTCAAGTACGATACAAGTGTTAAGTACTATCTACCTTGCTAGGAAAAATAGCACCTCCTTCTTACAAACCTATTAAATGTTCAGAAGCTCTGGGAGAATGAAAACAGAAGGCCCTCACCTTCACAAGAGCTACATTTCAAAACAAGGCCAGGGAAGAACATTTTTAACTGGGGAAGCTGCTGTCCTTTTCATCCTGTTGCCTGTTTAGAAATGGGGCCACAAAGAATTCCATCAAACCTTCTGAAAGAGAGAGAAAAAGCTATAACCTCCAACTGGGATCAAGGGTAGAGAAGAAATCTTGCTTCCGTGTTATTCTATGAATGGATTGAGCGGAGAAGAATCAAGAAGAAACACTGCCGCAATGGATAAGCAAGGAAAGATAAAAACATGGCAAGAAATTCATGCTTCGGGGGAAAAAATCCCACAATTGATGCATTATCAAATGGTGTCCAAACTCAAAGAGCAGTTATCCAAAGAAGATGGCTGATTAAGGAAGAAAAACACTGTGGCCGATTCCAGACGGCCCTCCCCATCCTGAAACGTCACGCGTCATTGCGCAGAAAATGCGAAATATCGTGCAAAACTCGTGCGAGAAAACGCGATATTTCGCGTTTTCCGTGCAACGATGCGCGACGTTTCGGGATGGGGAGGGCCGTCTGGAATCGGCCTGTGTTTGAACAACTAATCTGTGGAAATTCAGAACATCTATTAGGAAAAGTATATAAAATTCTACTGCTATATTTATTTATTTATGTCATTTACATTCCGCCTTTCTCACTGAGACTCAAGGCGGATTACATAGTGTGAGATTAGTACAATCAGTGGCAAGGACAAGGGCAGGCATTTCCATACAATGTCAAGAACATTTCCATAAACAACAACATGGGGTAAATGAATATACGTTTACAAAGACATAGTATTAGCAAGGATCCAGTACGGGGTTGAGGAATTGTTGAAACAGAACATAATCAATTCTACGACTTACATTAAACAACATAAAGCACAGGTAGTATACAGGAGTATATATTTAAAGCAACAGATAATATGTATTTTTTATTATTTATTTATGTCATTTATAGTCCGCCTTTCTCACTGAGACTCGAGGAGGATATGGCACAGAATCAGAAAAATTGTATGATAAAATGGATGCAAGCTTTTGGAGAAAGTGTTTCTATGAGCCAATGGGAAAACTTATGGACAAAAGAAATTAAACTTGATCATTTTGTCAGATGTTAAGAGAGAGTTGGAATAAAATGTTTTTTAGATGTTATATCACACCCAAGGACATTGAAAGAACCAATAAGGATTACAGTGGAAGGTGTTGGAAATGTCAATGTACAGGATGCAATGTTCTATCATTTGTGGTGGATATGTAAGAAGGCGAGAAAATATTGGATAAAAAGTCACAAATAGATGCAACAGATACTAAGGTTTCGCTTTGTGTTGAATCCTAAAATCATGTTATTAAATATTTTACCTAGCAAAAGTACACGGTGAACTTTTAAAATATATGGGGATGGCGGCAAGAGTAGTGTATGCAACAAAATGGAAGGCAGAATCTTGTCCAGATGTGATTGAATGGATGAATAAACTGTATAAATATGTGTCTATGGCAGTTATGTATTGGGTTAAAATAGGGCTGAGCAAGGCCTCTTAATGTATTGAATGTTATGCACTGTGTTGAGCTTCAGGTTATGTCTAGGTTCTTAATGACTGAAATGTCATTGGTTACATTCTGTGGGCAGCAGCCAATCGGTCCTCTCTAATAAAGACCAATCATTGGCCTGCTAGTCCAATACATTGTATATAATTCATGCAAATGATGGCATTCTAAAGTACATGTTCCTATTGGTTACTGGTTATTATCAAGGCGGGGTTTGTATGTATATATTGGCTCACATTGAGCTTCTGTGTCTCCTGTCATCTGTCTGTTTTGGCTTGCAATAAAGCGTGTTGTGTTGAGCTGATAGCACTCTGGGCTGAAATCATTCTGAGCACCAAGCTCAGTACATAATAATGGCAAAATTAACTTCCTATCTGCATAACAGACCAATCTTAAGAATTTCAGGGGAAATGGAAATACTTTTTTTTTTACTATGTAGCTGGAAATTAAGAGAAACTAACAGTGACAGATTTAGGCTGGAGCTTAGGAACTAGGGCTTAACTCTGGAGCTAGGGCTTAGACGTGAGTAACTCTGCTTAGGATTGCACTGTAAGAATAATTATTACGGAAGAACAATTAGAAAATTATTATTTTAAAATGTTGAGTATAAACTCTTGAGTATAAATAAGGAAGGAGATGGAGAGGAGAAGCTATGTTAGGGTTTGATTCACTGATGTGCTATAGCCATATGAGTTGGATCCTACAGCATTCCTCAGTTATGTTGGATCCTATGACTGCCTTCCACCGAATCTGCAACAGGCAGACGGTCTGCAACAAAGAAAGACTTTTCTCCATCAGAGGAGAAAACAAACAAAAATTCTCTATTGGAGGTAGGGTTGCCAGCTTCCAAGTTGGGAAATTCCTGGAGATCTGGAGGGTGAAACCTGGAGAAAGAGCGGTTTGGGGAGGGAAAGAACCTTGGCATGGCATAATTCCATAGAGTCCACTCCCGAAAGTAGCCATTTTCTCCAGGTGAACTGATCTCTGTGGTCTGGAGACCAGTTGTAATTCCGGGAGATCTCCAGCCACTACCTTGGAGGCTGGCAACCCTAATTGGAGGAAATCTTTCTCTGTGGAAGGAAGACTCAGGTAGAAGAGAGGCATAGGCTCTAACCCTCATGGAACTCCAAAAAAGAAAGAAAGAAAGAAAATAACAAAGCATGCCCTCAAGTCATAGTTAACTTAGGGCAACCCCTGGTGGAATTTTCATAGCAAGAGACTATCAGAGGTGATTTGCCATTGCCTGCCTCTGCAACCCTGGTCCTCATTGGAGGTCTCCCATCCAATTACTAACTAAGGCCAACCCTGCTTAGCTTCTGAAACCTGATGAGATCAAGCTTTCCTGAGCTATTCAGGTCAGAGTCATAAAACTCAACTCAACCCCATATGGAATTCCCTCTCCAGGGAGATTCATCAGTCCCCTTTCCTTTTGCCAGCACAAGAAAACTTTGCTGTTTTGTTGGGCGTTCCCTCACTGCTTCCTGTTTATATATTTTAATTGTTCATGTGCTTTTTTAAAAATTGGTTTTATAACGTGTATTTTTAAATGGTTTTCATTGTTCTCCACGTTTGAGACCCTAAACTGGGTGGGAAGACAGTGTAAACATGTTCTAAACATCTATGAAAAAGAGAGCTCAGGTGGTGTCTACAACACGGCAAGAACGCACGCCTTCTTTAATAAAGGATGCTGACCTGTGCCCTTATACCCCCCTGTATTTTCTACCAGCCTGCAGTCTCTTTGTCCCAGCTGAAACCAGTGCTGTGCCGTCTCTGCCTTGAGCATCTGGCTAAGGCAGCCAAATGGGAACCCTTCTATGCAGGCTAGCCGGAGGCTGGTTTCGTGCAGCACAACTCGGGGACCTCAGGCAGGCTTGCGTGTACGTGTCTGTGTGCTTCTCTTTTGCTCAGCCCTGGAGACGCTTGCTTGGTGGCAGTGGGAAAAGCTTTTACAAACATCCAGGAACAACAATGCAGATGTGTCGAGCTGGCAGACTACACTTCAACTGTGTCCACCGCAATGTACTCTGACGCTGGCCTGCTGTGGTCTTGATTGACTCAGAGGGCATTCAGGCTGGGGCAGGGAGTCTTGAAAGAATGGGTCTCATTAACTATTTTGCAAAACTCTGAACTGGAACAGTTGGTAATGAAGCCGCCCCAGCAGTGGGTGATTTGCGACACTGGAAGAACACAAAGAGTGGAAAAGTGCAAGAGTCCAGTAGCATCTATCAGACTAACAAAATTAGTAGTAGGTATGAGCTTTCATGAGCCACTGCTCACTTCTTCAGATACCAGGTAGCTGAAGAAGTGAGCTGTGGCTCATGAAAGCTCATACCCTACCATAAATGTTGTTAGTCTTATAGTTGCTACTGGACTCTTGCTCTTTTCCACTGCTACAGGCAGACTAACACAGCTACCCATCTTGATCTATCTACAAAGAGATAGGGGCTGCCAAATCGGGGTTAAAAATGTCCTGGTGATTGGAGGGCAAAATCTGAGGAGGATGGCATTTGGGAAGGGGAGAGTGTTCAGCAGGGATGTGGTGCCCTTGGTCTACCCATCCAAGTTGCCTTTTCCTCCAGCAGAACTGATCTCTGTAGTCAGGAAATCAGTTTTAATTCTGGGAGAGCTCCAGCCCTCACCTGGAGGTTGGCAACCTTATGAAGGGATGGGATTTGGCATGATGGGGATGGAGGAAAAGGATGTTTCACCTTGGAAGAGGCAAAGCAAGGGCGGCCCAAATTATGGATGGTGTCTTCATTGTGCATTACAGTAGAAATTGCATTCCCTGGAGAAACAGAACTGATTTCCAAAGCAGTACTAAAAATACTCTGCAGCCTTTTATTTTATTTTATTTACTTCATTTATACCCCAGTTTTCTTTCCAATGGGGACTGAAAGCAGCTTACATCAACCTCTCCTCTATTTTAACCTCACAACAACCCTGTGGGTAGCTTAAGCTGAAAGTCTATGAGTGGCCCAAGGTCGCCCAGCAAGCTTCTATGGCAGATCAGAGAGTCGAACCTGGGTTCTGTAACCTAGGAACCCTAACCACTACACCTCACCGGCAGGCACAATGTGGGTCAAGGAATCACAATGCATAGTGAAGCAGCCATAGGTCAAGACTTGAACCCATATGTAAAGCCTTTCTCAGGTACAGTGCTGCTGGAAACTGTGGTGGAACCACCCATGGATCTCCAAGAGGGAGATTTGTGGATATTTCAATGACAGATTAAAAAAAAAATAGGAGTCCTATCTTGGATAGGACTGAGCCCCCTGGTGCAGAGTGGTAAGCTACAGTACTGCAGCCCAAGCTCTGCTCATCATGACCTGAGTTCGATCCTGGAGGAAGCTGGGTTCAGGTAGCCGGCTCAAGGTTGACTCAGCCTTCCATCTTTCCAAGGGATTGCAAATGGTGAAAATTGGAAAACTGATGACTAATATGGAGTGGTAGCTGCATGAAACTTTGACAACTGTGTTCTTTGAGAAAGAGTTTGGAAACGGATACAATGGTGATCTGGACCTTCCGTTAGAATAATGATGTCACAGAATTATCAATGTACACCTAAAGAATACACGCAAAGGTCTACTTGTGATCTGTGAACTACACAGTTTATTGGAACCAAATTTTGGACTATACCCAACTCCAGTTGGAATATAAGGCGAGCTTGTATGAAATAATTAATGTGTACATGGTGCTAGGAAGCATTTGCACTTTAATACCTGTTGCAATATTAATAGAGCACTTGAAGCACTGGACACTTTATGTATGGACTTTGGAGCATATATGACGCCTGCAAAATAATTTTTCCTAGAACTGGTTACATGTGGTATAGTTCTGTTAAATTATGCAATTACTGTAAATAAAATAGGGAGACATTGTTATTGCACGGGAAATTGTGTTTTGTTGCTTCCATCTTTCCAAGGCTGGTAAAATGAGTTCCCAGTTTCCTGGGGGTAAAGTGTAGATGACCGGGGAAGGCAATGGCAAACCACCCTGCATTTATTATTTATTTATTATGTATTAATTAGATTTTTAGTCCACCCTCCCCACCAGGCAGGCTCAGGGCGGAGTAGAACATTTCAAATTACATAAATACAGTTAAAAACAGATAAAACAGTATACAAATAACATTAAAACAACTTTATATAATACAACTTTATATAATACAACTTTATATAATACAGCTTCTCTTCAGAGGGCGATGATAAAATACTGCTTTTCAAGCCCTGGCTCATATGTGGAGTGGTGGACAGATCTTCACCATATGCCTCCACCATATGCCTGGCGGAACATCTCCGTCTTTCAGGCGCGGCGGAAAGATAACAAATCCGGGCCCTGGTTTCCTCAGACAGAGAGTTCCACCAGGTTGGTGCCAGGACCAAAGAGGTCCTGGCTCTGGTCGAGGCCAGGCAGACCTCCCTTGGGCCAGGGACCACCAACGGTTGTTTATTTGTTGAACGGAGCATCCTCTGGGATACATATGGGGAGAGGCCAGTCTGCCAAGAAAACATCATGATGCGACGTCCCCCCTATGGGTCAGTAATGACTAGGTGCTTGCACAGGTGACTTCCTTTACCTTTTATCTGGGATAGGATGTGTTGGAGGGACTGGATCCACAATGTAGAGTCTGTACCCAAGCGAATCTCTGTAGAAATATGGGAAGACCTTCACCATCTCTCCCCTGTGTTTTTCAAGACATCACATCAGAGATGGAATTAGCTAATCGCTAAATCCTCTTGAGTTACTTCTGCAGCTCTACACAGCAAACCACTAGAGCGATGTGAGTGCCGGTTTGGTGGCAGCATTTTCACTTATAGCAGCTGAACAACATCTCCCTTTTCACAGATGACATGTCTGAAAAATACCAGAATCATTAGGAGAGATGCTTTGTGAGACGGTATCCACACGCTCATGTCTCATGCAGCTGCCCCGCTGTACTGAAGTCTCGCAGCCCTGCCTACCAAGGAAGGTGAATTATAGCCTCGACCTGGACAGAATTTGATTGCCGGACCTTTAAAGCAAGCCTCACACTAGAGAAAAGTTGTACTTCCTTGCTGTATGAAACTTCTAAACTGGGAGGTCCCTTTTGGTAATTCCAGGTGCGCTTCAATTCATGTTTTAAAAAAATCCATCTTTCTGCTAGAAAATTGCACTGTCTTTTCTGAAGGTCTTGTCATGTCCTCAAAGTCTTTACTATTCAGGAACGTGGCACACCAGCAGGGTGGGGTGAGGAAGACAGCAATCCATTTTGACAGGAAAAAAATGATACCATCTGTTCGTTTTATGCATTCCCCCCAAAACAAGTTTGCAGAAATCAGATTTCAAGTCTAGGAGAATAACTTCCCCCCCTCACAGCAGCCTCATTCTTGTATGTATTTCAGAGCTGAACCACACGATACGAATTACACGAGACTGAGCGAGTGTCAGGAGTCCTGTCTTACCTCAAATGCCCACATCCAGCATTCTATCGATGAGCACGTGTCATGGTCCAGGCACGCATTCAAAATTTTCTGCTTCAGTGTAGCCACGATGGCATGTGTACGCAGTCACAATCAGCAAGTCGGCAATGCAGAGCGTCCTTATTTCCTATATCTTCTGCTTCCTATCTGTGCAAAGTGGAGATGCATGATGGGATATCTTGAAGGTACACGGAGAAAACCCTTGCCGCCGCGAACACGGGTTCGATGGAGGTCCTGCAGTCCTGGTGCGTGTAGTTGAAAACAACGTTGGAACACGTGTAAGTAAGTTTTCGTGTCATTCACATGTAATTCATATTGTGTGGTTGGGCTCTCAGTTTTCTTCATGAAGCTCTTGTGCATGGTTTAATTCTGCTTACAACTTATTAGAGAAGGAGGGGTGGAAAGACCAAACCCCCTTCATACTGAATGGAGGGGTGAAATCTGTTCTAACATTCTTTGGATTTTTTTTTTAAAGAAGTAATGCAATGTCACTCCAAAGGAATATTCTTGGTTAAATTCTCAGTGGGAAGGAAATGTAATTAATACTAAGAAATGCAGTTTGGAGTAGCCCCTCATTCACCTGCAGAGTAAATCATGTCATAGTTCATTTCTCCATCTCAGAAATGGTCTTTCCCCCCCTCCTTCCCAAATTAAAACATCAAGGCCATATTTCTCCAGAGATATTGGGTTGGATACAGAAGCGCAATTAACACAAGAACACTGTAAATGCAATAAATCCTTCCTTTTTCTTAGAAGGTTGTTAACCACGATTATCACAGTGCAGGAAGGATACTTTGGAGGCTGGCAAAAAGATTCTCTCTGTGTTCAGTGGAGCTACTAAACTGTTGTTCTGAAACGGCGGCCGAGGGCATCCATTCAGAAATCAAACCTGTCCTTGGTGACAGATGCTTGTTTTAAAAGATGATCATCGGCCACTTCAGTGCCGCAGAGGATCCTGAATGGTTCTGCCGCTCGGGGTCTTATCATACAAGATGCTGTAAGATCTGTGTTTGGATTACCAACACATGCTTCATAATAATGGTGTGGTGGTAGGTAGGTCAATTCACATCACAGCAAGGGTATGGCATCTACTACTGTTTTGCCTGCCTGATGCTAGCTTGTGCAATCAAAATGTTTGTATCTGTACCCCCAACTCATCTTGAGGGGCAGGGAATATCAAGCAGCCAGCCACTCTGCTTCGACAGAAGTAATTCAGTACTCTTCCTTCAAGCCCACAATTGGGGAAAACAGCACTTTAGAAAGAGAGACCTATCAGCACAATCCTCTTTGGTGGCAAGATGCGCATAATTTTTTTGGTTGGTAAATGCCCCTGTCACTTACAGATCTGAGGGCTCACTCACTCTCTTCACTTCTTCTCCTCCCTCTGATCTTCTTAAACTCATCCACATCTGGCTATTATTCTGGTGCTTAGCAGTTTGTTTCTAATATTTTCTAATATTTTCTAATATTACCATATACTATTCATTTTCAGAGTTGGATTAGTTATGATAACAATAGTAAATATGGATTAGCTCAGGTTTTGACTCCACATTCCAATTCATACATCTTGTATTACGAGTGCAGGTCTTCTGGTTGCCAGCTTTTGAACCAGGCCTTTAGTCATGGTTTGATCTATAGAAATTCACGGATGATCATGACACGAAAAATGTCACCCGTTTCTGCAGCTCAAACTGCTGTGAAAAGCAGAAGAACAGGACAGTAACTGTTTTCGGGCTAGTTGGCAACCAGAGCAGTTCCTTACACAAAGAAATCTCAAAAGAGCCAAAAACATAACTGCAACAACTCTGACTTTTACAGATAATTCTTTATCTGTATGATGGACTTAAGGGAAGATATGTTAATTCATGTTTGCCATGTTGGTTATTGTTGCTTAGGAACCTCCTATACCATTTTCATTTATCAAAAATTCAACATGCTCTGGAAATACTATACCTACTGAATTTTTGCATGGCAAATCCACTCTAAAGTCACAGGAGCTTTTCCAGAAAAAAGCTGGCAACTCCAGGCTTTTCTCTGTACTAGATGGCAGCACATTTTGAATACATGAGCTGCCTTATACTGAATCAGACTACTGAACTCAGAGCAGCAGGGCTCCAATGTCCCAAGCAGGGGTATTTACTTGAACGCGGTGCCTGAGACTGTAGATTGCTTATTGTGTAATGATTATATAAGCACCTCCCACCAGCAGGTGGTGCCATCATCCATCTGAATGTTTGTGTTGATTCTATATGGTTGCTCTTTGTGTTCTGGGGGATGCTGACTGTCCAACTGTTTTAAAGAGCTGTGCTGGAGGCTGCTTGCCTTGAAAAAGTGGCCATCACAATTGCTTACAGCCAGCACAGTGTAGAGCGTTGGGCTAGAATCTGGGTTCGAATCCCTGCTCTGCCACAGAAGCTCTCTGGGAGACCTTGGGCCTGTCACACTCTCTCCGCCTTACCTACCACACAGAGCTGTTGTAAGGATAAAATTGAGGAGAAGGGAACAACATAAGCCACTTTGGGTCCCCATTGGGAAGAAAGGCAGGTATAAATGAACGAATCAATAAATAAACTAGAGTCACCAAGGAATGAACCTCAGGTGACTTGCCAGTTCCTTCCTTTGCCAACCCACCTGCACCTCGATTTGCTTGTCAGGACTACAATTTTTAGTGGCTACAGCTTTGTATACCTTCCTTCCTCCCCGCCCACTTCCCACAGAGAGAATATATGTGTGTGGGGAGGGTGGGAAGAGAACCCCCCTGCCGAGTTCTTAAAGAGTTCCGCTCATTAAAATCTTTTCCCCACTGATAACGAACAGCTGGAGAGACGGGCTTTAATTATAAAGGCAAAAAGGTGCAGCAGGCATGGAGGTTTCAGATGCTTTTCATTCAGGGGTAGCTATCTAATGAAAATCTGCACTGGAAAAACACACAACAACAACGACGACAACAAAGTCCTTGACTCCATGTTCAGTTCCTTCAAGCAAAGAGCTGTGCGCTAAGAGACTGCTGCCTTTCCCAAATGCTTCCGCATCACTTTGTTAATTTATTTTAATTAAAAAAAAAATCCGCAACCCACCTTTCGGAAAATCACGCCCAGGCAAGACAATCTCAAAAAGCAACAGTTTAAAGAACACATTTCAGACAACAGATGTCAGCCAACGTCTTCATTGTTTATCTGCGGCTGTTTGAGTTACTGAAGATTTATGACAGACACGTAGAAAACAATTACTACAGCGACGCTAAGTTAAAAGACAAGCTGGAAGGAAAACTTCTTTTGAACAGAATTAGCAGAATGCCATAGCCAACATTTAAAACGCAGATATCAGAATTCAGATAAAAAAGCTATACCTGCAAAGGATAACAGAAAGCTTGCCAACTCCCGGTTGGGAAATGCCTGGAGGTTTGCGACTGGATTTCGGGAAGAGATTCAGACGGGATGGGATGCCATAGGAGTCTGCTTTTTGAACCTGCCATTTTCTCCAGGAAAACTGATCTGTGTGGTCTGGAGATTACTTGTAATTTCAGGAAAAGTCCAGACCACCTACCCCCCACCCCAAGCTTGGCGACCTGATCCAAACTCCCACTGCCTTCTTGATAATAAAATTAGAAAGGACCAGCAATGCATCCTAGAGTAGTGGTCCTCAACTGTTTCAGACCCGAGTTCTACTGAACTGCAAGCACTGGACCTATGAGTCATGTGACAGGAAGAGCTGTGACCTCCCTGTCTCGAGGCTAAGATTGCAGATAGCAGACCAAAAGAGGCAGGGACTGGAAACCCAAGAGGAGCGCTGGACGTCGGTACCATAGTGAGGAACAAATCATGGGCCACACAGGTCTTTTCATCCCACCCTTCCACTGCTCCTCTCAGTATCCTTGTGTAGAAAAGGCAAGAGGTGTGACAACCTTGTTCTCTGCACTTGCCGTTTAGCAGCAGATCCCCCTAAAATATAATGGCTGAATAGCAGCTTGCAAACCAAAAGGTGACCCAGCTGAGGGGCATGTCCTATGGGTGAAAGACCACCATCCTAGGAGATGGTAACTATATTTCTGTCCTATCCTATTCTAGAAACCTTGGGAAGAATTTCCACCTTCCCCCCCCTTCTGCTGGATTTCTGTGCCTTTTACCCTCATCCAACATGTAGAATCTTAGGCGCTGAAGTTGGCCCTCTCGTTCCCTCTTAGGGCATCATGTTCTCCTCATGTCCTTTAAATACCTCAAAGCAGCTTTTCCTTCCTCTTGCCTGATATAGCAAAGGTAAAAGATCTATCCTTCTTTGCAAAGAACAGGCCCTGTACTTCTTCTACAACCTCACTCTAGCCTGGAAGATGGCTTCCTATCTCGACATGGTGGATCTGACCCCCTGGATCCATGCTATGGTAACATCAAGAGTTGACTATTGTAATGCACTATATATAGGTCTCACATTTAAGTTAACTCAGAGACTCCAGTTGGTGCAAAATGCTGCGGCTCAGCTGTTATCAGGAGCAAGCCGGAGCATGAATATCACTCCCATCCTGCAGTCACTCCATCGGCTATCTATCACTTATCGTGCTCAGTTCAAGGTATTGGCTGTCACATACAAGGCTCTTCATGGCCTTGGTCTAGCATACCTAAAGGACTAACTCTCTCCCTGTGTTCCTCCACGGCAGCTTTGCTCAACTGAACATGGTCTCCTGCAGGTGCCACCCTGCACATGGGTGAAACAGCTGTCTGTACAAGTGCATTGTCTGCAGTGGCCCCTGTCCTATGGAATAGCCTGCCAAAGGAATTTGCACTCTCCTGGCTATTTGCAAATGATGCAAAACTGATTCATTCAAAAAGGCTTTTTATTCAGATAGGAGGGTTGTATTGTAGGGAGGTGATCTCACAGAGATGCTTCTCTAATGTTAGGGGCCATAGACTTCACCACTATGTTGCCTTACGTTCTATCTGTTGCTTTTAGCATGTGCCCCTATGTACTACCTGTTGCTTTAAGTATTACCCTACTAGATATTTCTGTGTTGCCTACTGTCAGTTTTAGAATGGCTTATGCTCTCTTTCAGCATTTCTTCGACTCTGTATTCGGATTTTTGCTAATGTTATGTCTTTGTAAACTTGCATTTATTTACCCTATGGCATTGTTTATTGAAATGTCCTTAATATTGACAGTACTAATCTCACACTATGTAATCTGCCTTAAATCTCAGTGAGAAAGGCGGATGATCGATCGATCAAAACGCCGTCTTGTATGGGTTCATATTAAGCTATTAGGCGAGGTGTTGGGCAAATGTGATTGCATACAACAGTTCTTTGCATACAACAGTTCTTTGGGTATTATCTCCCTTCAGGGCTCTAGAAATTAAATCCCTGAGAAAGGGTGGGGGGGACATCCTTCTTTGCTGTAATGCATGCACACATTGGTACTTAATGTCTCCTGATCACATGTCTGGATAGACATATAGCTACCACCCTATAAAACTAGGGCCATTTCTACGTGTCTTACCTGCCTGCAGAATATCACATGAAAGACCCGGAAGATAGCGTCTTCTTGCATGAAATCGAAAAAATTTTGCATGAGAAGACGTTGTCTTCCAGGTCTTTCATGAGATGTTCCGCAGGCAGGTAAGACGTGTGGAAACGGCCCTAGTTTTCTACTTGAACACATATCGAGTTCAGACCTTTCTGTCACCATTTCTGACAGCTCCCCAGGGTCTTCAGTTGAGGTCTCTTACATCATTTGATGCTTTTAAGTCTGAACTGGGACCTTCTACACACAAAGCAGTTTCTCTTCCACTGAACCGGGAGCCCACCCTATCTGGGACCTCCTGTTGCCTCCCCTACCAACCAACTGCACTTTACTCAGTTTCTAAACGAAGCATGTCAGGGTGTATTTCCGCTGACTCCTCTGATCCCCTATCAGAGAGCTGCATTTGCAACAGAATTGTCCGGCATCAGCAAAATGTCTGAAATAATAAATTCCAGTTTGCTGGAGAGATGTAGCTTCACATTAATATCCACTGGACATAGCTTATTAGAGGCTCTGCATATGATATCGGCAGATTTTCTGCTCCATCTGCCAACCTGAAAGAGAATGAATGAATTTCTGAGGCCCGTCAGAGCCTCTCCCTTTTTTTCTTTAACCCCGCTGTGATTTACAGCGTTTCAGAGGGTTCTGCAGCATTGGAGAAGATAACAAAGCACAAAATTGTGGAGAGCAATGAAAGTTTCTGGGGAGTTCTTCAAAAAATACATAACATAACTCCTCCTAAAACAATTGCTTTGGATACAGATGGAAATTAAGGAGGAGAGCACTTTGTGTTTCAATGATTGGTTTGTTGGTTTTGCTCATGGCTCGGGTTCTTTGGGTTTTTTTGCAGATTCTTTTGCAAGGTATAAAAATTTCAGGGGACTAATTGTGCTCCTTTGTGCTCCTTTTTCAGGGGACTAATTGTGCTCAGTGATTCCTTTGATATATGGCAACCACCTCAACAATATCCACCTGAACATACAATTCACCATGGAGAAAGAAATTGAGGGTAAACTTCCATTTCTAGATACCTTGGTCATCTGCAAAGCAAACTTTCAGTTAGGTCACAAGGTCTACAGGAAACCAACACACATGGATTGGTACTTACACAAAAACTTCAACCACCATTCCCGACAGAAGAGAGGCATAATAAAAACATTAGTAGACCGTGCAAGACGGATATGTGAACCGCACTTTCTCAGTGAGGAAACTAATCATCTAAACAATGCACTTCAAGCAAATGGCTACTCCAGAAATGAAATCAGAAGAGCGATTAAACCGATAAATCAAACAACTAAGGAAAAACAGTCTCCCACAGGAAAAGTGTTTTTCCCATTTATCAAAGGAATCACTGATCAGATGGGAAAGCTTATGAAAAAGCACAACTTACAAACAGTATTCAGACCCACCAGAAAAATACAACAGATGCTACGATCAGCAAAAGACAGTAGAGGGCCCCTCACCTCTGCAGGAGTATACCGCATACCCTGCGGCTGTGGACAAGTTTACATCGGCACCACACAGCGTAGCATCTAGACAAGAATAAAAGAACATGAAAGACACTGCAGACTTGGCCATCCGGAAAAATCAGCAGTGGCTGAACATAGCCTAACTCAAACAGGACACAGTATCCTATTCCAGGACACTAAAATACTGGACAACACTTCCAACTACTTTGTCAGATTGCACAGGGAAGCCATTGAAATTCATAAGCATAAGCACAATTTCAACAGGAAAGAAGAGACCTTAAGAATGAATAGAACATGGTTTCCAGTCCTGAAAAACACCAGGCTAACAAAACACTCTACATCCTACAATAGCCCTGCAGAGAAGATTAGCATATCAAGCACCAATCCATATGCAAAAGAACCTCCTCAGGATACAGTGAAGCCTTCCTCCATTAGCATTCCACACCCTGGGAAACTCTTACAGGATGACTCAGCCCAAACCCACCTTCCTGAGTAGATATAAATGACCTGCCAACATCTTTTCCACACTGTGACACTGAGAGATCTCTGTCTTTTGGTGCTACACCTCTGAAGATGCCAGTCACAGCTGCTGGCGAAACGTCAGGAACTACAATGCCAAGACCACGGCCATACAGCCCGGAAAACCCACAACCACCATCGTTCTCTGGCCGTGAAAGCCTTTGACAATATATCATTTTGCTCACTTCTAGGGCTTCAGGCACCCTGACCTGGATAGCCCAGACAAGCTGAACCTTGTCATATCCCAGAATCTAAGCAGGGTTAACCTTGGTTAGTAATTGGATGGGAGACCTGCAACAAAGGCCTGGGTCGCTATGCAGAGGCAGGCAATGGCAAACCACCTCTGTTAGTCTTTTACCTTGAAAATCCCAACAGGGGTCAACATAAGTCAGTGATGACCGCATTTTCCTGCACCCCCACAAGCGCCGCACACAAGCTTGTTCTTCAGTTCTGCAGCAACTTTTCCGGGCTTAGAGGTACAGGCTTCTTGCTGTCAGGCAGAGCCAGAGCTGGCCTCTTTCATTAGCTATCAAGGAAGAACTAAAAAAAATGCAGAGTTCTTCTAGCACTTCAGGCAGCAAGCCCCAGCGAGAGGCAGACTCAACAGGTGCCGGGTTGCTTCCGCTCCTCTGTGTATGTGTGTGTGTCTTGAGTGGGGTGTGTGCGTTAAATGGCACCCCCTCCCTTCCCACCCGCCTGTCTCCTTTGATAAGTGTCAAATCCAGGTTCTGCTGAGTCTGTCAAGGTCACTTTCAACATGTCACACTTCGCTGGGCAGCCTCGCTCCGTTACACTTGCAATTTTCTTCCCTCCGTGTTTGCTTATTTGGGGTTTAACTAGCCAAGCACCCGTGGAATCTGCCTGGACTGGAGGACAGGCAGCTAGGCAGAGGAAAGGGAGGGGTTAGGGGTCAGGAGAGAGAGACATTCACTCTCTTTTCCCCTTAAACAAACAAGTGTCTCGTAGGACGTCTGGGCCAGGACCCTCTTGCCTGAGGTTGCGGTGAAAAAGGAAAATGAAAAACATCTTCAAAACAAGCGTGTGACGTATCAGTCTTGGCAATCAGGCGTAGTGCACAGGATCATGAAAGATGAAAAGTTAAGGCAACAAAGAGGAAGGGTGAAGGAGTGACGCCGCCCTCCAGTTAGTGTTCCCAGATCTTGCAGGGATCAATTCCCTTACTGGAAATAGATCCCAAGGAGTTAGCCATGTTAGTCTGTAGTTGCAAAATAATAAAAGAGTCCAGTAGCACCTTGAAGACTAGCCAACTTTATTGTTGCATAAGCTTTCAAGAATCACAGCTCTCTTCGTCAGATGCATCTGACAAAGAGAGCGGTGGTTCTTGAAAGCTTATGCGACAATAAAGTTGGTTAGTCTTAAAGGTCCTACTGGAAATGGCAGCTTCGGAGGGTGGAGTCTGTGGCATCACATCTCCGCACAGCTCCCTTTCCAAACTCCACCTCCCCCAGGTCTCCAGAACATTTGCTAAATCAGTGTAGGCAACCCTAGCAAGGTGTTCTGAAACCCAAGCAGGTGGAATTTGATACGCTTTTTGTCTATTTGCATCCTTGTCTCCACTGATTGAGCACTGCAAAAGCACACATACCAGGATGTGCTTGTGTCCCATCTTGGGAGGCCAAGAGACAGAGAACTCTACAGCCTGAGAGAGAGAGAGAGAGAGAGAGAGAGAGAGAGAGAGAGAGAGAGAGAGAGAGAGAGAGAGAGAGAGAGGACTTTAGGTGACTCTACACAGCCATTTCTTACAAAGCAGTCAGTAATGGGAAGGAAGGCTTTGATTGGGCCTTAACTAGGAATATTACTCTGACAGAGCATGCATACACTGAGGGGAGGCTGCTAGCATGGCCAGATCTTCACCATCTAGCGTTGCCAGCTCCAGCTAGGGAAATTTTTGGAAATTTGGGAGGTGGAGCCTAAAGACAGTGGAGTTTAGGGAGGGGAGGGACTCAGCAGGGTATAATACCATAGAGTCCACCCTCCAAAGAAGCCATCTTCTCTAGGGGAACTGATAACAGTCAGCTGGCGATCAATTGTAATTCTGGAAGATCTCCAGCTACCACCTGGAGGCTGGCAACCCTATCACCATCCCGGACCTGAAACTGATTGGGCAGACTTTATGATGTCATGGGGTGGGGCCTGGTGATGTCACAATGAATCGTTGTACTGACAGTCGTATTTACACACCCCTCTCGGTAGGTACCATGCCACAGCGGTGTGTCATCACAAATCATGTGGCTGTTTACCAGCCTAAAAGATACAACACAGAAATTAACTACATGCTAAAGGCAAAGTGGACTTGTGGTTTAAGAGCTAGTGATTGCCTCCCCTTCTGCAATTTGCCTGTAGAGTGTTTATCACAAACAGGCACATGTAGAGGTCTTAGAGGAAGCCATATATCTGCAGTATGACACAGCAGCCGCAGCAATCAAGGGAAAACTGGCTGGCTCATGATCACGGGGCAGACTTACCTATGGGGCAGCTGGGCAAATGCAACTGAAAGAAAATGGTGGTGGAAAGTACAGTAATGTCACAATGCAAATGGTGGCGCATTTTTGAATGGACGTGCATTGTGAAGATTGGGTGCTTTTCGCTTGTTCACAGTGGGTTGGGCAGAAATAAAGGGGGTATGGAGGACCCCTCCTGCCCATAGTCTCAGAACCCCTAAGACCAAGTCCTCCGTTAATTCCGTTAGTCCTCTGTTAATACAGTTCTCTCTCAAGCAATATTGTAAAGCATACGGCTGTGGGGTGGAATTCAATACTATTTTGGGAAAGAGAGCAATTAAGACCCAAATGGGAGATTCTTAAGCGACACTTTCTCGCAAATCACGGCCTGCAGCCTAGAAATTTATTTATTTATTTGATTTTTATACTGCCTCTCGCTCAAACAAGGCTCGAAGTGGTTTATAAGTCATCCTCAAATAGGAGGTAGGCAGATTTGTGTGGTTATAGAGTGGAAAGGGAAATGTACTCTGCACAGGTGCAGAGTGTTTGCAGTCTCTGCGTTCTCCCGTGCTGGGCCTCATAAGAGCGAGACCAGAGTGAGATTACAGTCCCTGTTCTTTTTCATTCCATATCAAACTCTGGATCGCTTCAATATTTCTACTTAGAACACAGCCTCTTTATTGCTGTGGCTGGCCGAAGAACTCCTGCAGCTCCTGTGGAACCTGGGGACAAGAGAAACACCGTGGGTTCTACCAGGAAAACAGTCCCCTCTCCTCTTTCCAACACACTCTTCCAAACAGAGTCAGCTCTAACCTCTTGTGGCCCCCAGGCAGCCGGCCCCACCGCCACTAGCAAGAGACCCACCTGCTCCCCAGATGAGCTTACGTTGCTTGCATGATCTCTCCCATCCTTAACCCATTCTCTTCACTGGTCCCCAGGCACTGGATATGGACTGTGTTGTAGCCTGATGTTTTGGGGCTTCCCAGAACAATTGGCTATCAAAGCAGATGGATTGCAGAGGGATGGGGCCTGCCCTCGTTCTTTTCCTCCTACCCAGACCTCACCCTGCCAACGCTACTTTCCCACCCAAGTATTATGGAAGGCCTTGTTCTTAGAGTCTCTCTACACGAGACCTCTTACACGAGGACGCTCAAATGTAGGGAGACACAATGTTAGCCGGGAAGCGTAGTTTAAAAAGACAGCGCAGAAGGCTTGGTCAATTTCATCTTTCTACACAGAGCCTGCAGAGATCGCTCCTGAGAGTGTTTATTAACTTTTTTCTTTGCCTCCTCAATGGGGAGGTGAAATTGACAGAGCCTCCAGGGAGGTGAAGATGAAATTGACAATCCCTCTGAGGAGAGATCTCTGCTGGCTCTGTGTAGAGAGGTGAAATTGACAAGAGCCTTCAGCTCTGCCTTTTTGAAATATGCTTCCTGCCAAACATTGCGTCTCCCTACACTTGAGCGTCCTTGTGTAAGATGTCCTGTGTACAGAGACTCTTACTCTTCCCTTCCAGCTCCATTTCCAATTTCTTTTTTATCAGAAGTCATATATGAGCACCCAGTTTCCTGGGGGTAAAGTGTAGACGACTGGGGAAGGCAATGGCAAAACACCCCATAAAAAGCCTGCTAAGAAAACATCATGGTGCAATGCCACTCCATGGGTCAGTAATGACTCAGTGCTTGCCTTTACCTTACCATGCTGAGCATATTAAAGAAACAGAAGCATTAATTCTATTTACTAAATTTTGTCATTCATATATGTGTGTGGGGTGGGGAGGAGAGCTGTAGGGCCTGGAGGTCTTGTGGAATTACATCTGATTTCCTGAAGGAGGGGCAAAAAAACTCCTTTCTCCCCCCTTCCAAAGCTAACTTAGCAGAGAATCACTGAGCATGGCCAGTGTGGGATCTAAGAGCCAAGCTACAAGTGACACCTTACACAGGTTGGACACTTGTCAGTTTACCTCAAGTTTTGATGGGAAATGTAGGCGTCCTGGTTTTACAGCTTGGCTCTCCATTACAGCTGCAAGTCCAAGATGCCTACATTTCCCATCAAAACTTGAGGGAAGATGACAAGTGTCCAACCTGAGTCAGGCGTCACTTGTAGCTTGGCTCTGAGAGTCCCCTACATGGCTGAGCCTGTGGCCTTTTGAGAAAGGGAAGTGGGCATTGCTACAAAAATGGCTGCCTGCCATGAGAAGTGGGACCAGTCACAAAATAGCTGCCACGGAGGAGCAGTTACAAAGCCAAGCACCCTCCTGCACCTTCCTGCAGACCCAAAGGCGATGTCTTCTGGCATCTCTTGAGTCACTTCTTGCTCCAGTGAGGTGCCCTGGAGGAGGCAAGTGGCAGCCAGGAAACACACTAGTGGATGCCATGGCATGCATGGCATGCTGGGAATCGCTAGGATATGGACTCTACCACTGACTGTGGGCCAGTCTCTCTCTCAGGATAGATTGTTGGGGTGGGGGGAAATGATCACCCTTTGGAAGAAGTGTGGGATAAAGAAGTAGAAAAGCCCTCCTAAACTCAGGCATTGGCCTGAGAGGTTGGGGGGAAAGGAAATCTCTCTGAAAATAGAAGTTCCTTCCTTATGTTGACTTCTGCAAAGGGTAGTACTTAGGATGAAGAATCTGGGGCAGTGGGAAGATGAAAAAAAGGGGAAAGTTGGGCAGCAGGGAAGCTGGGTTGGTAACGACCAGGGATTTTTGTCAGCTGGAATGCCGTGGAATGGAGTTCCGGAACCTCTTGGAAATGGTCACATGGCTGGTGGCCCCGCCCCCTGATCTCCAGACAGAGGGGAGTTTAGATTGCCCTCTGCATTGCTGGAGTGGCATGGAGGGCAATCTAAACTCCCCTCTGTCTGGAGATCAGGGGGCGTGGCCACCAGCCATGTGACCAGGGCTTTTTTTCAGCTGGAACGTGGTGGAACGGAGTTCCGGCTCCTCTTGAAAATGGTCACATGACCCCGCCCCCTGATCTCTAGACAGAGGGGAGTTTAGATTGCCCTCCATGCAATCTAAACTCCCCTCTGTCTGGAGATCAGGGGGCGGGGCCACTGATCATGTGATCATTTTTGCTGAGGGCGATTTAAACTTTACAATACTCCCCCCTTGTTCCAGTTGACCCAAAGTGACATTATTGTGTGGTCCTGAGTTCCACCACTGAGTTCCACCACCTCTTTTCCCAGAAAAAAAGCCCTCCATGTGACCATTTTTGCCAAGGGCGATTTAAACTTTTAAAAACTCCTCCCTTGTTCCAGCTGACCCAAAGTGACGTCATTGGCCCTGGGAGCATGTGTGCACTTTGCGCATGCACATGTGGTACCAGGGGCATCACCTCCCACCAAGAGTTGCCCCCTGTGCTGGCAACTCACTGAGTTCCACCACCTCTTTTCCCAGGAAAAAAGCCCTGGTAATGAACCTTCTCTGAGAGCTGTCAGAACAACTTCTTGGAGTTTTATCCCAAGAGTGCAAGATCCCCTCTACATTCAGAAGTGAGCCTCTCAGAAGTGTACATGGAGAGGAGACGTGACTCATTTTTTTACCTTTTTTTCATGTTTCATGAGAAGCTCATAGGTGGTACAAGCTTTGGCTATCAACTCATTGGCTTCCAGATCTATGAGATTATTGCATAGCTGGAGAAGAAAAGAAATGGAATCTCATCAATCACTTTTGACCTTGTTCATGGATATTTCATGGTGATATTCCTCAAGAAAGCACTTTGCACAGGGGAATCGGCATGCAAATGAAGGGGCAGGAATGAAATCAAACCTGAGCAAAGGTTATCCACTGGTATTAAATATGTCAAAAGTCACTGAACAACAGGACAGTCCCTTCAAACTACTGAAAATAGAATTTCCACACTCCCCCAATGACGTTTCTCACTGAAGCTATTTTTCCTCACCCAGTTATTTTGCATTGGTCTCTAACTGCAAATTCAAAAGTGAAGAGTTCTATCAAGGGCTGATTCTGCATGGCTTACCTGAAGCCAGGATGTTGCGGGACGTTGCGGAACATGCCGGTAAAAACACGAAAGATCGTGTTTCCTTGCGTGAGTTTTGTGCGACATGGTGCAAAACTCGTGTGAGAAAACGCGATCTTTCGTGTTTTTGCCGGCATGTTCCGCAATGTCCTGCAACGTTCCGGCTTCAGGTAAGCCGTGCAGAATCAGCCTAGTTCTCAAGATCAACTATATTTCTTCCTGATACCACTTGGAACCTTCCAGCAGGGCTGCTGAGCCCATATTGACAGAGATATCTGGTATTACTAAGGGTATTACTAAGATCAAGAATTTCAAATATCCCATTATTTCCCACCTTTTTATTTATTTAATTTCCAAAATTTATACCCACATTTCCCCCTTGTTAGGGCCACCAAGGCGGCTGATTTAAAATGTCACATAATAAAAACATGTCTTTAAAACCAAACAGACTGTTAAACAGCTACAACAAAAACTAAAATATACATACAAAAACATAAAAACAAGTATTAAAACATAGGGCAAAAAGATCACCGAAGGAATGCCGGATGAAATAAATAATCACTTGCTGGCAAAGGTGACAACAGAAGGGGATAGATGAGTTCCCATGGGGAGAGAGTTTCAGAAACTGATGCCATGGCTGAGAAAGCCCTCTCATCGGTTGCCACCTTCTTAATCTTAGAAGGTCCAGGCACCTGAAGCAAGGTCTTGGAAGATGAACACAGCGAACTGGTTGTTTCATAAGAGACCTTCGAACACCACCACTTCACAATTCTGCACATTCCCCAGCATTTCCATAACAAGGCATCCTGTGATACCTTTAAGACTGTTTCCATAGATACCGTACCATAGATACGGGAGGCTGCTGAATTGGAATTCATATGCAAATTTGACTCTGTCAAGCTGGGACTGAATAGGGACTATGAATGGTTATCACATTATCACAGGTAACAGATTTCCTTTACGGAGGCGGGGTCTGGGGGAGCCCAGTGGCACCTGGCATGGGCTTTCGGGGACCACAGTTCTCTTTGTCAGATGCATCTGACGGGGAGAGCTGTGGTTATCGAAGGCTTATACTGCATTGGAATTGGATGGTCTAGCTGTTTTGCTGCTACAAACTAACACGGCAAACTCCTTTGAAGCCTCACACTAGCCAACTGATCCCCACACCAAAAGGAGATGTTTACATTTACTAGCAAAGGAATGTTTTGGTTGCATCCTCCCTCTCCCCCCGTAATTGCCTCTTCTCTCTCCTCCCCTCCTCCCCCCTCCTCTTCTATATTTGACCAGTTTCTGAACCATGCATCTGACGAAGAGAACTGTGATTCTCGAAAGCTTATGCTACAATAAAATTGGTTAGTCTTAAAGGTGCTACTGGACTCTTTTTGACATAGATACCTTGTAATACTTAGCTGTGACTTAAAGCTGGGCACACAATGTCCTCTATTTTCGGGCTGCACAAAGACTGCTTGTGCTTGGACATGTATGTCCCCCGCTTACCGTTAAAATGTCATCTCCACTCATGTCTTCTTGGACGATCTGGTCTCTCACCATTTGGAGCATTGTGTAAGCTACCATCACCTGGAAGTTTCTGCAAGGCATTCCAGTTAGAAACACCTTGGGGGAGGGAAATACAGGTGCGGTCAGTCGAGGAGGACTCAAGGTGTACATCATCACCGCTAACGTGCAGGCCAACTTCGCTGTCCATCATTTTGCTTGTCAGTTTTGGGATGTCAGCTGATCACTACTGCAGTTTGAGATGAGCCATGATCAAGGCCATTTCCACACGGGTTACCTTGTTCCGGAAAACAGCGAAATCTCACACAAAATCGCACAAGAAGACGCTGTTATCACGCGAGAAGACATCTTCTAGCGAGATTTCGCTGTTTTCCGGAACAAGGTTAGCCATTTCAATATGTATCTTGTTAATCTTCCAATAAGATGGTAAAACCAAACCATTTAAGGGGATAGTTGGGGCAACCTTCAGTACCGGTTGGCTCAACTGATTGATTCCGGGTACATATTAGGGTCTGGTTGGTGGTCGGATTAATTCTGTTTTTAAGTGTATTTATTTATTCATTTACATAATGTATAATCCGCCTGGTGGATCATATATTATTATTATTTGATCTTACACTGATGCTTGACATGTGTAGGGAGAAAGGGAGGCATAGAAATCTTTCAAATATATAGATAACCCAACCAACTTAAAAGGATGAAGAGAAGTGCTGTGTGTGTTGCCCTGAGCCCCTTGAAAGAGGTGTGGAAAGGAAACAGACCTACTGGGCATAGATCAAGATGGGTAGCCGTGTCTGTAGCAGTAGAAAAGAGCAAGAGTCCAGTAGCACCTATAAAACTAAAAAAAATTGTGGTAGGGTATGAGCTTTCTGAAGATATGAGCTGTATCTGAAGAAGTGAGCTGTGGCTCACGAAAGTGCATACCCTACCACAAATTTAGTTAGTCTTATAGGTGCTAATGGACTCTTGCCCTTTTCTAGCCCTACTGGGTGACACTGTGAAAGCTAGTGTGGTATGGGGAGGGGGGGTTGGGTTAGGGCTGGGAAGGCCTGGGTTCAAATTCCAGCTTGTCATGGTAATGACCAGGTGACCTTAAGTTGGTCAATCTGGCTATGCCTAATCTTCCTCACAAGATTGTTGTGAGGACAAAATGGAGAGTAACGTATGTTGCCCTGAGCTCCTCCTTGGAGAAAGGCAGGAGAAAAATGCACTGAGAGCCAAGCTACAAGTGACGAATGACACTTGCCTGGCAAGTGAACAGACTCGCGTGTATTCCTCCCTGTTTGCTTGCCATTCACTTGCGCTCTACTTGATCAAGTGGAGACCAAGTGAATGGCAAGTGAACAGGGAGGAATACACGCGAGTCTGTTCACTTGCCAGGCAAGTGTTTCAAGAATGTGATGGCCTCTGGCTAATAAACTTTGTTGTTGTTGTTGACAGCCAAGTGTAATTCATCACTTGTAGCGTGGCTCTCAAATGCCTTGCTGTGACCCAAGCGGGGAGTGTGAATGGCAAAAATGCCTCAAGATGAATGGAGAACAGCCTGGTTTGCGCTCTTTACACTGAATTATTTCCTTCAGAGGGGTCCATTTCAAATTAAAACCCTGGTAATTCTGGAAGGTGCATTGGAAGCCTTCACTCTCTTGTTCTCTCTCTCTTCTCTGGTTAGAAGGTTGTCCCACAAAATACAGGTATTGGTACGGAACAAGTGAATGTCTTTGCAGTGCTTGAAGATAGCAAAGAGCTTCCCTCCTGCTGCCCAGATGGAGATTTGCCCTCTCCCCTCTCCTCCCTATAATTAAAGCAAAACGGCCGGCGTGCAAGAGTCCAGTCAGCAGGCAGAGCAACTGCCGGGAGACCTTGGGCAAATATTAATTGAAATAATAAAAGCCACCAGGGTCCAGGACGGAGGAGAAGAAAGCTAAGCAAATGGTTTCTGTTTGGTGGGTCAGAAATCCTGCTGCAACAGCAATCCAGGCCTCCATTTGGGATTCAACTTAACAAGCCTTTGCAGAAGGAATGGAGTAACCACTAATACAGGCCAGCTGTGCCTTTGGCAGGGCTCCGTAAGTAGTGTCAGTGAGGCAGAGCAACGTCCAGAAGGGGCCGCTTAGCTGCTAGGGCTGCCAGACACCCCCCACCCCATTTTCGGTTGGAGAGATTCAACACAGCAAAGCAAAAAGCCAGCAGGGCCGAAATGGACTCTCTGTTCCAAATTGGAATCTGTTGCATGCACAAGGCTACATTATTCTCGCTGCAATTCAAAGACCGGTTTTCAGGACCACATTATAGAGTATTTTCTTTTGAATAGTATGCCAGGGAGTTGCCTCCCCACAGCTGCAGTTAGGTGACGGTCAGCAAGATACGTTGACGTGGTTCTTCTCAATGCTTGTGAAGCAGTACCCACTTCTTCCTCTCTGGGCCTTTTCTGGACTTTGAAACGTGCTGTACTTTTTGGACACCTGCTTGCAAAATGCCTATGTGCTACTATCCCTCTCCCCCATTTAAAAATGCAAGAATTGTACATTTGATAACTGAACATGTTTAAGTTTTTTCATATTTAGTATCTCTGAAAATATAGCATTAGGTAACAATGGGCTGCATTTCATTAGAGACAAGCTTAAATTTGTCAGCAGGATTTGAGTCCGGTGGCACCTTAGAGACCAACAAGATTTTCAAGGTGTGAGCTTTCAAGAGTAAGGGCTCCCTTTTCCCTTCAGACAGTGCCTGAAGAAGGGAGCTCTGACTCTCAAAAGCTTACATCCTGAACATCTTGTTGGTCTCTGAGGTGCACTGGAATAGGGTGGCCAGTTCCAAGTTGGGAAATTCCTGGAGATTTGGGAGGCGGAGCCTAGAGAGGGCTGCGTTGGGGAAGGGGAGGAACCTCAGCAGGATATAACAGCATAGGGCCCATCCTCTAAAGCAGCCATTTTTTCCAGGGGAACTGATCTCTGTCGCCTGGAGTTTAGTTGAAATTCTGGGAGATCTCCAGCCCCCACCTGGAGGCTGAGAACCCTACACTGGACTCAAATCCTGCTGTTCTATTGCAGATCAATCCACTGAAAACTAAATTTGCCAATGAGACTTCTGTCCTTTCCCATGTTTACCCTATTCCTCCTTTCCCACGTTTACCCTGTTCCTCCTCTTTCCTCCTGGCCTTACCACCCACCTGCCAGAGATTCATGACCTACATGAGTCCTGACTAGGGTTGTGAACTCAAGGATGGGAAATTACTGGAGATTTGGGAGAGGAATATGGAGAGGGAGGTGTTTGGGGAGGGGAGGAGCTCAGCAAGGATGTGATGTCATCGAGTCCTTCCTCCAAAGCTGTCATTACCTCTGGGGGAACTGATCTCTGTATTCCGGATAGGGTTGCCAGCCTCCAGATAGTGACTGGAGATCTCCTGGAATTACAACTGGTCTCCAGGCCACAGAGATCAGTTCACCTAGAGAAAATGGCTACTTTGGGGGGTGGACTCCATGGAATTATGCCATGCCAAGGCCCTTTCCGTCCCCAAACCCCACTTTCTCCAGGTTTCACCCCCCAGATCTCCAGGAATTTCCCAACTTGGAGCTGGCAACCGTAATTCTGGAGATGGGTTGTAATTCGAAAAACTCTGGAGGCTGGCAACCCCATCCTAAAGCACTCTTTACAAACCACCGTGTGAATGAATTTAGATGAATGAGGACTTGTCATTTTTTTAAAATTCAGAATGCTGTTAGTGGTCTCATTCGGTCTTGTTTCTGTTGTTGTTCTGGGCCCCCACCTTGGTTAGCCTGCAGGCAGTTTCAGGATGCTGAGTTAGGAGCGGGCTGGGAAGCAACCGTGGCATGGGGGCAAGCCATGCTGAGTGGCCCCGGGCCCTGAAGCAGTGCAAGCCAGCACCAAAAGGGTCACTCAGCTCAGCGGTGCGAACAATGGGTATTCGCTCACCCTGGCTTCCTCCTGAAAGCTGGCAGCAGAGTTGGAAAAGGCCCATGGTGAATGGACACCAATTACCACAGCTGTTGAAGGGTTGTAGACAAGCGGCCATTCAGAATCTGGGAGAATTGCTGGAGTTCAGTTAAGCTTGCTCCTAGCCACCAGTGGCCCTCAAGGGAAGTGGCCCACCACGAGCTTTCTCTATCAGTTATACGGCCAATCTGCCCTTGATTATGAGAAAGAGTAGTGGGAGCCATAACAAAATGGCTGCCATGGCAGAGAGTGATTAGAAAATGGCTACCGTGGGAAAAGGACAATTTAAAAATGGCTGCCATGGCAGAGGAGCGATTATGAAATGGCTGCCCTTGGAAAGAGATAATTATAAACTGGCCACCCTGGGAAAGGGACAATTACAAAATGGCTGCCATGGCCGTGGGGCGATTTCAAAATGGCTGCCATGGGAAACAGACAATTATAAAATGGCTGCCATAGTGGTACATGTCTCTTCCCAGATCAAGACACATGGCAGCAAGTAACAATGCTCTTCTTGTCTGTCTCCACCCACACCCTCTTTCCTCCTTCCCAGTCAAAGCTATGTGACTGTTTTTGTTTAATACTCCACACCTGTCTGTTGGTATTGATGGTGGGGAGGGCAGGGATGCCAGGAGACACAATGGTAGGTGCCATGGCGCCCATGGGAGGGAAGGGGGGCATTGTACAACCCGATTTTATCAGATCTCAGAAGCTAAGCTGGGTTGGTATTGGATGGGTGACACCAAGGAAGACTCTGCCAAGGAAGGCAATGGCAAGAGCGCTCTGCTTCTCACCTGTATTGAAAGCCCCTTGCTGGGGTCACCATAAATCATTTGTGACTTGATGGCACTTTACACAGACACAGTGTCCATGAGTGGTATGCTGGAGATAGATGAAAAAAGTATTTCCCTTAAATGCCCAGTCAGGAATTGAAGGGTGTCCTTAGCCCTCTATCTCCTTGAGTGTCATGATGAACCCCCTCAAGGAAACTGTGAGAACTACTCACCTCCCAGAGTCTCCAGACATCATCAAAAGTCCTGAAGACTCGCTGGAAGAGGAGACAGAACCATGGGAACAAGGACTGAACTACTTGGCCCTTTCTTTCTAGAAAAAAAGCAAAGAAAGCTTAGACTTGTGCATCTCTGCTTAGGGTTGCACTGGGAGTTTCCTATGACTTTGGCAAGGCGGCTGGATTTCTCTTGCTGAGACCTGTCATCACCAGAGGACCTGCTTCCATACAGCGAACTGCTTTTGAAAGGTCTTCCCATTTCAAAAGCAGTTTGCCATGAGGCATGTGGGAGGTAGGGGTCATATTTGAGAACATTTGGGAGAGGCCGTGGCTCAGTGGTAGAGCAACTGTTTGGCATCTCTACCTAAAGGGATCAGGTAGCATCAGGAGATGGGAAAAGCGTTTCTCTGCCTCTGACCCTGGAGAGCTGCTTCCTGTCAGAGTAGACAATGCTGAACTTGAAGGACCATTGGTCTGATTCAACCTAAAGCAGCTTAATATGGCCAACAAGAATCCCCAATCTCCCTGGGATGCATGCAGCTAGCAGAGTTCTTCTTTTGATCCTGGCTAAGGATGGTGTAAGTGATAAATAAATCATATGTTGGTCCCAGAAAATTAATTAAAGTATTCCATGTTTTGGCTATTAGCACAGTCTATCATTTAGCAAAAGGAAGCATGATTATAGGTGGTTGTGAGCTGGTTCTGCTGGCTGGTGTGTGTGCAGGAGAGAAAATAACAAAGCATACACTTGCTTATATTTAGAAAGGAAATAAGAGTTCTTTATTGTAGGAACCCCATACTTTGATAGAAAAGGAGGAGAGACAGATCCTAACTACCTATCTAGTCTAAGGACGGACATGGATGCCAGGGCAAGGCCTGCATCTATGCTTCCAAGATGGAGGGAGGAGAAGGAGAGAGATGGAACAAAGCCAGGAAGAGAAACACGAGAAGGAGGATATCACAAGAAGGAAATCATGAGAATAGCAATCTACATATCAAAGAACAGTCAGAGCAGTAAACAGTAAATAGAGTGCCCTGACCTCTCCGTCTTTCTTTGTTTTGTCCCCCTCTGAAACCTGAGGAGAGGGACAGCGCTGAATCCTCCTCTTCCTACAGCAAGAATATCCCAAACATAGCATTGTGGAGTCCTCACCCTTATGTATTTGCACAGGTTGTGGTAGAATGGAAGAGAGGGAAGGATAGCAGAAACTGGGAAACGCTGTTGTGGCAACAAGAAGAACTGGGCCAAAGTAATAGGGTTATATTAAAATGAAATTGTTTAGGAAGGTGCTTTGATAAAGGGAACAGGACTGTGAATTATACCAGTGCGGATAATATGCATGACCTGTTTGCTGTATGTATTATTCTACTCTCACTGCTTTGTTTTTACACCTAGGTAATACTGTTTTCAACATAGTTTATCATCTCTAATACTCTATACTTTGTATCTGATTGCTGTGATCCTGATCCTATTACATTGCTTATTAAATGTTGTGTCCATCGATTGCATTGATTTAGACTGTGTCGTCTGCCTGGAGTCTCAGTGAGAAAGGTGGACTATAAGTCACGTGAATAAATAAAATTGGGAGAAGCAGCTCGTCAGCTACAGTCTCCAAAACTCGAGCCACTGTTATCTCCCGGACTTTCTTTCTGCTACAGATGTGACTTGAAGATCATACTTGAAGAATGAAGACACTACGAAGCAACGTAGGAAAGGTTGGCTGTAACAAGACTATATTTATATAGCCCTTTGAAATAACTGGAGGGGAAACGGAACAGTACTGAATTCTTAAGAGGGCAGGCCAGGGAGATCAGCTTACCCAGATGCTTTGAAAAGTCGGGGTCCATAAAAGCAATCAAGGATCTTAGCATGGCCAGGTTCTTCCCCACTCCGATGTTCATGATGCAGCTATTTTCCTGTTTTTTAAAAAAATACCAAACCCAAGAATCCTGAAACGGGAAAACATTTGTAGGAACATGCAAAGGCCAGATGGCCTCGCTTGGCCACATCCTCCTCTTAAAACATTGGAATCAATCATCCCCAAGACAGCCACAGGTATCAGCAAACCAAAACTGTTTCATGGATTCTGCCAAGGCTGGTGTATAAATATCCCATGGTGAGCATTTGGCTAAGTACAGATGGGCCACCTTCTGGTGCCCGGTACAGAAGGTAGCAGAGACGCTCGTGTACCTTACGGTTCCAAGAGACTGTTCCAGGCCAGCATCAGTGGTGGGACGCAAAGGCCATTGCCTGGCAGATGGCGCCCCTCCTCCCACCACTAGAAATGCAAGGTCAAATCTACTGTTTTCCAGTGCAGGAAATGCCTGGTGATTGTGGAAGGACCTGAGCACAAAAGAATCGTATCTGGCTGTTTTCTCCAGACTCTTCTCCTAAAATTGCCCCAGAGACGCCCCCATAATATTGCAGAGAACTCTGGAGCAATCAATGCTTTCGTGGAGGAACGGTGTCTAGCGGCATAGGTAAGACTAGAAGGAATGAGAGAAGATTCTCTCTAGTGTAGCCCTAAAGTGTTCTATAATGGGAGGGGAATGAAAAATGAAATCTGGCCCTCAAGTCAGAGTTGACTTATGGCAACCCCTGGTGGAGTTTTCATGGCAAGAGACTAACAGAGGTGGTTTGCCGTTGCCTGCCTCTGCAACCTTGGTCTTTGTGGGAGGTCTCCCATCCAATTACTAACCAAGACTAACCCTGGTTAGCTTCTGAGTTCTGACAAGCTCAGGCTCTCCTGGGCTACCCAAGAAGGTAGCTGTAATTTTGGTGGGGAGAAAGCAGCTGCAAAGGAGCAGCTGATGTCAGACAAAGTCATAAGTGATCTGTGCAAATGATAGTGGTGCATGAAAGCACAAGGGGATGAAGTCATGGCTCGGTAGTAGAGTACCTGCTTTGCATGCAGGAGGCCCCAGGTTCAAATCCTGACATCTCCAGCTAAAAGGATCGTGTAGCAGGTAATGGGAGCAATCTCTGCCTGAGACGCCGGAGAGCCACTGCCTGCCACAGTAGACTTGATAGACCAACAGTCTAACTCAGTTTAAGAGCGCTTTGTGTGTTCCTTACGTAGCCAACGTGCATCCTGTTATAGTGCCGGGAAGTAGTGCATGCTGGGAGACCTTGAGGCTATTTTCTGCCACTAGGGAGAAAGGGCATTCTGGAATTGCTAGAAGGGAGGTTGCAAGTGGGGATACTCAAACACTCAATTCAACTATCCCATGAACTTGGGGGGAGAACTGACTTCATGTGCTGCCCAAATGCCAAAGGTTTGCAAGAGAATGAAATTTCACCCCCACAGCTGTGCAGCCATTCAGCAACTGTTAGAGTCATATAGTGGTGAAATGAGGACATCCTTGGCCCAGCTCACACAGGTTTGTGACTGTTGTTCGCCTGCAAACCTTTTCTCCTAAAGTTCAGGGCATCCCTAGTTGCAAGAGAGTCCTGTGGCATGGAACGGTGGGGTGGATCCTACCTCTGAGCAAAGTAAAATATTTATACTCCACTTTTGCTTTTAGCTTGAGCAGGAATCCCTCCTCCAAGCTAAGGCACCTTTCTCCAACTTAAGTGTCTCTTCCATAGGAGGCAGAGCCACTGAAGTTAGAGGACGGCTCCTTGGAGGATAGCTGGATCCACCTTGGTGGCTTGGAATAATGGGGTCCTCGTGGCCAGCATTCCCTTCTTCACGTCCCCCAAGGATTTTGCACAAAGAGTTTTCCAAAGGGTACATCAAGCATTAAGGGGTAATCCTGACTGGCAGGTGTATATCTCCCCCCCACCCCGGTATCTGGCTCCTTCCCATTGTGCAGATGGTGTGATGATTTGCCCTCTAGTGATAGGAGGGGCAGTCCATGGAGGCAGGGCTCATTTTTAGGAGGAACGCGCAGGGATGCAGTTCCGGCAGTTCCCCAAAGAGGTCACATGACAGGTGGCCCCGCCCACCTGACTCACCCTTTTCAGGCCTGTTTCAGCCTGGATTGGGAGTGAAACAGCCCGGATCGGGCCTCTGACGGGTGGCGGATCACTCTCCCGCTCAGCAGCAGCCGATCCTGACCATTTGGGGCCTCTTTTTGGCCATTTTCAGTCCCTTTTTGCCATTTTGGGCCCAATTTCAGCCCCAGGATTGGGTCCAAAACAACAAGGATAGGTGATGTCAGGGGGTGTGGCATATGCAAATCAGTTATGCTAATGAAACACCTCTGGTGATGAAAAGGGGCATGGCATATGCTAATGAGTTATGCTAATGAGTTATGCTAATGTGTTCTTCCAGCTCTTTTTCTACAAAATGACCCCTGCATGGAGGTAATAACTCTAGGAGAAGATGGATGCTATTGGATGACCCAGGACTGGCCCCAAGAACAGCCTCCCTTAACCATACTAGCAATGGCCAGTGAACACGCATGGAAACATGAAGCTGCCTTATTACGAATCAAACCATTGGTCCATCAAGGTCAGTATTGTTTATTCAGACTTGCAGTGACTCTCTTGGGTCTTAGGCAGAAGTCTTTCACAGGACTCACTGCCTGGTCCTTTTAACTGGAGATGGCGGGGATTGAACCTGGAATCTTTTGCATGCAAAGCAAAGGCTCTAGCATTGAACCGCAGCCCCTCCTCTGAAGGGGGAAGAAACTTACTGTTTTCTGGAGAAAGAACTGGAACAGCCAATAGATTTCATGCTCCTTTTCCACAAGCAGCCTGAAGAGTAGAAGCATCTCGTGGAAACCCTGCTGATACTCTGTAAAGAGAACAAAACGAATGGAATGAGCACCCCAAAAAGCCCGGCCCGTGGTTCCCTCTCTTCTTTATCATTCCCCACCACAGATCTCTAAAGCCTCTGTCTTTTCCCCCTCCAATGATATTTGCCACTCCCATTTGATGTCTCCATGTTATTTCAAGGTGACAACATGAATTTCGTCTCTTAGAAAATATTCCCTTTGTAGCCCAACATATCTTCTTGAGATTCAGCATTAAGAAGAATGCCATAGGACCCCCCCCCCCCACACACACATTGTTCTCTTTTTTAGTTCCAAACTTGGCTCAGTACACGGTGTGCATAGGCAATTTGCCACGGCATTCGCTTCCTTCCATTCACGTGCAGTTGTTTACTTTATCAACGTGCATGGCTAAAGCACGGCAAAAGAAGGATTTTATAGGCGTAGCATCTCAGCAAAACGCACCTCCAAAGAATCTTGACGCAATCTCACATATCATGCTGTAGTTGTATTGATATTTTGTAGCTCTTGGAGTTTATGGAGTCGCTATCAACTGCATGTTTATTTGTTCATTGTAAATTTGCTACGGACAATGGCTAATTGCAATAGACTACTACCTCCTCCTACCTCACATATCATTAAGGTTGCTTTTTTGGAGTTTGCAGGGAGGCACACTGATAATATAGATGAAGGAAAGAGATACTATGGTTGTTGTGGATTTTCCGGGCTGTATAGCCGTGGTCTTGGCATTGTAATTCCTGACGTTTCACCAGCAGCTGTGTCTGGCATCTTCAGAGGTGTAGCACCAAAAGACAGAGATCTCTCAGATCTACACCTCTGAAGATGCCAGTCACAGCTGCTGGCGAAATGTCAGGAACTACAATGCCAAGACTACGGCTATACAGCCCGGAAAATCCACAACAACCATCGTTCTCTGGCCGTGAAAGCCTTCGACAATACATCGAAAGAGACACTGATACATAGAAGGAAGAACTTCACGTGCCCAGTTTAAACATTTTTTTTTTAAAGCTGAGGATTTCTAAGGCTCTGGTTCCACTTTAGAATGAAGAAAAACATTATTTGGAACACTGAAGTCCATGGAGAAATTTGGATGAGGAAAATTCTAGGGATATCCCATAATCCCTTTTCTTACCAGCCTCCACGTTGCACATGTAATTCAGCAGAAGAATTTTTTCCAGCTGGCCTTTGTCCACCATTGTGTTGCCCTGGGCATCTTTGATGTAAAGCCTTTGCACATCGGACTCTGCAAGGGGTAGGGACGGAGAAAAAGCCACGTGGAGCACTAGCCACAGAGCAGACCAAAGGACAGAGAAACAGATTCTCCAGTGTCTCTGTATGATAACTGGTACGTGATCCCCAGCAAGAATCCGGATTCCATCATGATCCATGCTACGGCAGAGGCCATCAGCTCCAGAAATATGTTCCCTCCCTAACTGCAGCTCTGTGGCCATTTGCTTCCCCCGTCCTCTTTCTGATTTAGTACAATTCTGTGGCACGCCATTTCTTTCCCACAATGCACCAGCTCTTCTCTAACACTTCCTACCGGAATGAGAAACAGATCTTCCCCGAGGAGCCACCAATAGCACAGTCATCTTTTGGGGAAGGGGAAAAGAATAATAAAGCGCTCATTTCCATGTGTCCATTCTTTATATCTTAGCTGAGAGACAGTGTGGTTTAGTGGTTAGACCATCAGTCTAGGGCCTGACAGATTGAGGTGGAGATGTCATTGAGTCATGGAACCCCACAAGACAATCTTAGACCAGTCTCTCTGTCTCTCTCTTTTGCATGTTTTACACATTGTAGAATGCACGGGGTTGGCCAAAGGTCCCCACCCTGTGTCAGTGAGATGAAAATTGTCAGTTCTCCTCAATTCCCATGTGTGCAAGGCCTGATTTGGATCACAACTGAAATATTCATTCCATAAGTGCAATTTTTCCAACATGACACATGTAGGGAAGGGCAGCATTCGGTCCACTGGAAACCCGTGCATACCATACATGCATACATTGAGGAGAATCCACCACCCTGTTACACAGGACACAAGGACATTAGGAAGAACTTCCCAACAGTTAGAGCGGTCAGTGGAACAGGCTTCCTTGGGAGGAGGTAGGCTCTCCTTCGTTGGAGGTTTTTAAGCAGAGGTTCGATGGCCATCTGACAGCAATGCTGATTCTGTGAACCTGGGCTGATCACGAGAGGGAGGGCAGGGAGGGTTACATCAGTGCTTAGTTCTCGGGGCCCCTTCTTACATGCCCAGGGTAATGCCAATTGCCACCTTGGGGTCAGGTAGCAATTTTCCCCAGTCCAGTTGGGCTAGGGATCCTGACGGTGTTTTAACATCTTCTGGGCATGTCACTGGGTGTGTGTGGGAGAAGGGGAGGTAGTTGTGAATTTCTTGCATTGTGGAGGGGGTTGGACTAGATGACCCTGGATATCCCTTCCAACTCTATGATTCTATGATTCTAAGGTGGGGACCCTGGCCTCAACCTGTGTATGCCATAACATGTAAATATGCACTAATCTACCTCGCAAGGTTGCTGAGAGGATAAAATGAAGAACGTTGTCTGTTGCCCTTGATAGAAAGGCAGGATAAAAACATCAGACACTTTATTGCTGCTTATGAAGATGAAACAGCCTATTGTCAAATATTGAGGTTGACTGTAAAAAAAAACCCCTAAAATAAAAATCAGCCGAGTGATTTAAAACTGAGTGGAATGTTTTAAAATCTACTTTACAAGGAGATGCAGGGTAGGGGATCTCCCGCCCCTGGGCTGCCCTTGAACAGTACAGCATTGAGGGAGTTGCTATCGTTCCCCATAAAAGTGGAAAACGGATTTCATTTTATACCAGTTCTTGGTTGAAAGAAGGGCAATGTAAAGGGAACGTTTCCCCGGGTATGTGACCTGTTTAAGGAATTCTCCACTAGATGGAAAATGTATTACATCCGAAGGACCAGTCTGAGTCCCATCTAAGCAGTAAATCTTCTCCTCGGCTCGCTGGGGCTGATTTATGCAGCGGACACTGATTTGTAACATTAATTTTGCTGTATCATTTAATATTCTTTTTGTTATACAACTGGGAGAAGCTGGGATGGAAATCTGAATATAATCAGAATAATCACTTAACATGGTTCTTTTCATCTGTGAGGAAATAGACCCTCAGGTGTTTTCTAGTCATGTTCTCTCACAGCTATATTTTACCTGCCTTTCTCCATCTTCTCCCCTGGGTGATCTTTCTTTCCAGAACTTTTAGTTACGGGGACTCTTTGACCTAGCTTTGGAAGTCGGTATGGATAAGAGCTTATAATTTTCATGAATTGTCCTCTAATGAGTCAGACCTTTGGCCTATCAAACTCAAGACTGTCTCCTTAAATGGGTGTCAGACTTCCAGGGTCTTAAGCAGAGGTTTCCCCCATCACCTGGTACCTGGTCTTTTTAAACAGAGATTCTGGGAATCGAACCTGGAACCTTCTGCATGCAAAGCACTGAGCCACCATCCAAGATGGCATGTGTGGACTTCGACCCAATAAACGGATTGAGAATATCAGACATTGGAAGCACATGTTAAAAATTAAGGAATCATTTAAATAAATAAATATGCGTCGGTTGAAGTGCCTTATCTCAGTCGAGCATTTGGAACTGAGCACCTCAAAACTCACCGCCAGGTATGACTTGGCCAAAGATTCCTGCCCTCTTCAAGTTCACTACTTACTGATGAAGTTGCGGACATCCATGAAATCCCGGTGTTCTGTTTCCAGCAGCGGTTGGATTTTGTCGCACATGTTGCACAAGGATTCATAACTTTTCCTGCAGGGAGAACAAGAAAGCGTTGCATCGAATTGAACAACATCGGTGCCTCCCTTCCCCCCTTGCCCACGTTAGTTCTAAAACCACAATCTCCATTTCCACTTTGCCTTCCTCTAGAAGAGGACAGTCCTGTCCCTTTCCCACAGCAACCTTTGCTACTGAAATCTCAGCTGGCCAACTTTTCAACAGGCTTGCAGTAGCTGCACTGCTAACCGCAGTGTGATGGACTCACTTTGGCCAGTGATGTTGCTCAGCAGGTTGCAAAGCTCATCACTGGGCAGTGGTTCAGGACAAAATGTTCATAAGAAGGACATGAAAGGCATCCGGCCCAAGTGACACAGAGAAGACGCTGCCTTATATCAAATCGGATCTCTGGCCCACTGAGCTCTGTATGGTCTACTCTTGACTAATAGTGGTTCTCCAGAGCAAAGAAATATCTTCCTCAGCACATGCCATGCAAACAGAATGAGACTCCAGGAATGGACCCTGGGTCCTTTGGCAAAGCATCTCAGCCACATCCCCGCCTCAAAAACAAAGGCCTGCCATGTGCCCAGGGGTCATTTCTTAGAAAAAGAGCTGGAGGGACTCATTAGCATAACTCATTAGCATATGCTACACCCCTTGCCAGCACTGGAAATGTGTCATTAGCATAACTGATTTGCATATGCCACTCCCCCGACATCACCTATCCTGGCTGTTTTGGACCCAATCCTGGCCATTCAGGGCTGAAATTGGGCCCAAAATGGCAAAAAGGGGCAGAAAATGGCCGAAAAGGGGCCCAAAATGGTCAGAATTGGGCTGCTGCTGAACAGGAGAGTGATCCACCACCCGTCAGAGGCCCAGTCCGGGCCATTTTGGCCCCAATCCAGGCTGAAATGGGCCCAAAATGGCCGAGAGTCAGGTGGGTGGGGCCACCTATCATGTGACCTCTTTGGGGAACTGCTGGAGCTGCGTTCCTGCGCGTTCCCCCTCGAAATGAGCCCTGCATGTGCCCATTGCTTTTTTGGCACGGCAGGCCTCCCCACTGCCATCTTCAGGTCCGCAGACAGAATATTATCCATTTGGACACCAGGAACAACCAGAAAAGTTGTCTGTTGGGTCACTCTCACTGCCAAGAGTGATGACCTTCTTAGTCTGCTGAAGTCAATGGGTCTAACTCTGCTCAGAGTGGCCCTGTCTGCCCCCCTCCTAGGCAGTGATATTGAGAAACAGTTGCAAAATGAAATCACTTTCCAGAAACGGCCCCATCCTGAAACAGACCGTTCTCTAAGGCTCCAGGATGATTTCTCAGCACTGCTACCAAAATCAGGAACTTGGGACTTTGCATTTACAACTCATGCTCTCTCCTCGCTGAGCTTTGGAGTCCTTCAATATGTTCGCTGCTCACTCAAGAGGCAGGAGAGGTAAAAATCTATATGCCTGGAGCCTGCCAAGAGATCTCTTGTATCTAGGAGATTTCTATCTCACCCTTCCTCAAAGAGCTTGGAACTGTGTACACAATTCTCCCTCCCCCATTTGATCCTCACAACAACCTTGTGGTAGGGTTGCCATCCTCCAGGTGGGCGCTGCAGTTCTCCCAGAATTACAACTGATCTCCAAACTAGAGATCAGTTTCCCTGAGTGAAATGGCAGCTTTAGAAGGTGGACTCTGTGGCATCAAATCCTTGCTGAAATCCCTCTTGGACACAAACTCTCCCGTCCTCAGCCACTGCCTCCAAATCTCCAGGAATTTCCCAAACCATAATTGGCAATTCTGTGAGGTAGGTTAGGCTGAGACACAGTGGCCTGGCCCAAGATCACCCTCTGAGAGCCAAGCTACAAGAGACAAATTGCGCGAGGAGGACCACATGAAGGGAGTCGCAATGTTAGCCGGGAAGCTGAGTTTTAAAAGAGATCAGAAGGCTTTGTCAATTTCCCCTCTCTACAGAGCCAGGGAGATCGCTGCTCAGGGGGCTTGTTAATTTCCTCTTTGCCTCCCAAAGGCTCTGTCAGTTTCAATTTCCCTACTAAGAGGGGAAGAGGAAATAAACAAACCTCCTGAGCAGCATCTCCCTGGTTCTGTAGAGAAGGGAAATTAACAAAGCCTTCCGATCTCTTTTAAAACTCAGCATCCCGGCTAACATTGCGACTCCCTTCACATGCTCCTCCTCCAGTAATTCGGCTTTTGTAGTTTAGCTATGAGAGTCTCTCTACATGAGACGCCTCTGCATGTGTTTGTTAGTTTCACAGAAAACTGTGTGGGATGGCAACCAGAGGGCAGCGAGGAATGGAAATGGCCTGGAGCTGCCTTCCAGAGCCAGGCTTGGACCTGGAGAGGTTCTAATGGGCTGAAGTTTCCCTTCTGGCATTTCACAGCCCCTTCACACAGCTTCAGTGTATAGCAAAGCCTTTGTCCTGCCGCTGGCTCTGTCTTTTAAAACTACCCTTCCAGGCTAACATTGCTTCTCCTGACATGTGTTCTTCACATGTCAGATGTCTCAGGTAGAGAGACTCTGAGTTTCATGACAGGTAGAGATTTGAATCTGGTTCGCTCGGAGTTTAGTGCAACATTCTAGCCATCATTACACCACACTGGCTGCAAACAGGCAAGAAGTTCTTGCTTTTTTTGGTAGTGTTGCCAGACTACTATTTGGGTTCAACAGAGGCCAGAGGCCATTAAAGCCTTTATTGTTATATAAGTGACATATGTAGAAAATACAACTTGCCTTGTTATTGTAGCAATAGGATGTGAATGACTCTGCCTGTTAATTGTCTTCCTCTGCCCCAATGATTTATGGCACAAGTGTTCTACCCAGGACATTCTGATAAAATGTACCCATAGTACGGAGACCATACTCAATGGAAGAGAGGGTGCCTGTACCTTTAATATTCCATGAACTCAAGAAGCTGTCTTCTACTGACTTGGACCCTAGGTCAATCTTCTCTTCTTTGGTTGGAAGTAGCTCTCTAGGGTCTCGGGGAAAGGTCTTTCACATCTCCTGCTATCTGATCTGGGAACTGAACCTGTGCTTTTCTGCATTCACAGCAGATACTCTAGCAATGAGCCTTGGCCTCATCCCCAAAAAGATGTGCAGAAGAAGGAATGACTGAAAATGAAAAAATCTCCCACCTTTGGAATAGTAGGATGTGAGGAGCTACTTCTGCTGCCCAGACACATTTTTACCTTCTCATACTTTCAATGGTGAGTCTCTCATCATGTGATGTTTGCCATGAGTAGTAGCCCGTGAGAAACTTCCACGCTTCTGATCTCACCAAGGGATCCAGACCCTGAAAAGAAACAACAGAGGTGCATGAGGCCCAAAAGGAAGTACTTTGATTCTTTTGCCCTTCTTTCATCACCTTTGAAATGGAGGCTATGTTGCCAGACTTTTTTTACAAAACTGTGCCAGACTTGGGCCCAGAGTCATCATTTCGTTCCCTTGCAATCCGACAGCGTTGCTCCTTCAGCTCATTGAGAATACTTTCTGTATTTTGGTTGCTGGGAATGTTGATTGACACACACTTGCTAGCTACAGGGCTGCAGAAGGGGTGTCTTAGCCAGTGGTCAACAGGGAAGCTGCCCCAGGCCCAACTGCCCATGGCCCCACCCTTCCAGAAGTGGGGGAGAAGAAGAAGAAGACAACTGTATGGCATCAGGTGGATGGCTTCTGGCAGCAGCAGTGATTGGCCTTGGGGGGAGACGGAGGTGATGGAGGAGGTAGTGATTATGGGGCACCATCCTCGACTTTTGTTTGTGTGTGTGTGTATATGCCATCAAGTTGTTTCCAACTTATGAAAGACCTCCAAGACGTCCAATTATTAACAGACGTGTTTCGATCTTGCTAACTGGAGTACATGGGCCCCCAGAATTGCTAAGATGCCCCCTAGGCTACTGAGAGCCATCACTGGCCTCCAGACAAAAATCCCCACTGCTGCTTTTTATACAATGCATAACCCTCCGCCCCTTATGTATAATGCTACTAGTACAAATAATAACTGGTTCTCTACTTGCACTGTATGTTTCCTCCCCATTCAGTTCCTCATATTTATATCCCAGGTTTTCTTCAAGGTCAGTGGAGAATGTTTCTTGCATCATTTTCTCAGAGCCACACCCCTGAAGCCTGAAAGAAGGGGATTGTCCCATGTTCCTATTTCCCCGCTTCCTTTCTCCTAGGTAAAAGAGCCACTGAATTTATAGCTGCACCTCTGTCTGTCCAGACCTTCAGGGCATCCCAGGTTCTTGGAGTTCTGTCTTCTTAGAGCTAAGCCACAAGTGACGCTTGACACTAGCTGGACACTTGTCAGCTTCCCTCAAGTTTTGATGGGAAATGTAGGCAGCTTGGAGGAATGTTGGACAAGTGACAGTTGAAAAGTCCATTGGACAGCAGACAGAGAGCGAAGCTGTGAGACCAGGATGCCTACATTTCCCATCAAAACTTGAGGGAAGCTGACAAGTGTCCAACTAGTGTCAAGCGTCACTTGTGGCTTAGCCCTTAGTCTTCTAATTCACGTACCCTACAGATCCCAGGCCACAAAGAAGCAACTTCTGCACTGCCATAGGATAGCCTAACTTTACATTGCACAGTTCCTACCATAGTTTTGTGCCTGGTGACCAGCTGCTGGTAACATGGTCAAATCATTGGATCTCCAGCAAGAACCAAGAGAAAGGTAAATAAATCTCTCACTGCTGCAAAAAAAGATTTTTTGGCTGGGCCCCTAGGCTTTCAGGTATTTCGGGCCCCCTCCGGCACTCCAGTCTTTCACCCCGCTACAGCTGACAGTCTGACCCTGGCATGGTAGGTACTAGACTGCAATGCATAGCCCTATATCCATTTTGAGGGTCTCCTGAAGAATTCTATTTTTAAATATTTTTAAAATGTTTGTATTGCCTGAGTAGAACTCTTCAGGAAAGCACATTTTGGGGGTATAATTGTTCAATACTGTAATATTTTGAAGTGAATATTTTTTTATTATTTATTAAAAATATATAACTTATGGATAATTGTTTTAATATAAGAGCAATTTGTTTCATTTCAATAAGGAAGCAATTAATTATCTTATTAATAGAAGTTATAAAAAAGAATCAATGAATTCTAATTTATGTGAGAGTGTGCCTCAGGAAAAAAATGGACGGGCCCCTAGTTCCTGCAGGGCATCTAGGCTTCGGCCTAGTCAGCCTTATGAATAATTAGGGTTGCCAGCTCCAAGTTGGGAAATTCCTGGAGATCTGGGGGGGGGGGGGGTGAAACCTGGAGAAACCTGGAGAAAGTGGGGTTTGGGGAGGGAAAGGACCTTGGCAGGGCATAATTCCATACAGTCTACCCCCCAAAGTAGCCATTTTCTCCAGGTGAACTGATCTCTGTGGCCTGGAGACCAGTTGTAATTCCAGGAGATCTCCAGCCACTACCTGGAGGCTGACAACCCTATGAATAATATGGTCCTGACCTAGGCTTCGGCCTAGTCAGCCTTATGAATAATATGGCCCTGCATGGTGAAAAGGAAGATTATTAATGTGAGTTCTTTGGGAAGCAAGGATCATTGACAATAAGTCTCTCTCTTTTATCAAGGCAGTGCCTGTGATGAAGGATTTTAAAACAGCCGTAAAGGTTATAAGCAGTGGGAGCATTGTTTAATTTTTGTGGAGGATCAAAGTTCTCCTTCTGAGTTAAGCTTCTAATGAAGCACTTGGAGATATTAATATAAAGATCTGAGAACTTAAATGCTGATAAAATAAGGCGGGTGAGGGGGGAGGAATTGACATTTGATTCTTCTTGTCTCCCTGTATTGGTGGGAATGGCATTGTGATTTGAATTATACTCTTGTTTTATGATAGAATCGTTGCTGAGGGGACCTTTTTGTTATTAAGGAGATTTTGATTTAATGCTGGACATTTGATCATTCTGTCATTCTCTTTTTTTGTACTATTGATGAACTCATAAATTGTGGTGTGATTATGGTCTGAGAAATTACAGGCAACCAACTGTGCCATCCTAAGTGTGCAACCTTCTAAATCCATTGAAATCAATGGGATTAGCAGGGTGTAACTCTGTTTAGGATTATACTGTTAAAAAGCTTTTCGTTTGAGCTATTTCAACACATGTTTTCTGATAACAGAGAACCTGGCAAAGAACAAAGCAAGTCAACCCATTGTTGGCTTTTTTTTAGCCCAAGGAAACACCCTTTTCCTTTTAGAAAGAATTTCTGCATGAGTTCTTGAAATTAAACTTAATTAAAAAAAAAAACACGTTATTATCCTACTCTCTTTTCCACCAAAGGCAGTCAAGGTGGCTTATGGACAATTAAATAAAATCAACAACAATAACAGATCAGCATACAATAATCACATATTAGAATGGCAGCCGTAAATCGGGATCACTTATATGAAAGTTACAGCAATAACAGTCAGTTTCTTAGCTTCGGAATAGTCATTGCAATGAAATAAAGTTTAAAATAAAATCACAAAAACTGAAATTTAAACCAGCATAAAAATAAATAGCCACTTAGATGGAGACCTTTGCTTATTTCCCAACATTATCACCCACTATTCCATTTCTACCATCCTCAGCCACCCTAATATGTCATGGTTTCTTGAGCAGTATACTTTCTTCCTCTTATTCCTGGAATTTCCTTCTAAGAGCTACATAGAGCCCTCCCATTCCATCCTATTTTCAAACTCTAGACTAGGGTTTCCAGCTCCAGGTTGGGACATTCCTGGAGATTTTGGGGGTGGAGCCTGGAAAGGGCAGGGTTTGAGGAGGGGAGGGACCTCAGAAGGGTATAATGCCATAGAGTTCACGCTCCAAAGCAGCCCTTTTCTCTAGGGGAACTGCTCTGTGTGACCTGGAGGTCAGTTGTAATTCTGAGAGGTCTCCAGCTTCCACTTGGAGGCTGGCAACTCTACTTTGGACTAGAGATGGGCACAAACTGAAATATGAACCAAAATTAAGCATGAACCAGGCCGGTTCATGGTTCATGAACCACGGTTCGTCAGATCCCATTTCTGACGAACCGTCATGAACTTTTAGGCTGGTTTGTTTGGTTCATTTTTTGGTTCATGACTGCAGACAGCCTGGTGCCAATCAATCAGTTTCCTAGGCAACAGGGGATGGACTTCCTGCAGACCTTCTGCTGACCCGGAACTGAACTTCTGCTGGCCTGGAAGTGATGATTTTCTGACCCAGAAGTGACGTTTTCACGAACCAAATGAGCTGGTTCATGAACCAGGGGCAGGTTCGTGAAAGTTCATGGTTTGTGGTTTGTGAAATTTGATGAACCACGAACCACATGGTTCGGGTTTTTTCTGGTTTGTGCCCATCTCTACTTTGGACACTTGGGTGAGAGGAAAGGGTTTTTTAGTTCCCAAGATGAGGAAGAGGCAAAATTCTGTCAAACAGCCAGTTAGATGAGAGTATGTAAATAAAGTTCTGACACTTGATGCATACAATGATAACATTTGCATAAAGTTCTAGAGAATAGTTCTGTTCTTCAGAATGAGATGAACCCCTTTTATACACATCTACTCTCAGGAACAAAAAAATTGGCAAAAGTTTAGCAAAGCAGTTAAACAAGAAAAATAATTAGATGCTGTTGCTGGAAAAAGTTCACCAACACATAGGAGGCTTTAGGCCTGCAGATGTACTGGAGTCAAATGAGCTAAGCAAACTGTTAAAAAGAAGCTTAGAAAGGCTGGGGTATGTTCCAATAACGCATCACAGTATATGATGAGTATAGTATGGGAAAATAATTAGGGAAGTATCCAGTTATTCCCAGGGGCTTAGTGGAAGAGCTAGTTTAACAGCCCCCCAGTGGGGGTGAGGGTCCCCCACTCCCAGCCTCCACCCCCTCACCTCTCATCTGGCTGGCAGGGGAGGGGGGACACATGGGAACTGACCTAAGAACCCCTCAGCTTGCACCCAAGTGCTCCGGAACACTTCTGTGTCGCACCGGGAATGACACAGAAGTGACAAGTTGGGTGGGGTAGGGCTGATTTAGTAAAAAATGGTACCAAACACTAGATAGATGAGTCTTTCCATCAGGCTCCTTACAACACCACCATCCCCCAATTTCACACTGGGAGGGCCTGGCTACCCTAGGAAGAGTGCTCGTTTTTCATGCCAGAGGTCCTAAAATTCAATCACTGGTATTGCCAGTTAAGTGTCTTTAGTTATCAGATCACTTTGTTCGGATCCTTAGAGAGCTCCTGCCAATTTGAGTAGACAATATTGAACTAAATGGACCAATGATTTCACATGGTAGAAGGCAACTTTATATACACATAAATTAAAAAAGAATTGTGTGCCCTGCATTGTGTGCACTGTAATCGTAAGCAAAACTTACACACTTCTCAGTTCATTGAACTCAGTAGACATAGAAGTTTATAACTCTGTGCAATCCTAGGCAGAGTTACTCCAGTCTAAGCTCATTGAAACCAATGGGATTAGACAGGATAGGATTTCCTATACTGTATGGAGGCCCACTGAAATCAGTAGGAGTCCAAATAGGTAACTCTCTCTGGATACAGCTATTTAGCTGGATGATGCCTTATGTGAGTGAATGTTTCATATCCAAGGCTATAAATACTAGTTATACAAAACAATAAAATCCAACTATCCCAGAAGGGTCAGACGAATTAGAGACAATTCACACTGTAATTGTTAACATTTTTTTAAAAAAAATGAGTAGGGAAGTAAAACAACAAAGTATTGTACGATCAAGTCAAAGGGGTTGAAAAGAAAGTTGATACCAGGAGAATAAAAGCTTCAAAAGCGAGGGTGTGGGGGAACCTTTGCTGCTATGGATAAAAATGATGAGAAACATTAAAGCAAAAGGTACAGAATGCGAAAGATAAAACAATAGCAGCCAGAGCAGGAAAAATATAGATAAAGCCTATCAGACTGCTTGAAAAGGATTCAAACAGCAGGGGAAAGTGATAATCTATGATAATTTAATTTCTCAAAAAAGGGAAATAGCTCAACTGTGAATCGGTTCATTGTTTGGGAAGCTTTCAGAGCCAGCATGAGAGGCAAATTTCTAAGGGGGACAAAAAGGAAGAAGATGAAAGGCAGACAGCTTCATCAGAAATATAAGCATTAGCAACACAACACAAGCAAAGGATGGCGAATAATACGAAAAGGAAGCCGGGTGCAGCCAAGGACCAATGCAAATTAACAGCGTCTTTCAGTGCAACCCTAAGAAGAGTTACATCCTTCTAAAACCAGTGACTCAGAAGGGTGTAACTGTGTTTAGGACTTGACGGTTAAAATATTGTAAAAGTGCCCTTTATCCAAAATGCAGATGGTTAGAATACAGAAATAAACTTAGCAAGTGATTCGTGAAGGTGTCAGACATCTGAACACCCAGGAAGCTGACTTATACAAAATCAGGTCATTGGTCCATGAAGCTTCGTACTGTCTATTCATAACGGCAGGGTCTCAAGCAGAGTTTTTTCACATTATCTGTTTTATTTTTCTTTTATTGCACTTATATTCCGCTCTCCCTGTAAAACAGGCTCAGAGTGGATCACATCAAAAATATAAACGTGATAAATAAAAACCATTTCAACGAGTAAAACACAGTGGCATTTAAACTGTACAGCTCCTCAACACCCAAACCCGTGGGGTGGATGTAGAGCTGTTAGATGTTGTACAGACCAGGGAAGAGTGTCCCCCTCCTGGGAGGAGGCCGATGGGAGTGGGAGTGCTCACCAACTGCCTGCTCCTTTTTAACTGTGCTGAGGACCGAATCTGGGACTGTTTCCATGCAAAGCAGATGCTGTACCACTGAGCCACAGCCTTCCCCTGAAAGCAAAAGACCAGTGGATACACTCATTCTGCCAGTTAAGATTGATAAAGAATAATGTGCAATTATTCCAAAGGACAATAGGGGCAGCTCTCAAATATCTGAGGCACTAAAATTGGTATATGGATTTTTTAAGAATGTTGAATAACATGTGCTTCCACAGTTGCGGGCACATGGGGAGAAAAGCAAGGAATTAGGAAGCAGATTTGTATGTTGATAAACTGAAATTGAACCAAGTGGCTGGCCCTCATGATTACAGTGCATAGTTTCAGGGACAGCTGCCACCCAAAAGTAGCTCTCTTTCCCTTCTGCAAGGGATCTACAATGAAAATATGCACAAGGCATATGTATCATACATGCTGTTAGAACCTAAAAATCTCCATTTCAATTTTGGTTTCTACCTCATGAGCATAAAACTTGAGAGTCTTTATTTAATGCCATTGACAAAACTATATGTTAATATGAAAAGAAATGAAGGAGGGATCTCACATACACACCCTGGGCAAAAAAAAATAATTCCAAAACCCAGTGTGGAAAAGTACGGATCGAAGTCCTTTGAAACATGCTTTACAAACTTATAAATGCTAAGCAGAGTTACTCCAGTCTAACCCCATTGATTTCAATGAGCTTAGACCGGAGTAACTCTGCTTAAGATTTCACTGAAAATGTTGGCAACCATTTTAGCTGACAGGCCAAATCTTATTCCGAATCACACAGGATGTCATTGAGCCCACCAGCTAAAATGGCTGTCAACATTTTGTGAACCACAAGTTTTGTTCTGTATTTCTGAAAGCCTGACCTTTGATTTATCCCAAGAGAAAGAAACTGTCTTTCTTATTTTTAGCAAAACTTAAAAAAAAAAGGCATTTGGCAGGATAGAATGGTCATCATTGGGGGGGGGGTTGTTAAAATATTTTGTTAAGATGGGTATTGATAACCAGTTATGGAGACCATTATACTATAAAGAGGGGCAAGGCAATTTCTGTCCATCCTTGTTTTAGATACAGAAAGCCCAGTGAATGTGATGGGAATAGGAAAAGAGGACTAAAGCATGGCCTTATATATAAACGAGAAGGGGAATTTGCTAAGACATATGCCATCGGTGAAAAAGACAGGGGGAAGAACTGTTGGTCCGTTTGGAAATACCCAGCCAATCAAAACCTACAGTTTTTGACACATGAGAAAACAGAAGCAATATCAATGTCTATAAGTCTGAACAAAATGATTGAGACAACAAGCCATTTGACCAAAAAAACAATTCAACATCAGTCCTTTCAAAGTGTGGGCTGGGGTGGGTAACTTGCAGAATGGTAAGTCGACACTCAGGGCAGGAAGTCCTCCTTAAACAGACCTCCCCTCCTCTGCTTCTATTGGCTAGGTTGCATGTGGCAGTCTGTCACCTGACTCCCAGCCACAACAGGCCACTTCTCCTTTCTCAAGAGGATGGGGGCAAAGATGCCCTCCTCATTCCACAGCAGGATCAAAATCTTGCTTCTTTTCTTTTGGAATCAGAAGCATATTACAAATGAGCACATGTAGAAATACAGCCCAGGTTTAACTTCATTTGGGTTAGCAGCCTGGGCTCTGGTCATCTTCCTAACTGGATGATATTCTGTGGAAATTCTCAGCAATCCCCCCCACCCCCGCATTGGACATGCTGTGTGCAAAGATGCCAAGATTCAAAAGGGGAGAGGCAGGGTCGATAATGGCTCCCAACTCTGCAAAAGACCTACTTACCAGGAAAAATATCAGGAACTAGTGAGTCCCCAAGCATTGTTTGAAGGCAAGATACAGCAGCTTTGGTAAACCTAAGCAGCTTTGGGTCTGATACTTACTGGCAAGAAACTTCCCATCAGGAATCCTGTGTAACTGCCTTGAACTAATCTAAGTTTTTGAGCTCTGCTGGTTCGAATCCCACTACTGCTGGTTCTAATCCCACTACTACCATGAGTTCAGCAAGTGGCCTTGGGTAAGCCACTCCTCTCAGCTGCAGCTCCCCAGCTGTATTGTGGGGACAATAATAACACTTGAGTTTTTCACCGTTCTGAGTGCGCACTAATCTGTCTAGAAGAGTGGTATATAAACACACTGTTGTTATGATCCAGTTAGATCTCCTATCGGCCACAAATTTGCCAGACAGCCTCCGGGAAAGCAGGCTTGCTCGCCTGCTCAGGTCCCACTGCATAAGTGCATAATCACAATTTGCAAGCGACGTGTCCAATGTTCACAAATGCCTGAACATTTTTCGAGTGCTCAAAGGTTGCTTGCAAAATTGCAAGCCGTTTCAGGTCAAGCTGCATGTGTCTTTGTGTGGGTGTGCGGGCCTGTGTGGCCTTCATTAATATCTATCTATCCATCAGTCTCTTTAGACTTCATTGGGAAATATATTAACTTTACTCATCAAGGAACTGGGCTTCTTTTCCCCCAGCGGTGAGCCAGTTCTCAATTTATTTTCTTCAGCCTGGTGAGAAATGCTTCCTCAACTTTCATTGAAAACAGCTGCAAAGGCTGAGGAGCCCAGGGAAACCTGCCACTTTTAGCAAGAGCTGTGAAAATGTTCTCCCCTCCCCCAAGCTCCGCAGATTGTTATAAATGTTAGTCTTGCCCTTGATAAATTTAGCTTGTGCTGCGACCCCAACAGATCCTATTGATCTCTGGTGTAATTTTTTGGGAAGCTGTCGAGCTATTCTCATCTGCATCTTTTGCAACCATCATCCGAGCCACGGCATCTGTCTTTGGGACTTGGAGAGCATCATTGTCAACCTCAAAACTTGTTGCTCCTGTTCCTGGAAAAACAGTTCGACGAGCTGTGATTGCTTACTCGAGCTTAATTATTCTCTAGTGCTTTTTAAAACAAATTTGCTTGAGGTTGAAGTGCACAGTCAGTTCTGTCCTCTCCCCGGTTAGGAAAGTGGGGCTGTAGGCAAACAGGTGACTTTGCACAAGCTATCAATGCCCCTGTTGAATTAAAGGAGATTTTCTTCCATGTAAATCAGCATAGGATGGTGTTTCTATGATTAACTGTTCTATCCTAAAGTCCTTCTAACACAGCATAGGATTATATTGTAAAAAATAGTGGTCCTTAAACCCATGAACACATGTGATGCTACCTTATACTGAGTCAGACAGCTGGTCTATCAAGGAGCCAAACTACACGAGACACCAGACGTGTTCTTCACGTGTCGAGTCCTGCAAGGTTCCCTGGGTAGTGTAGTCTTACAAAGAACAGCCGCTTAATGCGATTCTCCACTGGGGGAAAAGCTATGGGAGAGATTCTCTCTCTCTCTTTTTCAAAAAACCTTGGCTCATGGTTTCCTCTGGGACCTGGGTGGAGGACGTAACAGGAGGCAGGAAATCCAGAATGGCTTTTTGCAAGAAAGAGAGAATTTCCACCACCACTCCTCTCCCCAGTGGAGAATTGCATCGCGGATTCTCTCTCTCTCTTGCAAAAAAGCCACCCTGGATTTCTTGCCTCCTGTTACATCCCCTCCCCGCAAGCTGCCTGGAGGAAAACCTGAGCCAAGACTTTTTGAAAGACAGAGAGAGAGAGACAGAGAGAGAATCCCTCTCATCGCCCTTCCCCCAGTGGAAAATCTCATTGAGCAGCTGTTCTTTGTAAGACTACACTACCCAGGGAACCTTGCAGGACCTGACACATGCCTGGGCATCTTGTCTAATTTTCCTCAAGGTCAGTATTGTGTATTCAAATTTGCAGCAGCTCTCCAGGGTCTTTCCCATCAGCTACTAGGTTACCCTCCTGGATGGAGAGACTGAGGACCTGGGACCTTCTGCATGCAAATTTGATGATCTGACACCAAAGGATGGCTCCTCCCTAACTCCCATACCTAGCACCCAAGCTGAGGGTTGTGGGTTGTGAGCCAAAAAGAGGTCACACATTTCTTGCAAGTGGGTCATGAGGTTCAAACTCTTAAGCTGGGAGAGAAATTGTTGGGCCCCTTTCCTCCCAGAAGTGGGAATGGAGAAAAGAGGGTAAATAATAACAACATTCGATTTATATACCGCCGTTCAGGACAACTTAACACCCACTCAGAGCGTTTTACAAAGTATGTTGTTATTATTAAAGCTGCCTCATTCATTCCTCCAGCCCTCCTTTACTATGGACCTTCATGCATTTCCAGTGACTTACTTCATTCCAAGCCACAAGCCATGAAGAAAGTAAACATGTGGCTTATGTCCTTTGGCTCCTGGACTGATAAAACCAGCAGCCCACAGTGATGGGTCCCAAAAGTTAAGTTTAGAAGTCAGTCTCAAATTTGAGAGCCACCAACTTAACTAGTTAACTGACTGATCCGCAGAGAGGGACATATTAACTGATGGTGCTTCTTCAGTTTTTTTGAGATGATGGTGATGAAAAGACTATCTAAAAGTGGCCTTTCCTAATGCAGCTTTTCTTGAAGGTTATATTTTACATTCCACAGGCTCCCAAAGAAAGGTCACTGTACTATACTAAGTTGTTGCCAGCCTGAAAATATATTTTGGATTAACTGATGCATGGGTAAAGATGACTGAGTAACAACATCAACAACCCCTTTAATTGTGTGTGACAGCTCCACATGCACACACACACACACACACACACACACCACTCAAACACTGTGTTAACAGATGCTATTTCTATGTCAGTTCCAAGAATCCCAACCCAGTGTGTTTTCCAAAAATCCTACTGCAAAGCCAGTAGACTTGGCTGGAAAGCTATTTGCTGGCCATTCCCACACCCATGAAAAAGAGCAGCCTTAGAGAGATGACTCTTTCTAAAGTTGCTAAGGTTCCATATCGCCATGGCAACATCACCTCGGTGCAAGAGATGTGCTAAGTAAGCATGGGGAAGAAAAGTCACATCTCTATCACATCGGTTAGGTGCTCTGAGACAGCCATTTTGGGAAGGAGAAACAAGACCAGGTTGCTCTGATCTTGCAGGTGACCTTGCAAGATTGAGGAAAATCTAGAATTCCCCATTCACAGAGTGGACAGTAATAAACGGCAGCCTCCACCATGACCGTAAACCTGGGAAATGTCGTTCAAGATGCCTGCACCCACAATATGGTCTCGGATGCCCTGAGAAACTACATTTCCCAGAGTTCTTCGCACCTGCGAATATGTTGTAGCAGCATTCAAGATGTCATCAATGACGGTTTCCACATGGAGTGGGAAAAAGAAAGCCAAACTCTTTCTTGCTGTTTGGGGACAGAACTTGGTTTTCCAAGCTAAATGCTGAATCAAATTAGGGGGAGTTCACTCATTAGTAAAGAGAGTATCGAAGCAGATTTGGGAAAAATTACAATAGCTAGGAGAAAATGTGGCAATGGGACAAATAGAGGATGATGTCATGTGAGTGCTCCCCCAAATGTTTTGGTAGTCCGGGAGCCAAAGGGGAACAAAATGTCTGTGTGGAAACAGCAAGAATTAGAAACACACCAATCACAGATTAGGAAGCACACTGAATTTTAAAAATGCACGATTCATGGCACACAGAATTAAACATGAACGTACCTGTAGAACCCCTGTTCCTCACCCCCTACAGTGACTTACCTTCTCCAAGATCTGGGATGAAACAAACTCTTGGGATTTTAGAATATGGCCACTTTCATCAAAATAACTTCCCCACTCAGCCCTGTCAATGGGCATCTTCTTCGGCTTCTGTAAACAGATTTTAAAATTTGTAATTAAACAGAGTCCAGCCTTGTAGAGAGACAAGCTGGAAACTCATTTTGTTTTCTAAGAGCTGGATCATTTTTGTCCCCCTTTTTGGTGTAGTTTGGAAATCTGGCAAAAGAAAAAGAGCTTCCCCCCAAATAAACCTTTTAACTTTGCTTTCAAAAGATAACTTAGTAGTATTCTTTAAAAAGACCCAGTCTTAAAATCTTGTTGATGAATGAACGTTCAGGCGAGAATATTCTCATAGTGGAGCAGTGGTTAGAACATCAGATTAGGATGTGGGAGACCCAGGTTCGAATCCTCACTCTGCCATGGAAGCTCGTTGGGTGACCTTGGGCCAGTCACAAAAACTTCTCGGCCTAACCTACTTCCCAGGGTAGCTGTTGTGACGAAAAAATGGAGAACGGGAGAATGATGTGTAAGCTGCTTTGGGTCCCCATGGGAGGAAAAGGAGCTATACAGATGTCACTAAATAAATAAAATGAAAGGCATAATTCAACAGAATATATGTTTGCAAGCAATGTGTATGGCTTTTTAAAAATCACTTCTCATCTCCATTTCCAGAATCTCATTTCGGCTTCAGCACCTTTTGTACAACTGTTCTTCCAGTAGGATTGGCCTGGAGCATTCTTTCTTTGCTAAGCTTGGCTGGGGCCCAGTGCAAAGCAGAGACATTGCCCTTACTGTTTTATTGCAAGGGGAAAGGAAGAGGAGAAAAATATTTCATTCTTTCAGTGTTGGTTAGGTTTAGATAGCTTTTAAAATACTTGTTCCTTCTTCCCAGCCCACTCTATGGGGATGGTGGAAGTTAGAATCCAGGTTGCAGTCAATTAGCCACATCATTATAACAAAATAGAGGCACGATTGATTCCAAGCTTCCTGTGGATATTCTTGCAATAAAGATAGATATGGGTTCCATGCAGCCAATACATGCGTACGGGCATGGAAGCGGCTTCAAACCAATCCACATGCAATGTGCCATTGGTGCCTGAGCCACCTATGTGGATCAAGCAGTTTCTGACTCACCCTGGCCAGAGAAAGGTCTTCGGTGGTGCCCATGGTGGGCTTTACATTTCCCTCTCACTCTTGGCTGCTTTGCTTTCTCAAAGAGGACATTTTCCCAACTGGTAAACTTGACCAGAGGTATTTGCACTCAGATTTAGTTACAAAGGCTCGGCAGGGTGGAATGCATAATTAGTTATAAACAACCTGAAGGGAAGAACTCGAGGGGAAATAAAATCAATGTGATCAGGTAGAGGGGCCGTTGAAGCAAATCTCATTAGAATCACAGAAGGCCTGCAGCCCACAGAATCGAGGGGGAAAAAAAAGAAATAATGGGATTCAATTTCAAGGCAGAAGGGTTTCTCGGGTCGAAAAAACATCCGTGTGGAAATGGAAAGCCAGCCAAAGCCTGCTGAGAGAGCGTTGCATTAACTGTGGGCGATTACCTGCAGTAACCTTCTCCCCTTTCTACAATAACAATACCCACGGAGCTCTAAGAGGTGGATTCAAAGATGACAAACAGAAGGGCTCCTTTGGGATGCTTCCAACTCTGCAGAGTCTGGAGTTGTTCAAATGAAGCCGATGTGCAAGGGACTCAGTGAAATTTTGTTCTTTAGTTCTGTTTTTTTCCCTAGCATATGTGCCTAGTTTTCTTCAAGTTTAGGTTCCTTTCATTCTTCCCCAAGTGGAGACTCTGGATTGATAGCCCAGTAACAAATGGGAAAAGTCTTTCGAGTCAGCAAAGAAGATTCACACCCTACAGTCTCTTCATAGAATCATAGAATCATAGAGTTGGAAGGGGCCATACAGACCATCTAGTCCAACCCCCTGCTCCTGCTCTTCTTGGCATCTGACCAGAAGCCCTTCCACATAGTCTTGATCAGGGGTCATTTTGTAGAAAAAGAACTGGAGGAACTCGTTAGCACAACTCATTAGCATATGCCACACCCCTTGACATCACTGGAAATGTGTCATTAGCACAACTGATGTGCATATGCCACACCCCCTGACATCACCTATCCTGGCTGTTTTGGACCCAGTCCTGGCCATTCAGGGTCGAAATAGGGCCCAAAATGGCAAAAAGGGGCTGAAAATGGATGAAAAGGGGCCCAAAATGGTCAGGATCGGGCCACTGCTGAGCGGGAGAGTGATCCACCACCCGTCAGAGGCCCGATCCAGGCCGTTTTGGCCCCAATCCAGGCTGAAATGGGTCCTAAATGGCCAAGAGTCAGGTGGGCGGGGCCACCTGACATGTGACTTCTTTGGGGAACTGCCAGAACTAGAGTTGCCAGGCCCCAGGTGGTGGCTGGAGATCTCCCGGAATTACAACTGATCTCCACGTGACAGAGATCAGTTCCCCTGGAAAAAATGGCTGTCTTGGAAGGTGGACTCTATGGCATTATAGCCAGCTGAAGTCCCTCTCCCTCCAAACCCCACCCTTTCCAGGCTCCACCCCCCAAATCTCCAGGAATTTCCCAACCAGGAGCTGGCAACCCTAGCTGGAACTGCATTCCTAGGCGTTCCCCCTCAAAATGAGCCCTGGTCTTGATCCTTCCTTTTAGAATTGCTGGTACCAACGGTGTTAAGAGGAGTGCGAAAAGACAACATTTTGTTCCCTCCAACATTGCCATGATTTAGGGGAAGCAAAGTAGGCATGCTGGGAGGGTAACAGAGCCACAATGTGGAGGGGATGTGGCCACAGGAGCAGGGGGGAAGTCTATGGAGAGCTAGCATCGTCCATGGGGGAGACTCAAGTTGGAATGCCGACTCTGTTTTGGAAGCTCGCTGGGTGATCCTGGGCCAATAAACATCCCTCAAACCTAACCCATCTCACAGGGTTGTGTTGAGGACAAAATTGGGAAGGGAGACCCATGTAAACTGCTCTAAGTTCCTTGGAGGAAGAGGAGCATTAATTAGCTACTGTAGATAGATGATGGAAAGCCCTATGCCCAAAGGTCCATAAAAACCTGCAGTGACCCATTTAGGTATGTTCCAGCACAACATCTTTTGCTCTCAATCTTTTGCTTAAGTCATCCAGAGATCCAGACCATTTTTACTGGCCCACATTTCAGTTCTTGGAGTTGAGACTTAGGTTCCATTCAGCACCTGACACATGACCAACCCAATCAAGGGCCGTTTCCACATGTCCTGGCATAGCGCTATACTTACGCAATGAGAGTGTCTTCCTGGAGCGATTTCTGACATCATTGCGCCACGAGAACGGAATCGGGGTGCAATGATGCCAGAAATCACACTAGGAAGACTCTCTCATTCCATAAGTTTAGCGCTATGCCGGGACGCGTGGAAATGGCCAAGGTCAGTATTGTCTACTCAGATTGACGGTGGTTGGCTAGGGTGTCAGGTAGGAGTATTTCCCATAAATGACTACCTGGGGCTGGAACCCTGGGGACTTCTCCATGCAAGGCAGATGCTTTACCACTGAGCCGTGGGGGAACTTACCAGTAAAGAAGAAAGTGAGGCTCTCAGTCCTGAAACATCCTCTTGTGATGAAATGGGGCTCCCAAGCCTTTCTCTGTCTGTAACTCTGATCATTGTTTTGCAAAAAGAATCAGTTTTAAATAGGTATCAGTACAAACTGAATGGATTCATCCTTCCCGAATGCTTCTGAGTGTCTCTTAACTTCCACCCCTCTCCTTGAATAAACCCAACAGAGCTGTGGCGGATTGTTTTCTTCAGTACAGCTGTTGGTTGTCATAGCAGTGATGAGGTCACAAAGGCACTAGGTCAGCCAACTTGCCAGCATTCCACAGATGGGGTTCAAGTCAAATGTCTAACACCCTGACGGGCAGAAAGCTCTGCTCTATCTTCTATATAAGAAATCCATTTACTCTGCAGCAGCCTATTCGGCATTGATTGGAAAGTCAAGGACGCGTTGGTTCTTTAGGTTAAAGATCTGTTAGGAGAAGAACATAACCATCCTAAAACCTGCCAGCAACAATTCAAAATGAGCCTTGCCAGCATAGAAAACACATATTTATTTAAAACATATAGCCCTGCCATCTTTCCACCTAAGTATATTAAAATATCAAAACATTTCAACACCTCAAGATTATCATGTTCATGCGAGACCTTTACTTTTCGTGTGTGTGCATTGACATGTAGCTACACTAGAGGCAAGACAACTTCATCTCTGAGGAGGAGCTGTGGCTCAGTGGTAGAATATCTGCTTTACACATAGAAGGTTCGGTTCCCAGCATCCCCCAGGTAAAAGGAGCAAGTAGAAAATGAGAAAGGCCTCGGCCTGAGATCCTGGGCTGTTTCCACACCACTCACCTTATTCTGGAACGGGGCGCAACGTCACGGAAAAAACCGTGGAAGATAGCGTCTTCTCACACGAGTTTTGTGGAAGAAGGTGAGTAGCGTGGAAACAGCCCCGGAGAGCCACCACCTGACAGTAGTCAATACTAACCCGATTGATCAAGGTTCTAACTTGTTTAACGGCATGTTTATGAGTTCACTCCTCCTGCTCAGAAGTTTTGAGTTCTAGAGAACCCAAGGAAAAAGCTGAACTCAACAAAGCATACTTCCTACACCCCCCTCCCAAATATCAGGGCTCAGTATGGAATTACTAGGAACTCAAACCACTGTCCCTGAGAAATAAGAGGATATGCCTCTTTTGAAGACAAAGACTGACTGAATAGACAATTCTTAAGGAATGAGGACTTTAAGGCAAACTTGATAGGACAAATTAGTATCGTAGGACGATGGTGTACTCCAGTATGTTAAAGGTTAACTCTTCTTTACAGTGCTTTCTAGCTACTGTTAGTCAGGTTAGAGCTAAGGAGAATTTTTACAAGCCATAAAGAAGAATTTCCAGTCTTCACTGATACTGATTTATCTTTCCTGTCTATCTGAGTTTTCTTCTGCTCCCCACTCCAAGAGGCTCAGGGCAAGTTTCCTGGGTTTCCCTTCCTCTCTATTTTCTCTCCTCCACTCTTTTCCTCCTCCCCACAGCTCTGCTAAGCACAACCCTGACACTCCAAGTCAAGGATTTCCTCTGGGTCTCTGGCCTTGTGTGACCCAGATTGAAACCCAACTTCAAATGAAAGCCGGTCTCCCACAGTGACCAGTTCTCCCTGTGGGGCAGGAAAGAGAAAAAAGGGGCCCAAGGTCCTCCAGTGTTGAATATCATGGCTGAGCGAGGATTTGAGCTACTTGGAGTCTCCATTGGCAAGAGAGGTGGGAAGTAAATGAATGAATGAATACTCACACAACCACTCTGTAGGGCAAGCTAATATTATCAGCCCTGTATTGCAGAGGATGGGGCTAAGGGAGACAATTTTGGGTGGCTGAACCACAGAAGAAGAAAGTCCAAGGTGGTTAACACTGACCGGTTACTGCTCTGCAATGCCTGTGGAGGATCAAATCTCTATTGCTAGATTGTGGGCGGGGGGGGGGGGAACCATCAGACAAATACTGAGACAGCATGCTAAGAATAGGACCCGGGAGATCCAAATTCAAATCTCTGCTCTGTTATGAAGCTCATTGGGTGACTTTGAGCCAGTCACCCTCTTGCAACCTGAACTACCCCACAAGGGGGTTATGAGAACAAAGCAGGGGAAGAGCCATGCAGGTTGTCCTAAGCTCCCTGGAGGAAAGGTGAGCTTAAAAACAGAAAGAGATCACCTGTGGAAAGCATCCATTGGCTTTCTTGATCGGATTATGCTGATTTCCAGCTGCCGAGGAAAAGGGAGCTTTCCCTTGATAAAAGAGGAGAAGCAAATTGTAAATGGATTGGAAGGGAATGAAATGGAGAGGGGAAAAAAAAGAGGAGAAGCCAAAGACCCCTGCAAACTCTGGGGACAGTTAATGGAGAAGGGAAAGTCGGTTAATTACCTGCCGTGAAACTGATCCACTTCAAAATGAATTTTTAATGGAAAAATAATGCACTTTCCTAGCAACTTACATTAAAAAATAGCAACGCAGGAGAGACAACGAAGACCCTCATTTGCGTTGCTGGCACCATGCCTGTTGGGCTGCAGAGAAGAAGAAGGGCAAACTACTTGCTAGTTTAGCAGGAGGGGGAGGAATTGAGGGAGTATTTGTTGATAAGGCAGTAAACTCACAGCCGCAGGGCACAGAGATGCCTGCTAACTACAAATGATGTTAAAAGAGATTTGGACAGGTTCATGGAGAAGAGGTCCTTCAACGGCTGCAATGGCTATGGAACATCCATGTTGAAAGGTAGTATATCTGAATCCCAGCTACTGGGGAGCAATCAGCAAGGAGAGGCTTTGGCCTCTATGGTCCTGCTATGGGAAGTCCATGGCACCTGGTTGACCGTTGTCCAGATGGAACGTTCCTCTGACCCAGCAGGCACCTTCTTAAGTTTTCTGTAAGACTGCTCTTAAAAATTTACATATGTAAATTTGACTCAGTCAGACTTGGATTGTATAGAGACTATAAATGGTTATCTCATTACCAAAAGTAACTGCCTTCGGGCATTTTGTCCGGATTCTGCCATGGAGAGGAGGGACACACCCAGCCTGAATCGTGCACTCCACCTCTTTCACGGCTTCTTGTAACTTATTTACATTTATATGACCCTCACTCCCTGCACCCTCTCCCTCCTCCCCTCACCACCTATATATCTCTGGCCAGTTTCTTCATACCCTCCACGCATCTGACGAAGCGAGCTGTGGCTCTCGAAAGCTTATGCTACAATAAAGTTGGTTAGTCTTAAAGGTGCTACTGTGCTCTTTACTAGTTAACAAAATGAGCTTTCTTCATAACCCCATATTTTATATATGCCTGCCATCTGAGGGCACCTTTCATGGATGTGAGAAAGTGGGCTCTAGTTTCTAGCAAATGATGCTAGAATTAAAAAGCTAGTGAGTCTTTAAGGCACCATAAGGTTCCTGTTTCTCTCTGCTCTCCATACTACTCCTCACCAGTCTTCTTTGAGAATGTCGATGTCAAATATTCCCCAAATACTGAAGTATCAGACAAGCATTCCCCAGACTGTTTCATATCAGTGCATCATACCACACAGTCTTTGATTTCAATAGCTGGCAGTGGACACCGCACATTTAACATTGCTCAGCAGTTGAAATGCAATGGTGTTTAGTGCTTGGCAGCATCATGTTTACATTTGATCGCTGACATTCAGTGGAGCTGACAGCAGCTGACAGCAGGCAGTATTAGAGACTTCATATTTAACGCCTGCCATAATCAAGAGACTAACAACTCTCAAGCACTTGATTTCAGCATTGGGAGATTAAAACTGCACCCCCCCCCCGAAAAAGATAAAACACGTTATTGAAAGAACATAAGCAAGGAGGAGGAGTTGTTAAAATTCAGTACTGGAACAACATTTTGTTTCAAATCATTCTTTACATTATATATGGATTGACTTTATATTATGATGCTTGGCCTACCACCTACAACATTGATAAAAGCACTGGGGGGTGGGTCATGCATATGATTGCTTCAAGTTTCTTTTTCTGTAGTGTTTTACTGATGGACGCACGGACAGATTCATTGGTATAACACCACACAAAAGCAAACTTGATGCAGCCAATAGTATATTCATGTCAAGATGCTGTATACAGAAATAATGGCACTCTCAATAGGTTTAATTGATTGATCCAAAAAACACAAGGGAGGTGGAATCCAGTGAGGAAAGAAGTTCTCCCTGATACTTAATATCTCCCTTGCTGATGCCATAAATAATTGATTTATATCTAGGAAATCCTCCGTCTTTAAAAATTAAAAAAATGTCCATTTTTTATGCTAAGGAAGTCTCTTTCCTGCTGCCAATAACATGGATGAGATTGGATGTGACTTGTGCCATGTGGGGGAAAGGGGGGGGGCTTCTTGTTGCAAGCAAACTGTTCCTGAAGCCAACATCTTCATAATAACTCTTTTAGATTCTCTGACAGCCTCGTTCATCTTTTATGGATGGAAGGTTGTGAGTGTTCCCTCTCTGCCCCTATTTCCCCCACACACACACTTTTTAAAAAACGGCTCCATCAAAGAGATCTATGAAAGGCTCAGTTCTCAGACGACAAGCCATCTATTTAAAGTTTACATAACCGGCAACTCTCTGGAAGATGTATTAATGGGAAATGGCTGGAGGAACCTCGGCCCCCAGCCTTTCATGGAAGGCACTGCACAAACATGTACCCATCAAAGTTTAATGCTCCTCTGTTAACAAAATATAATGTTCTCTCATCCTTTTCCTTTCTAGTTTAAATGCTTGAGAGAATTGGCTAGTTATTGCGAGCCTGCAAGAGGTTGACGTCAGAGGTGGTAGGGGGGAAAAGTCATAAACTTCATGGGTGGTAGCCAGCTGCTGAGACTGCCAGGTAATCTCAGTTACCAGCACACAGCTTTGCCACAAAAGCGAGGTGGCACAAATTTTGTGGCAAGCATGTATCTTAGTCAACAGCCGTGATAGCTCATGAACAGTGCCTTGGTTCTCTTGGCCTCAGGCACAGTGGTGAACAGCTTGGCATCTGTGCAGTAGTGGTGGAGTTCTATTTCTTTATGCCTTATGGGCATCATTTCTGCCTTATGGGCATCATTTCTGCCTTATGGGCACCAAAACATACAATAACCAGGAGGGGAAACCCCACCCAAGTCTGTTAAAGATTTTGGAGGTCTTTCATTCATAGGGTCGTCATAGGTCGAAGATGACTTGATGGCATATAATACACAGGCACATGTGTTCTTTCTACAGGTCAGACACTGCAAACGGGGTATTAAGACGCCCCCGTCCAATGAGCAGCCAGCCCACGTAACTCGTTTTGTATAAATAACTTTTCAAGGGCAGAAAAAATATTCAGCAATTCTCATCCTGATCAAAAGACTCCACACCCAGTGTTTTCTCCAGCAACACATTCTCAATTGATGGCCATTTCCAACACTCACAGCAGCCTTTGAGCATGACTCTGTCATAGGGCGATCCGAAGCCCTTCTGGGAAGGGAGTCCCATTTTATATTTGTGGATTACTCCCATCAAAGGGTTCTTATGCTTGCACAGACAGAAAGAATGGGCCCATGGCATGAATCTAATATGGACTCAGTACCATTGCCAGAATATTTGTGGCTGACAGCCAAGCTACAAGTGACGCCTGACACAGGTTGGACACTTGTCAGCTTACCTCAAGTTTGGATGGGAAATGTAGGCGTCCTGGTTTTACAGCTTGGCTCTCCATTACAGCTGCAAGTCCAGGATGCCTACATTTCCCATCAAAACTTGAGGGAAGCTGACAAGTGTCCAACCTGTGTAAGACGTCACTTGAAGCTTGGCTCTGAGCTGCAAACAACAATTAAGAGTAAATGAGTGACTGTCCTAGTAGATTTGAGGTCCTGGGTTGGGGAGGGATACGAAAGGTTTCCGAAACCTCATTTCGTCTTCCTCTTTGTAATACCCACGGTTCGTCATCGACTCTTTCCATACTTTTGCAGAATCCCCCCCACCCTGCAACAGCTCACTCCTTTTTGCCTCCCATGAACTTAGTTAGGTGTATTAAGATAAATTCTCTTAATTCCTCTCTAACTAGTTTCCTCCCTGCAATCCAACAACCCATTTCTTTTTCTCTTTTTAGGAACTTGGAGTTCATTTCAAATCAATGCCATTTTTATCAAAGAGAAAATCAAGATGAAGGGGAGGTTCTGCACAATTTTCAGAAAAATCGCTTGGTAGATGCGCAGAGGCAGGCAGTGTCTTCCCAAACGTTCCAGCCAGAGCACCACCCTGTGTCGTGTCACATAAAACAACTACTAGGGCTGACATTACAAAAGGATGCATTGATCCGTCTAGGAAGAGAAATCCCTCTTTTAACAGAGAAAAAAAGGGAATGAGAGGAATCAATGGCTATATCTAAATAAGTCCATTTTGGAAAAAGAAACTCTTCTTCTCATAACAACACTGGACCACATTAGGCCACCAAGAGGAAGTCCTTCCTTCCTCAAGTATTTATTTCTCAGCCGAACTATACTGAGGCAGTAGCTGACAAGGGGTCATCGAGCTCTTCACAACTGTCTGTTGTCTGTCCCTGTCTTATTTATACTTTAAGGGCCCCCTCCAAGAACACCCCACTCAGAAAAGCTAGTTGCAGCAGCAACAACGGTTTTGAAAGTAGAGCCAACAGAGGGAAGTTGTTAGCACCCTTCTCAGGTGTGCTCGAACGAAGCCACACGTTCTTACAAAGTGCGAGAGGGTGACCCGGCGTCCTTAAAACCCGAGCCTGATTTGCAAGCGTCTGAGTGCCCACAGTAAAAAGGTACAGCAATAGCATGAATGGATTACAAGACCTGTGAAGCTTCTTCGCTCATGAATGCAAGCAGATAAACTTTGCCTTACCGGCAAGGTTATGCAGGGAATGTTCTAGCGAGATTGGGCGTGGGGAGAATCACAAGGAATCTTTCATCTCTAGCGTGCCACACACCATTTGCTTATCCCCTGCAAGCCTGTTCTGTTCTCACACTGGGCTTGACTGGCCACGATGTCACAGAATGTTCACAAATATTACAGCTATGGGGAAAGGCTTACGCTCTGCAAAATTCTGAAATTCCAGTGCAGATTATGGTAGGGAAGTGGGTAGCTGGATGGGATGCACAAGGACTAAGAGATGAATGATGGGGCTGCAAAGAGATGGAAGGGCAGGGGGCCTGTGGAGCAAGAGCATCCTATTATATAGTGATGGTTGAATTTTGCATTAATTCAAAATTACTGAAAGGATTTTTGATTGCAGAATTCTATCCATTTCTTTAGCGCAAAAGAGGACCTTTGAGGGGTTACTAGGGAGAATAAATCCCATTTACTTCTATTGATCCCTGTTTACTTCCCTCTTTTTGCACTTCTTTCTGCCTGCCCAGATTGCCCAAATACCCATTGGTTGTTCCCACATGGTCGATCCCAGTTTTTATACTTTTTGTTTGAATGGCATAGGCTACTAGGTTTTTGGAGAGGGGGTTGTTGTGCATGCACTGGCTTTACTTGTTGTTACTTTTTGTATAGTGTGGTTTAACCTCCATTTACTCTTTCGAACTGGTCATGTTTTTGTGCAAGATTTTCAGAAAAAAATACATATATTTAGTTCTGGACAACTGGCTCTGCTTGCAGATTTTTGATGTGCATGAGAGGGAACATCAAATGTGCATGCACGCAAGTTAAGGGCACTTCTGCACTGTTCCTCTGCCCTGATTTTCTCTCTGCTGCTGCCTTCTCTTTCTTTGAAGCAGGTGAGAATGGAGATTAAAAGAAGGGGAATAGAAAGGGGGAGTCGGGCCTTAAAATTAGCCTACAGAAGTAAAAGAAGCCCCTTCACACAGTTAATGTGTTGCTAGGTCTGCAAAGAGAGTTCAGGTTTGCAGAGGCAATGCCATATAAGGGAACATATAAATCTGGGTAGTCAGCCAACAGATATGTTCCATCAAAGAGAAACATCCCATGAAAAGTGATTTGGGTAGGGGGGACAACATAACAGATTGGATAAGTTGTGTGAGAAAGGCACAACCCCCCCCCCCCCGCCACACACACACTTTGGCCCTAAAACTGAGGCAAAAAGCCTGTTTAAAAAGTGGCTTAAGGCACCATGCAGTGCAAACCTTGCTATTTCAGGCTTCACAGCTGCTAAAAGTTGATCATACAGCAGAACGATTTAGGGGCATTCTCCCTCTTAGTATACCTTTCCCAAAAGAACATCTGCAAGATTGCAATGTCACCGAAAACTGTATAGCAAGCAACAAAGAAGCTTCAGCACAGGATAACAGCAGGCAGGGGGAGAGCTTAATTAGCAATCCTTGGTTTGACATACTTCCCAATTTTTATCTGTAAAACATCGGAGAATATGCCATTTACACTCACATGTCAAAATCGAGATATGGGGAGATAACACTGCCTCTCTAGAGGGCACTTAGCTTTATTTTATGCTAACAAGGATGGCGTGTTTGCTGATAAACAATCTTGAGCCTGAGTTCTCCTAAATCCTGCCCTCCAGCCTACACCCTTCCTTTGCCCCTTAGTGTGCTGTTTTTAGTGCATTTCCTGATAGCATCCGAAGCAGGCAGTGACAAGATGAGAGAGAATATGAAAGATTAATGGAGCTTTGTCTCCAAAGACTGAAAACAAGGCTGTTCCAGAATTTTAACTTTCCCACCTTCCCCTGTGCGGATTTGGCACATTAAATCTTTGAAGAGCTTGCTTTCACGTACAAGCGTTGCATCCAGGGAGTTTTGTGGGAGAGTCAAAAAAGAGGTTAGTGAAGCTTTATCTCTTGGGGTTCTCTGCCACGGATGAGGTGGTCTCTCTGATCCAACAAGTCTGAGAATCTGTGGCCATGGTGGGAAGTGGAGTGGCTCTTTCTATGGTGTTGGGCACACTGCATGACTTGACACTTGAATGTATAACTAGGAACTATTTATTTATGAAGCAGAACAATGTGGAAGATCCAGGTTAAAACTTATTGGTATGCTCTCAGACGGTGAAACACTTTGCAGTTTTATCTTGAAGTTTAGCTCTCTTGGAAGCAGGGTATGTGTGGCTGACTCCCAGAACTGCTGTAAAGCTGGTATGTAGACCCGGCCATAAACAACGACAACAACAACATTCAATTTATATACCATGCTTCAGCACAACTTAATGCCACACTCAGGAGTGGTTTACAAAGTGTGTTATTTTGCAGCACAACAGTTGCTACAAAAGGGTAAGATACAACACCTACCTTTATACTCAAGACAGTGTATGTTACAGACTAAAATTCAAGGCAATCTAGATCTGAAAACAGAAAAAAGTATGCAAATTAAATATGTTTATAAGCATTTGACTCCTTTATGTATCATATTCTGGTCCTACCAGATTTCTTCAGGAGCAAAACGCTCTCCAGGGTGCTGAAATGACACACCCTGCTAGAGCAAACCACTTCTCCACTCAGAGCCAAGCTACAAGTGATGAATGACACTTGCCTGGCAAGTGAACAGACTCACATGTATTCTTCACTGTTCACTTGCCATTCACTTGCTCTCCACTTGATCAAGTGGAGCGCAAGTGGAGGGCAAGTGAACAGGGAGGAATACATGTGAGTCTGTTCACTTGCCAGGCATTCATCACTTGTAGCTTGGCTCTCAGTCCAGCACCCTGTGTCCAACTAGTTACCTTGGACAGCTGACAAACAAACCCTTCCTTTGATGTTGCCTGCTGCTAGCATTGGTATTCAATGCCCCTGAGAGATTCTCCGGCTAGTTGCCATTGGAGGAATTATTCTCCAAGAATTTGTCTTAACACCCTTTGAAAGCCATCTATGCTAGGGGCTATCACTACATACACTGGCTGTCCTATACAGCCCACTCCTTTCTCACTTCTAAGATTTCATTTAATCAGGCATTGACTGTGCAGTGTCACAAATTACCTTGACAACCTTAAAGAGTTGAAACTTCGCTCTGGCACATTCATTTAAACAAGCATAGGAAGGGCATGAATGCACCAATTACATCTCGACATTGGTACATGGGAGCCACACTTCTTATGGAGGTCATCTTTTAACCTTTGCACCACAGAGAGTTCTGTCTGTGCTACTATGATTTGACCCAAGTCAGTGTTATGTATTATGAGTTGGATTGACTTCAAGACTCGGGGGGTGGAATCTTCCAGGCACTTCTTCTGAAGTAATCACAGCATAACTCTCGAGAAATTTCTGCCTCTGATCACAGAAACCTTTTATATACTTCCCACAAAGAGCCTGAACGGTTTGAAAAATTTGCATCCATTTGACTTTGACTGCACAGATAGGAAAACCTGAATTCACCTTAGCTTCTTTCACAGAAGCAGTCCAACTTGTGTGATGGCTGAGGAACAACTGAATGAGAAAGTACTAAAACACTGAAAGCCGATTTGGTGTAGTGGTTAAGAGCAGCAGGACTGTAATCCGGAGAGCCAGGTTTGATTCCCCACTCCTCCGCTTGAAGCCAGCTGGGTGACCTTGGGTCAGTCATAGCTCTCTCAGAGCTCTCTCAGCTCCACCTACCTCACAGAGTGTCTGTTTGTGGGGATAATAACAACACTGACTTTGTAAACAACTGAGTGCGGCACTGATCTGTCCAGAAGAGCAGTATATAAGCACAAGGTTATATAATCATGATGTGAACAGAAAATGAAATATGCCCAAAGAACCTGGAGAAAGGTCGGATCTCACGGTGGCCCCCATCCAAACTCAGCTGAGGGGGACTTCCAAACCAAGAATGGAGAGGTGGCCAGTCAAAAGTCAATTGCACATAGGTCTCTCTGGAGAACAACATTCTTCTTCAAGCACAATGGGATGGAGAACGTGGAATCTTCGTGGCAATGAAATGAATGGCGCAGCCCCTTCTGTGATAAGACTTTGGGAATGTATCTACTAGGAATGCTTCCAAAATACATATCAGTTTCACCCTGGATTTGGACTTCTGAGTTGTCTGGTCTTGTTTCTGATGCATTAGGAATCTGCCAACCTTCCAGGGCTCATTTCGAGGGGGAGTGCGCAGGAACGCAGTTCTGGCAGTTCTCCAAAAAGGTCACATGTCAGGTGGCCCCGCCCACCTGACTTTCGGCCATTTGGGGCCTGTTTCGGCCTGGATTGGAGCCGAAACAACCTGCATTGGATCAGTGCCGGGTGGGGGAACCCTCCCCTGCTCAGCACTGAGCCGATCTGGGCTGTTTTGGCCCCCAAAGGGCCAAAAATGACCAATTTCGGTCCATTTTGAGCCCAATTCCGGCCCTGAATGGCCAGGATTGGGTCCAAAACAGCCAGGATAGGTGATGTCAGGGGGTGTGGCATATGCAAATAGGTTATGCTAATAACACACTTCCGGTGATGGCAAGAGGTGTGACATATGCTAATGAGTTATGCTGATGAGTTCCTCCAGCTCTTTTTCTACGAAATGACCCCTGCAACTTTCTATTTCTTATTTCTAGATTTTGGAGAGAATGTAATGCATATGGAGTTTGCCTTTCCCCTTACAGATTATCCATGAGGGCAAAAAGTGGGCAGCTGACATGCTTGGCAAACACCAGTGGGTGGCCCATCTTTTGGGGCAACGTCTGAATTGGACCAAACTCAGCATACTCAAGCCCTGAGCTTGTGGCCACATTCGAATATTACTCCGCCACATGGATATTTGCAACCATTACAGATGGGGAAGGCAGCCCTAACAGCCCAGCCTAGCCCATTTGCATCAGAGATCAGAAGCTAAACTGGGCCAGTCCATGGATGGGAGGGCCACCAAGGAAGAGAGGGGTTGCAATGCAAGGGAAAGAAACAGCAAACCACTTCTGCTCATCTCTTGCCTTGTAAACTCCGCGAGGATGAAGGGGAGAGGATACGGCTGGGTGGCAGGGATCCCAGGTTCGATCCCCAAGGTCTCCAGTTAAAAGAACCAGGCAAAAGAGCTCAGCCTGGGATTCTGGAGAGCCAGTGCTGCATTAAGTAGATAGCACGGACCTTGACGGACTGAGGGTCTGATTCAGTATAATGCAGCTTCATGTACATTCATGTGCATATTTGTGGGGTTACCATGAGCTGGTTACAACTCAACAGCACACTTTATCTTTAGTCAGAGTGGGTGCTCAAGAAAATAAAAAGTGCTTTCCCTCTCCTCCTTCCTCTTCACTGTACATAAGTCCATGCATCATCTGAACCAGCCTGTGGCAAAGTGACAACATCGAAACTAGCCTCTGCCTGGTTTTTTTTTTTTTTTTTAAAAGCCTCTTCGGTTCCCATCAAATCTAGCTGAAAATGTGTAGAAATGTGGCTGCCCCCAGCTGACCTTTTCCGGTTGTTTTTGCATCAGGCCTAGCATTAAGAAGCCACCATAAAAAAAGAGATGCTTTTCCTTGCGGACAAAGCTCCCCCCCGCCCCAACGTGCAATGTCTCAAAATGCTGCTTCAACATCAGTCATATCAAAAAGCTTGAAAGAACACTGAAGTGGCTTGAGCAAGTTGAAGATCTGAAGGGGAGCTCGAAACGAGACCTTTTCCGCCTGGCATCAGCAACCTACTTTCCAAAAACGCAGTGCCGAGAAGCCGGCTTCTGCACAGAGCTGGACATTCATAAGGCTGCAAATTCAGCCCCTGAGGCTAACCCAAGAATAACATCGTCCACGTTAGCACTGTCAGTTCAGGCAACTCCCTTCCTGGATAGACAATTAGACTAGCGAGCGTTTTTTTTTTATTGATTTAAGCCACAGAGGCATCTGCCAGCTCTTGATCTCTTCCAAGATTCAACAGTGTGCTTCAAACTGGAACCAGCCTTCTGACACGACTGCACAGACTGTAGTTCTGGATTAACATGCGCCAGTGTGCCAGACCTGTTGCTACAGAAGCCTGGCGGCCCACTGCAGGCCCTCCAGCATTTCACAGGTGAACACAGAAGCATGAAGGATTATTGCTGAAGTGGCATCTCATGAGTGCATGAAGCTGCCTCGTACTGAGTGAGGCCCTTGGTCTATTAAGTCAGTATTGTTTGCTCGGATAGGCACAAAGCTCTCCTTTGTTAGCAGACAGACCCCTTCATTACATTATGAATATGGGAAATCACAAACCCCTTTTCCTTGTGTGCTTCAAGCACAAAACACTGCTTGGCAAGGCCAAGCAGATGCCAATTCCAGTTGGAGTTGGAAAATTACCAGAAGGTGAGTCAGACTTATCAGCTGCCCCTCCATTCCCCGGAGAAGCACGCAAGTGAAACGAAGAGGCCCACCAAGAGTTCTTGAGTTAATCATGTCCACACCTTTCTGATCTTTCCTCACCCCCTTTCCCAATCTGTGCTACCCAGGGACCTGATAATCCCTTCTCGTCCAGCAATTGCACGGCATCAAGCACTTTTCTCACCTATAGTTCCTCCTAGATAATCATATCTAGTGTGTCCCAAAGTTTTGTCCACCTCTGGAGACAGCCATTAAGGTATTGTTCTTTTGGGCAAGATATCAGTTTTGCCCCAGGAAATGTTTTGATCTATACCTGGGCTGCCCGGCCATGTGCTCTGTGTGTGTGTGTGTATGTTCTGGACCCATCCACGCACCATCAGACTATGTCTGAGCTCTCTCTCTCTCCTTCCTTGAGACACTGGCCATTCTCGCTACCATTTCCATGGACCTTCTTCTCTCTCCAGGACTGGTAAATATCACTCCATCCCAATTGCTCTTTCCCATTTTCCTCCATGTTTTCTAGTTAGCTCTATGTGTATGCTGTGTGTGTTCTCTGTATGCTTGCCTTTTACCTCCCTATTAATAAAGAATCCTTTTCTGTTGTACACCTGCCTGTTTACTTGAGAGTTCTCTAAGGGAAGGATCCTGGTATATATATATAGGTGGAGCTCCTGCAGTTACCCCCTCTTGCTGTGTCTCCTTGAATGCTAATTTCCCCAGCTCACAAGGAGACACCCCATTTGGGTAACACCATTTTAACTGAAGAAGCTGGGGATTGAATTTGGGACTTTCTGCATGCAAAACAATCACTGCCACCAAGCCATGGAACCATCCAGTGCACATTAGTGAAACTTCCGCTCTGTTTTCTGTATGCTGTATTCACTGATGTGTGCACATAACACACATCAAAGCAACCCAGACATACGGTGCAAGGAACACCTTCAAGAGACTGGCCTTTATTATTTGATCTTTTGATTTCACGCAAGGACTGAATCACTCTATCAGCCAGTGTTATGTGCAAAAAACAAATTTAGAAATGGATTGTGGAGCTACTATCTGGTGATGCTTTTCTGCAGCTGTCCCATCATATTGATCACTAACAATGCCGCCGGGAACTGCAGGTTAGTTTCTCCTGCCCTGCACCCAACTCATAGCACCTATCACTCGAAGGATTGTTAATTCTTCTAAAAATGGGAACCTGAACATTGGACTCCAGAAACAGATTTCTTCTTGACCTACTTCTTCAAATCCTTGATTCCTAAACTTTGGTTGGGGGGAGGGGGAGGAGAATCTCAGTGTAACCAGATTGCCTCGCTTTTCATCCAAGATTAATGAGACAGTAAATAACACTAATTCGTTTCCATCTTGACAGCAAGTTTCATCTGACTGTCTCAAAGCAATTTTCACATCCACCCGATGCAGAGAAACTGAAGCCATTGGAGGTGGAGGAGGGAGGCCGAAATTATCTGCATGGAGGCCAAGTGGTGGTTATTCATTGCTGCAAGGAATGGAGAAACTCTGAGGTCTCAGGTCCTTGCTGCCTTCCAGCCCATAATAGGCTCACACTCCATATCTTTCACCTGAAACCTCACTGGAAACTGGGAACAGACCCAGGAGCTTGTACATGCAAAGCTCTGAAGAGTTTACAAGGGTCAAGTTATATCAAATAAAACAGAATGAAAATAATTATTTATTATGCAGTGTACACAACAAGAAAATTAAAAACAAGGGTCCTGAATGTTAGGCTACATTAACTGGTTTGGGACATATTACAGCTTATGTAAACCTTGCTCTGACTCTTAATGTAGTCAGACATTCAGGCCCCTTGATTTTAATTTTATTATGGTGTATACTGCATAATCTCTGATCTGGATAGCCCAGGTGAGCCTGATCTCATCAGATCTCAGAAGCTAAGCAGGGTCGGCCTTGGTTTTAGTAATTGGATGGGAGACCTCCAAGGAAGACCAGGGCTGCAGAGGCAGGCAATGGCAAACCACCTCTGATAGTCTCATGCCATGAAAACTCCGCCAGGGGTCATCATAAGTCAGCTATGTCTTAAGGACACCCCACACCCCACACACAGCATAATAAATAATTTTTTTGATTTAAATTTAATTGATATAGTTTGACCCTTGTAGCACTTTCAGGATATTTCAGGTTGAGTTTGGGTTTTCCTCCTCACCCTTCTTTTTACGTTGTTGCATACAAAGCTCCACCATTGAGCTGTGGCCACTTTCCAACACGGACCAGATGAACCACCCACGGACCACACATATGAATCACAAGCCACATACAGACAATATGAACCACATGTGAGACCACATGAAACTGAAACTTTCTACTAAATCAGACGATCTATCTATCCCAGTCTTAGTCCTTCACGGTAGAATCTTCCTTCATCTTGTAGGGAATGTTCCTGCTGGGCCGTTGTCCTTAGGGTCATGGTGGCCAGAAGGCAATTGAGCCAGGTGGCTCCAAGCCTACACCTGTGGTGGTTATCATCTAAGCCAAGTGGTCCTTATGGCTCCACCTAGACAGCTCATCTTAGCTTGCTATGGAGCTATTTTAACCTCCCGAATTCCCCCACTCTCCATGTTCTCAAATGGAGGTTTTTTCCCGCTCCTTCATTCTTGAAATCCATTAACTGGAGACGCTGAGATTCCAACCAGGGACCTTCCTCTATCACAGCATATGCTTTACTACTGACTTCACAGCCCCTCACCACTTGTGTTGCTGCTAAAGAGGACCTTGGGTTCTTTAGCTGGAATGGAAATGTCTAGATAGGGCATGTGTAGTTTGAAGGCCATCAAAGCCCCCTTCTCAACCAGGCCCCTGTCAGTTGCATCCCCTTTTGCCGTCCCTTTTATCCTTTCTCCTTCCTGCAAGCATTGAGACATGCGTTTTGCTTGCCTTTTCTTTTTCTCTTCAAAAAGCTTGCTGGAGCACAGAGGCTGGTCTCGCTTTCCTTTTGAGTGGCATGTTCTCAATTCTACCTCCTTTATCATCATCTTGAAGATGATCTTCCTATCCGATGCTGATCAGAGGCACATACATTGAGCCTGATGCAACAGGCGGCATCTCTCTTGCGCTGTCAGCATCAAGGCCCTGTGGGTTGTCACTCAGGCTGATGCGGCAAGGTTCCTTCCAGTAACAAAGTGATGCAGTCGAACTTCTCCCATCGGCAGATGAGGATTTCAAAGATGCCGATCCCCTTTCACACGCCGAGACTTCCTCACTCATTCTCTCGCTTTCATTTCAATCACAGACCTCGCTGGAGATGCTATAAAAGTCATGTTCCTTTGTCAGGAAGTGATGCAAACTGATGTGGTAGAAATGGTTCGTTGACTATAAATAGTACCATGGATTTGTTTTCGGTTGAGCAATGACCTCCGTCTGCCTGATGCTGAACGTGATGCCTTTGAAGGTTGTGGCCTAATGGTAGAGCATCTGCCTAGCATTCAGAATGTCCCAGGTTCAACTCCTGGCCTCTCCAGCTAAAAGGATCTGGTAGTAATTGATGGGGAAGATCTCCTGTCCTGATACTGGCTTGAGATCCTGCCAAGCTGCTTCCGGTCAGAGCAGACAATACCAACCGCGACAGACCAAGTGTCTTACTTCATATAAGAGAGCTTCATCATGTGTTGGCCCCAGGTTACGATATTTGCTTTTATTATTTCTTTATTTATTTTATTCGATTTATACCCCGCCCTCCCCACAGATGGGCTCAGGGTGGCTAACAACATAAAAAAATACATTAAAATCACAAAAACATAAAATCAATAATAATTTTTTAAAAATCATTAAAATAGTCCAGGAGCAGGCTATTTAGCCAAATATTGAGAGTCCGTATACGGGCATAGCAGATGGCCGAGGGCAGCCCCAGGAGAAGTGGTGGTCTTAGATGGAAGAAGGAGGACACCCGCTGGCACTCAGCCGAAGGCCCGGCGGAACATCTCCATTTTACAGGCCCTGAGGAACTGTCACAGGTCCTGTAGGGCCTGGATATCCAGCGGGAGAGCGTGTTCCACCAGGCCGGGACCAGGGCAGAAAAAGCCCTGGCTCTGGTTGAGGCCAGACGGATGTCCCTCAGGCTGGGGACCACCAGGAGTTGCTTGTCTGCAGAGCGCGACACCCTGCAGGGGACGTAATGGAAGAGGCGGTTCCGCAGGTATGCAGGTCCCAGTCCGTGAAAGGCTTTAAACGCCGAGGTTACCACCTGAGCTTAAAATTTTTTAACCCTGTTCTTTGGCTACTTTATTAGACTGCTTTTAATGATAGCTTTATTTTTTGTGTGCTTTATTAGTGATGCTTCTGCTAGAACATAGATATTTTCGTTACCACGCTGCTGGACCAAAGATTGTTCACCCTTGCCACATTTTAAAAAATTTTTTATACTGTGATTTACTGTCATTAGATTGGATTGTATCTTATTCTTTGCAGTTATTTTAATTTCTTCATTGCCTCAGAAACTTGTTGAGATCATCTGATAAATAATACATTTAAGCAAAGCTGGAATTAATCATCAATAGGACTCACACATCAACATTTTTTTTAATGTGAAAAAGTAGAGTGTGGAGCCTGCTGAAAAGTTCTCCAAAAGACCTTGAAAACCCTAACTTTCCCACATATTCTCCTTTTGATGCCACTTTTAAAGGAAAAAAGAGCGGTATTATGATGGTTACGTGCTCCAGCTAGACAGGGATCATATTGTGGTACCACATAGATTATCAAATTTGGCTCTATGACAACTCCATCAAGGCACAATCAAAATTCTTCTTGTTCTCGTTCTAAAGAGAGAATATTTTTGCCCCGTTTTGCAGCCCCTCAATTTTCACCAAACCTGAGAAGGGCATATTTTCTGTGTGTGTGTGTGTGTGTGTGTGTGTGTGTGTGTGTGTGTGTGTGTGTGTGGAGTTATTGTAAAACAAATGCTGTCTTCTCCTTGTCTTGGCATGATAGGAAAGCCAATTTAAGCTTCCTGGTTTCAAAGAAAGAGGACTGAACATGCACTGAATTCTCTGCTGTTCAAATTGGTGAGATAAGAAGCCTGAGCAAACATGTTTACTTACATTAAGTCCTACCAAGTTCAATGAGTTATAGTCCCATTTTTTGTACTGAGTTTGTATTGAGTTTGTAACATCAATAGTGACTGGATCATGCCCCATGTTTCTAAATTTTTAGCATAAGAGAAAGCTGGTTAATTTCAATAAAGCCTCACAAGTTTTATTCTCTGCACCGCCCCCCCCCCCCTCTCCTCCACTCCTGGAAATTCAATATCCAAGATAGAGAGACTCGGGGGGAGGCGGGGCTAGAGTTACATTTATTTGGAGGGAAACAGTCATTTAATCAATACAATATAATATCTTTTATTCATAGGCAGAGCTAGATTAAAGTTGGTGGCAGCGCTTCGGTGCAAAAAGAATTTGATGAAAGGGACCCTTTGCACATTACAGCCTCATTAGTAAATATGATCAACTCCTCCAAAGCCATTCAGTAATATTTTGCCAGTACAGTCTCCCTAATACTGTTCCAAGTGGTTTACAGCTAATTGAACAGCTCTGAAGTAAATTAAAATGCATGGAAGTATGGCACGGAGAGCTTCTCCTTTACTTAACTCTATAATTAAGGTGTATCTTGTTTTTTTTTTTTAAACCTTCCAACATCTAAGGGACCTTAAAGTGATAATAGAGATCAGCTCCATCCTCTTTAATGCTTAGTTAGCTTTTGTCTGTGTTTGGCTTAGACCCACTTCTGATCTTATTTCTAGCAGCCCTTCGAAAGGAACCTGCATGAGCTCTGAACCTGCATGAGCTCTGCGCTGTGTATTTGGTTGGCTTGTGCCAATGACAAAGGACCCTTTGTGGTTTGAACCGATTTTGAATTACGCCAGTGAAAAGTATTAAAATGGAAGGTTTGGGCAGTGTGATTAAAAACATCCCAAACTATCAGGAGTGAGGAATGAGTGATGTTCTTAATTTTGTTTTATATTGCTGCATATTTTTCGGTCAATGCTGGTTTTGAACTATGCCTTTTCGGCCATTGGGTTTGCAGCTACATTTCTTTTGAGGGTGCATAATGGAAGTTTTTATTATGCTATGGATGCGATATATATATGAGTCCAATACATATTTATATGTACAATAAACATAATGGCTGATTTATTGGCGTCCGGGGGGGGGGAGCAGGGACACACTGATTGGCAGTGGGAAATAGAAAATGCCACGGACCTCAAGATTCAAGATTCTGATTTGCGCAAAGGAGAGAGGAAATGGAAACAGGTGGTTTGTGGGTCTTACTTGCAGGGATGACAATTTCAAAGTTATCCCTAGTGGGGTGTGGCCTTGCAGGAGACGCTCAGGGGAACAATCATAGTGTCAGCATAAAGTACATAGTGGGTGTGCCCTGATTTTGATCTGGCTAGGGTGTCTCCCCAAGAAGCAGACAGTTCAAAGGGGTAGCAGCTGGGATGGAGCAGAGCAGACACTGCCTGCAAGGCACAAGAAGGAGGGAAGGGGTCAGGTGATCAGGAGGATGTGCCAGCCAAGCGTCCTTCGATGCATGGCAATGAGGGCAGTAAGTCTGAGCTGGATCAGAACCAAAGCTCAAGTGTGTTTCTTTCCTCTGAGCATTGGTCTCGGGTTGTGGGAAAGGCTTAACTTCAGAGCAACGGATGTCTCCTCCGGGCTTTAAAAAAAAAATTGACTCCTTTCATTTGTGTCTTTGTTGGAGGCTTCGGCTAATTCTGGAGAGCTGGTAGGTGGCAGAAGGGCAATCAATACGTTGTTAAATGAATTAAATCTGTAGAAGGGTGAGCTGGCATCGTGCTGAGCCTGCTGGTCAAGGTGGAACCCTTGAGAGCCTCCGGCCCCACTTTGGAGGCTGAGCCACCGGTACTGCAAATACTGTCCGGAAGAGCTCCCTCCTCCTCGGCTGAATCTGTGCCAGCAAGCTGGAAAGGGGGGCAAGGTTATTAAACAGCCTGGCAGAGCATGGCTGCCGCTGATCTTGAGCACCGCATGCTAATGACATCTCCTTCCATCTTATTAGCCTTCTCAGGCGTGGTTGTTATGTATGAACATTAATGTAACAATGGAAAATATTATGTCCAGCAATAACTCCTCGGAGCACTGAAATGCTCACAGCAAAATTGTAGTATTGAAGGTGAAGCATCGCTCTTGCACCTTCTCCCCTATATATCCATTTTTTAAGAGAAGGCGAGTAATGCGTAATATCTAAAGCAAACCCTCTCTTTTATCCATTTTTACTAATTAGTCCTGCTTTATTGCCAACTATATGCAGACTTGCGTCTTAAATATTTAGAAGCAGAAATAGTTGATATGAGGGGCTTCCCAGATTCTCTAAAGGTCTTTCACCTTCTGAGTGACACCCTGCCTAAAACCACCGAGAATGTAGCAACATTTCTCTATAGGGCTATAAAATTCCGTCAGGAGTGGTTCTAGAAGTAACTTTGTTTTTCTATGTTTCTTGTATTGTGAATATTGTGCCAACTGATGCCAATACAGGTTAGCTGAACTGAAGTGATTAGGAATGCCCCTGAACCTTTCCTTATCCAAACCGCTGTCCAAATTTTGGAGTTCTCAACTGTGTCCCACACTTCAAATGAGGGACCAAAATATAGGTTGAATTAGATTTTATTTATGGTCGATCAATATCATCAAACTGTTCGCCACACATAGCCTCAGCCAACATCACAGGGTTGCTGTGCAGAAAGGAGAATGATATGAGCTGCTTTGAGTCCCCATTGGGCAGAAAGGCAGGGTATTAAATGAAGTAAATAAATAATAATAAAAATAAAATCCTAACGATTTAGAGCAGTTTGCTACCTGCATTGCAGGCAAATCCAGCCTGGCTTGATTGGCTCAGGTTAGCCTGATCTTGTCTTGGAAACTAGGCAGGGTTGGCCTTGGTTAGTAATCGGATGGGAAACCACCGTGGAAGATGGAAGTCACTACATGGAGGCATGCCCTGGCAAACCGCCTCTGTAAGTCTCTTGCCTTGGAAACCCCAGCAGGGGTCACCGTCAGTCAGCTGCATCTGACGGCACCGTAAGTCAGCTGCGTCTGACGGCACCATAAGTCAGCTGCGTCTGACGGCACTCTCTGCCGCCGCCACCAATGTCCACATTAAAAAATTGAACTTGGACTGCAGTCAGCAGGTCTTATCAAAGCTCTGCATAACTGACTTAACCGGAACCCCAAATCTGATACCCGTAGGCAAGTCAGATTACCTGCTGCTTTGCCTAGAAAAATCAGACCTTGGTTAGGCCTGGCTGATTGCTATGATATCGACACTTAACGGCTTCCTAAAGCTGGAATGCTCTTCTGCAGGAGTATTTTCTGGCTGGATTTTCGGAGGCAAGTTTGTGTTTATCGGCCTTCGGTGTTTATCTTTCACTTTGGTTCCATTTTCTTTCCCAACATTCTTATGATTTCTTTTCTCATTCCTTGGCACATTTATTTTGAGAATTCCATGACTTTTGGAAATCCGAACATTAAAACAAATGTATCAGTTACTGGTTCACAAGGGGGATGTGTAAGGAGGCCCCTTCCTCCAGCTCCCAAGTCAAGATCTCTATTACCTAGTCTCAGACTCCATCCTCTCATAACCGGGCCCTTCCTGCAGGCTTGCCCGGTCCCACTGCTACCATATCCTTTGATTAGCAACTAGTCATTCAGCAAAGAAGGAGCTGAACCCATTACAATTATTTGTGTTGCAAGTGGAAGGCCCCAGATTCAATCCCTGGATTTTTCAGTTGAAGGTTCTGAGAATACAGGTGGTAGGAAAGTCCCTTTCACTGCTTGCATACCTGGAGAGATGGTATTCGCTGGAATAAACAATGCCAAGCTAAGACTTGGCACAGTGGCTGAATACATCCTTTCCCCTAGCCCAGGGGAAAGTTCCAGAGAAAAAGGGACTGGCCATAGTATGTAGGGACAGTTAGAAAGTTTACCCTTTTCCAGGGCCTTTTTTCAGCAGGAATGCAGTGGAGCAGAGTTCCGGCACCTCTTTAAAATACTCGGCAATAGTGCCAGAAAATAATATTTCAAAGAATCCCATGTGTTTCTTCCTTATTTCCCTCTTGAGAGTTCCGCCACCTCTGTTCACAGAAAAATCCCCCTGCCCTTTTCATATTTAGCAGAAGCAGAATAAAATCTCCCTCCCTCCCTCCCTCCCTCCCTCCCTCCCTCCCTCCCTCCCTCCCTCCCTCTTTCTTTCTTTCTTTCTTTCTTTCTTTCTTTCTTTCTTTCTTTCTTTCTTTCTTTCTTTCTTTCTTTCTTTCTTTCTTTCTTTCTTTCTTTCTTTCTTTCTTGTGAAGCAGGATAGCAGGAAGAGAAGTTGTAGAACTGAGATTTCATTAATACCATATGTAGATGCCAGAATCCAGTTCTCTCCCCCCCCCCCCACATAACAATCTATTCGCTGCCCCGGGGTGTGAAGGATTTGAGGCACAGGTCACATGCTCCAGGCACCTGGCTTGGTGTTTACTAGTGGGATTCCTTGCCCTGCAGGCATCTGTGACATATAACAAATTGTGCTCATTTCTAGCATCTGCTAGGTTTGTGATGAACCAGCCATGTTTTTCATTTCAAAGAGCCGGAATCACAAGTTGGCAGCTGTAAAGAAGTGCCCTGCAGAGGGAAAAAGGGACAAAAAACACAGAGGTTGAGTTCCATGCAGCGTTGGCTATTGTGCCATGGTTATGCTATCAAAATCGTTTGCAATTTTTCTGCATGGATTTTTCTGCATGGACAAGACAATCCAGTTGCAAATGATATTACAGTGCCCAACAGTGTGTGATCATTTCAGATGAGTAGCCATATCAGTCTGTAGTAACATTGCAAGATTTGAGTCACACTATGTGAGAATAAGTCTGAATAACTATGGAATATCGGATGCTGTAGTGGTTAGAGTGTTGAGCTAGGAACGGGGAAACCCAGGTTCGAATCCCCACTCTGCTTGCTGGGTTTCCTTGGGCCAGTCAGTCTCAGCCTAACCTACTTCACAGGGTTGTTGTGATAATAAAATGGAGGTGCTTCGGGCACCCTGCAAAAGAGCAAACCCTTGGATGAATTTGAAGGGAGGCTTATGCTAATTTGGTGAGAGCTTTGAATTGGGGAGCAATTTAGGGAGGCACTGGGCTCCTATTAAAAAATAAATTGGTTTCTGTATAAATGAAAGGGAAACAGTGTGCATCAGGAGTCTGCAGTTTTGTGTCCATGGGCACTTTTGGAATTTGGAGGAATGGGCACCACTGAGAAATAGCCGCCATGGGGGCCAGGGTGGGGTTCCTAGTTCTCATGCAGAATAGCTCCCACCAGCAGCCCCTGACTCCTTGGGAAATGGATTGTGTACTACAACTGCTTGGTAGGTCAGTGGGTGGGTGAGGGATAATGCAAAAATCGCTGTTGCATCAGTCTTATGATGTCATTGCTAGGGTGAACCTGGAGGTGAAGCCACACCACTTTAGGATTCAGTGGAAACTCGATGGTAAAACTACAGAGTGTCTGCTGAATCCCAGAGCAGTATGACGAGGTCATCCCAACACTGACTTCATGTCCTCAGTGCAATAATGCCCTGTGTGTTCTTGACAACCAGGGTATAAGCCACCAGCAGGCCACCCTAGGACAGGGCAAGACATAAAAAGCTGGGAAGTTGCAGACGAGTTTCAGAATGGGTGCTCTCTGTAGACACAGAGATGATACCTCCTGAGTCGATCTTCTGAAGTACTTCTTATTTCAGTCTTGTGGAAAGAAAGCAGGACAGACTCATTGCTTTGGGGAAACTATACTGGGGGGGGGCACTGGATACTAGGAAACCAATTGGAGGGCACCACAGCACCCATGGGTGCTCTGCTGGCAATCACTGATGCACACTAACAGTAGGATCCAAATTCAATCATTGCAAGTGGCTGTATTTAAATTCCGCAGTCCTGCATTCAAATTCCGACTTGGTCATGAAGTTTACTGAGCCCATCATGATCTCTCTGCATAACGTATTTCAGAAGGAAAAACAAACCCCAGGAAGGAATCCTGTGCCCGAACGCTTAGGGTATCATGTATTGCCCTCTCCTCTTCTGCTTCGTCACCACAACAACCCTGTGAGGTAGGCTGGGTGGAGTGCGAGCAATAGGTCCAAGAGAACATTACCAGCTCTGGGTTGAGAAACACCAGGTGATTTGGGGGGTGGAGCCTGGGAGGGGTAGAGTTTGGGGAGGTGCTGAAGCCCAACAGCTTATAGTGCAATAGAGTCCACCCTCCAAAGCAGCCATTTTCTCCAGGGGAGCTGACCTCTGTTGTCTGGAGATCAGCTGTAGTCCCATGAGATCTTCAGGCCCCACCTGGAGGTTGGCAACCATAGCATCACCTAGGCCACTTCCAAGCTGAGGAGGGAATGGAAGTCGACTCCGAGTCAGTGCACTAACCAATATTCCACAAATCTAGCTGGGCTAGATTTCAAACTCGGAACTGGATAAAGGAAGTATAAATCTTTAAAATCAATTAAGGGTGGGGGGGGTTAAAAAAATCCTTGACCTTATGAAAACTGCATGTCAGATAAATGCTCCGGGCAGGCAGTATCCCAATAGGAAATTATTGGTTTTATAGTTTGAATGGGGTGCAGGTTGGAGGGAGAGAAGCCCTCTTAAGAAATGCAACCCCCTTTCTGTTCTGGTTTGTGTGTATGCGCGTCCCACCTTTCAGAATTCCATTCCTAGAGTCTCGTTGCTTCTCTTCCTCCACACGGGGGCGCTGTTGTGGAAGCTGGTACATGCTCTTCAGGGGCCCTTTACGACTCTTTCAAGGGCACGTTACATTTATTTAAAAACGAGATGATTCACAAAGACCCGCCAAAAGGAATGGTAAATCAATTTACATTTGGCTGCGGTTCAGAAACAGCTAAGACAGGAAATGGGATGACACTGAAACATAATTTGGAAAAAAAAAAGGTGTAAAAATTCATTAGCTGGCTACTTGCTGATAAAACTTGACTCCAATTCAACAGCGTTGGAGCCGTGAATCCTAGATATGGCCCTCAGGGAAATTTTATTTGTGGTTTTAGAAGTCACGGACACATCATAAGGGAGCGAAGTGGTACTTAGGTAAACCCAGCTGTACTAAGAATGCATTAGATAATAGAAATAATGATTTTTTCCTCCGCTCCAAAAAAATTATCCAGTAAACATTATGGCTAAGCAGGAATCTGCCCCTGAGATTCTTATGTTTAAACTCAATCCATTATGCAATTAGGCAGGCAGGCAGTAGAGATGAGTAAATATTCCCCGTTTTGCACCTCTGCTTTTTGGACCTGGCATCAACAAGGCCATAACTTGTGGTGGCAAAATTACAAAACTCTTGCCCTAGGGATATTCCTCTGCCCGCTTCCACTTCTGACTTCTACTTTTTTTGTTTCATTGGGCATTCGCTCAATGACCCCTCCTACCCACCCTGCGTTTTAATTGCATGTTTCCGTGGTTTTATTAATGTTATGATGTGCTTTGCTTTCAATTGATCGCCACTTTGGTGGCCGTAATTGGACAGAAAGGGAGGATTAAATATGGTAAATGAAGGAGGATAGCAGGGATATCAAGGGTTGTTATGATGTTAGTC